>NC_089225.1:82608989-82927496 GCF_963924675.1 Phocoena phocoena | reverse complement strand
GAAGAACAGGCAGCAAAATTGAAAGCTGAGAAGATCAGAGTTGCCCTAGAGAAAATTAAAGAGGCACAAGTGAAAAAGGTGATATTTGGGCTTTTTCTTGGTTTGGGATTTTTATCTGTTTTACGGATTTATGAAGAATTGCCTTGCTTATGTAACGTAGCTCTAAGATACAGCAAGCTATAGAGGGGTATTTCTTTCTAATACATTTTTCACATGTATTTTTTTGTGGATAAAATGCATTATAAAAGAAGTACCTTTCTGGTTTTAAATTCTAAAAGGGTAAAACAAAATAGTCTTATTATAATCTTACCTGTTATTTTAATTTTTAAAAATACATTAAATTTATTTAGTTAGGTTATCTAATACCTAATTTTAGAGTATTTTTCTTGCATAATAAAGTCATTATTTGTGTTTTATATTTTCGCTAAGGACATTACTCAGAACATTACTCAGTATTGGAAGAAATTTCTAGAATGCCTGTTTTTTGGTTTGTATTTAATTTCCTTTTTTCCTTTTATAGCTGGTGATTAGAGTCCATATGTCTGACGATAGTTCTAAAACAATGATGGTGGATGAGAGGCAGACAGTGAGACAAGTGCTGGACAACCTGATGGACAAATCTCACTGCGGTTATAGTTTAGACTGGTCTCTGGTGGAAACCATCTCTGAGTTACAAATGGGTTAGTAGTATCATTGCTATAATTACTTTTTAATTTCTATGTAATTTCAACAGTTTTCATGTTGATAAAAGCAACTTGAGACATCTTTATACTGTATTTTTTTTCTATAATATAACCCTGGCCTTTTTACATTGTTTTTTTCCCTCCAAGTGTTTTGACATTTCTTTGTATGCAGTATCATTTCCAGTTCACTTTAGATTTTTTTTTGGCCAGAACAAAGTTCTCTTTTTTTAAGGTAACAAAATATTCTTTTCCCTTCAAATAAGAACCGAATATATTGAACACATTTACTAAGGACAGTTACATTTATTCACATTTGTACTGAAGTCTTTATACCACCATTTGACTTTCAGGGGAAACATAAAGCACATCTTATTTTTAGCTAGATGTACTAAGTCTTAGTTTCCTATGTTTTGTAGTTTGGTATGGTGTTTTCTAACTTTAAAAATCCCTCATTTTTTATATCATCTTTGACTCTTTTAAAAAGTGTTCTTTTTGTAATATTGTATGATTACAGAAACCTCGCAATAATTATTAGGCTTTATTCAATCAGTAATCAATTTCAACTTGCTATTTTGTTTAAAAAATGTATTTGCGTTGCTCTTACTACCTATGATATCTTTAAATATTTCACAGCAGTTTCCAGAGAAATAAAAATTTAATTATTAACACTTTTCTCTCAGAACACACATACACAACCCCCAAAACCAAACCATAAGTTAGAAGTTTATTAATATGTATAAACATGTATTCTAATAATACTTCCCTATAACTATTCTTAGAGAATTAGAAAGGTTTGAGTTCATAGATATAGTGTCACCATACACAGAAAATGTTTGGGTGATAGTTTTTAGAATATTTCCATGGCCATAGTTAAAGATCCATAACTACCATTTAATCATATTTGGCACAGTGATTCAAATACAATATGTAGTCATTCAGTACTTGGTGAATGAATAAAAGAAAAGAAAACAAGGGACTAAGAGCCCAAAATAAGATGGTGGAAACAAACTATGACAAATGTAAATCATTCAATTAAACAACAGAGATTATTAGAAAGGATGAATGAACAAAATGCAAGTGTTTGCTGTTTACTAAAGACACAGAAAGATTCAAAGTAAAAGGAATGTGGAAAGACACTAACCAAAAGAAAGATAATATTAACTATGTTATTATCAGGCAAAATAAACTTTAAGCAAAATGCATTACTAGAGATAAAGAGAACCATACATCTTCATCAGGCAGATATAATCATTCTAAATTTTATCTAATAATAGCATTAAAATTTATAAAGCAAAAGTTGACAGAACTACCAGGAGAGATTCACAAGTCTACCTTCATAGTAGAAACTTTTCATCTAAGAATCTTTTCAGTGATCAATATAATCAAGCAGACAAAAGTGAATATAGATATATTTAGAACACTAATAACAGGAAAATATACATTCTTTACAGGCAGAAATGGAGTATTTCTAAAAATTGATTCTGGTATGAGGTTATAAGCAGCTCTCAAGAAATTTCAAAAAATCATTATCTCTAGAATATGTTCTTTGAACATATGTTCAATATATAGGACAAGTTCTTTGATTCCTAATTTGGAAATTAGAAAATACATCTCTGTTTAAATTTAAACAAAACTCATAGATCAAAGAAGAACTCATCTTGGAAATATTTTGAATGACAAGAAATGAGTGCTGTTAGAAACACTTAATACCAGAATTTATGAAACGTAACTAACATGTTGGTTTTTTTTTTTTTTTTTTTTTTTTGTGGTACGCGGGCCTCTCACTGTTGTGGCCTCTCCCATTGAGGAGCACAGGCTCCGGACGCGCAGGCTCAGCGGCCATGGCTCACAGGCCTAGCCGCTCTGCGGCATGTGGGATCTTCCCGGACCGGGGCACGAACCCGTGTCCCCTGCATTGGCAGGCGGACTCTCAACCACTGCGCCACCAGGGAAGCCCGCATGTTGGGTTTTTTTTTAAGGGTGGGATGGGCAAAGGCTGAAGGCTGAAGAAGACCTTGAAGTCAGAAGACCTAGATTCTAGTCCTGATCCTTCCATGTAGCAGCTGTGTGACCTTTGCTGAAGTCACTTAACACCGCGAGGGCATGTTTCCTTATTTGAAAATAGAGGGAAGACTAGATAATCTCTCAGGGGTGTCAGTTAAGGGTTTTGCTGTGAATTACTTCACAAGGTTTCTTGTCTTTTATGCAGTTCTGATGAATACTAACAAAATACTGATATTTTATTTTGGGACAGAGAGAATCTTTGAAGACCATGAAAACTTGGTTGAAAATCTTCTGAATTGGACAAGAGATAGCCAAAACAAGCTTATATTTATGGAGCGTATAGAAAAATATGCACTTTTCAAAAACCCACAGGTGAGACTATAGCTTACAGAGGTCAGGATTCTTAAATGTTCATATTATATAATTCTCTGACTGCTAAGTTAATAGAGTTAAAAGATTGGTAACCACCCGGTTGGAGCATTCACTACTGCCCAGGTGGCAGGCCTCAAAGAAGTTGCCAGTTCTGCAGAGCCAGATGGGATGAACCTTTGGGGAAGCAGGATTACCTCCAGGGGGTTACCAGGTTTCTGTTCTCTCTAATTCAGAGCCGTTTTGAGCTGTTTATTTGGTGAGTTCCTTATCCCTCAAAGGAAAGTACTTGCATATTTAAGTTTCTCTACTTTTGTCATTTATCCAGTTGACACTTTGATTTATTTTAAATTATGTTTTTGAAAACCCAGTAACCTTGATTATAAATGGTTCCACATTCTAATATATGTTACCTTTATCTATTTAGTATCTTTGCTTATTCCAAAATAATATTTGAGTTAATCCTTCCTAATACCCAAATATTTTATAAAAATCAATAGGTGAGAGAAAACAGCCCCACTATAAAAAGTAGTAATGAGAAAAATAGTAGCAGTGTTAAAGTTATTGAATAGTTATCCTTCAGGCAGCTTAATCATGAAACATCTTTACTGGGTATTTTTAGTGAAGAATACACATTTGGGAATACCAGCAGATCTTTTTATGGATGATTGTGAAAAAATGTTTCATAAGGCTAATAATTAGAATTCAAATTTTAGTTGAGTCGAGCAAATGAGATCATGGTAGCCTCAGAGAATTTGGGATTTAGATTAAATTTTCTCCATCTGGATCAGTTAAACTGAGCATATTTTAAGGTAATTTGCCTTCCTTGTTGTACTTAATAATTTGTAAACCTTTAAGGTCCTGTAAGTGTAGCTTTCAGTAGATATACAAAAACATATTTGCTAGCTGTTGCATGTAATATCACCTCAGGATTTGGAGGAGAGCAGTTTACGGAATAATTCAAGATAAATAGATAAGGTAAGGAGGAGGCCAGTGTTAAGCATTTCCGTGAAGATCCCACGAACCGGTTGCTTTTCAAAGGGGTGTTCCCCTCACTCTGTGTAGGCAGAAATCAACACAGGGTTTCTGTGTCTCTAGAAGAAATCATATACATACCTGTGCCAAGGGAATAGCAGAGTGGGTTTATCCTTTAACTTTCATCTATTCATTTTTCCAGAATTATCTTCTGGGAAAAAAGGAAACAGCTGAGATGGCAGATAGAAACAAAGAAGTGCTGTTGGAGGTATGACTTCCTTCCCTCCTTCCCCTTTTCCTGCACATTATAATATTCAAATATTAAGCACCTTTTTTGAAGTCCAGAATGTCAGTGCTCTATATTTATAATTACAGTCGTAGTTAGGGAAGCCTATTTTCTTCCATAGCCTGTTGGAGAGAGTTCAGCTGTGTGAACATTAGAACACCGAAGAACCTTGTAAAACTTACTATTTTGCCAAGCAGTGTACTAGTGGGCTAAAAGGAGTTATGAGCTTTTAGTAGCTGACAAGTGGGAGAAAAGGCTGGTCATGAAGGATGTGATAGTACTGTTTTATCTGCTTACCCAGAGAGAAATTTGAGTATAGTTAGCTATTTACAAAATATTTCAAACCTTGGCCTGAAATAACTCAAATAATTTTAAAAATCATAATTATTCTTTTTAAAAAATATATACATCTCTTTATTTTGAAGAGTAATAAAACAAATTCAAACATAATTGAATTTTTGGTTTTTGCTGATTTTAGAGAACTAAGGTTGACATTAGTATGTTTGAAAATCTGAATAAACTCTTATTTAGCAACAAGGCTATTAGGAAGATGAAGATCAGCACTAAGCTTTTCATAGAGATGCTATAGCTATGATTAAGAAAAGTACTCTTCATAATTCCTAATTGTTTGTTTTGGGGAGAGAGAAATTAATTCACCTTCATGTGTTCAAGTTTAGTGAGGATTTCTACTTTTCCTTTACTAAATATATGATTGATTTTTTAAATTAAATTTTTATCTAAGTATAGACATTAGAATCCAGAATTTTGAGTTTGTTTATATTCCTTTCAACCTAGTATTAAATATTCTCTGTTTTAGAAGTTTTGATACATTGATAGTTTTTAAACTGTGAAAGTGTAATCATTCATTTAGCATGTTGCTTTCTTTTAAAATATATTCCTATTTAACATACAGCTAATCGAAATGTGTTGTTAATTTGGAGAAAAATAAAGTCTAATGTTTATGTTAGCTCTGACACTTTGATTAAATTTAGTGACTATGCTGTTTATAAATGCATTTAAGTACTTTTATATGCAACTCAGTTGACATTTCACCTTAGTTTCCTCAAAACAATGTTAGGTAAAAGTTCTTAGGGATTGCCATAGTCGTTCCAGAGTAAAGCCATGTAATGTTTAGAACAGAAAGTTCTAACTGAGGTAAAATTAGCAGCATGGTTTTTATACAGAGGCATTTTGGTTTAATCACAGTGTCATGCATTTCACAGGGGTAAACACAACTTTGTTCTGAGAATCTAAGGATCGTGTCTTTCCAAATCATCTTCTTCTTTTAGGAGTGTTTTTGTGGAAGTTCTGTAACTGTACCAGAAATTGAGGGAGTCCTTTGGTTGAAAGATGATGGCAAGAAGTCCTGGAAAAAGCGTTATTTTCTCTTGCGAGCATCTGGTATTTACTATGTCCCTAAAGGAAAAGCAAAGGTGCGTCCCTTCTGCTGACTTTTAGCTTCCTTATTATGCTGATTGATTTTAATTTGTAGTGAGCGTGCTAATAAGGTGATCCAGGCTCTGATTTGTTTCAGCTCATGTAGGACACACAGGACATTGCTTTGTTTATTGATCTGTTATAAGAAAGAAGAAACCTGAAAATGTTCACTCTCTGCTCATTAGTTGGGCCCATCTCGATTCTCCTGGCAAATTTGAAATCATGCTTTTATTTCTTATTTTTGGAGCTTCTGCCAGAGTCATTTTTGCTTGTTATTGTTTGGGGGAGAATACCTTTCTAGGATTACAGGCGTTTCAGCCTTGCTTAGGTAATGTGCTTCTGCTAAGGGCCCCCATAGTAGCTGTCACTTCTGTGCTTACTGGGGGCCCAGCACTGCAGAAGATCTTTACAGGGTAATTTCATCCAGTGTTTACCACCATCCTGAGAGGTACATGTCGCCCCTGTTTAACTGGCGAGGAGCCCTGACTTGAGAATTGCTATACTCGAAATATGTACTACAGGCACTGAGCTACATGATATCTCTTGTTCTTTCCAGAGAGCTCTATCATACTATATTGTATTTAATATAAATACTATACCATATTTAAAGTCTCTTTAAAGTGCCATCCTTTCCAAGCAAGTCATTGTTCCTTATGAATGGCAAGACAGTAAGTGAAACGGACTGCCTTTTTTGTTGCATCATGGATTTAAAGAAGCATCTGCAGAGAATCTCACTGTCTTGTCTTCTGCAAAATAGCAATAATTTCTACTTGGTAAAGTTTGATTCTCAGTTAGAAGCTGTTACTAGTGATATCTGCTTGTTTACACATTACTGTTAATTCAGTCTTTCGGGTGTTTTTTCCGCAGGTGTCTCGGGATCTGGTGTGCTTTCTCCAGCTAGATCACGTCAATGTTTACTATGGACAGGATTATCGGAGTAAATACAAAGCACCTACAGACTACTGTCTGGTGCTCAAGGTAAACATATATCTCTTTTTAGGAATTTTAATTGATGTTAGACATAGAGGGGGTTATTGGACATCTTAAAATAGTTGGATCTCCATCGAGTGTCCTATTGCTTATTTTCTGTATAGGTTTTTAAAGGAATGGTAAAGGGAATTCCCTGGTGGTCCAGTGGTTAGGACTCAGCGCTTTCAGCTCCCGGAGCCTGGGTTCAATCCTTAGACGGGGAACTAAGATCCCACAAGCTGTGCATTGTGGCCAATAAATAAATGAAGGAAGGAGGGAAGGAGGGAAAGCCTGTGCTTATCCGGCAGCTGACCCTGGTTAGAGTGATGACGCTAGGAAATGGATGTGCTTATCCCGCAGCTGACCCTGGTTAGAGTGATGACGCTAGGAAATGGATACTGAATTGTAAGCTTTGAGTCATAATATATAAAATGGATTAGATTATAAATCTGAGACTCTCATTTAATAGCTGGCTTAGTTTAGGAAGACTTAGATCAGAGCCACATGTGGGGGGAAGGGTTCTTTTCCGGTACTAAGCAGAACCAACAGCCCGAGCTCAAAGTAGGCTGGTTCTCATCTGGTCCAGAAATAATTCTCGTCTCCCTTTTCTCCTGAACTATGGCTCTGATAGCCCACGCATGTATTATGATCCATCTAAGCTGTTTTTAGTGATTTTTTTTTTCCCCTATATCCAAACTTTTGAGTTTCTCATACTCATCATATCTGTACTTTTGAGAACTGACATTTTTAGTGATCTATTGGAACATTAGGAAAAGGTAACATTAAAAAGTTCAGGATAATTATGGAGATGATTACGTTTTTCTCATTACGTTTTCTCATTTTCTCAGTAGCCCTGTGGTAACTACTTAGGTCTACATGTTTATATCATCATTTGATTTTGCTTTTGTCTGAGAATTGTCAGTTGGGTTTGAAGAGGTGGTTTAGGATTTGGGGGTAGAGTTTTGATTGCTTTGATAAAGTTAGGTGTATTATAATGGTAGCCCTTTATTAAGTGATCGTTTTTGGAGAATACTCTATATCACTTAGTTACAGTAGCAAATAATTTTTTAAAAGTCAGTATAAAGTACCTTACTCCAGCAGTTTTCAAAATGAGGTCTAGGGCCCCCTGGAGTCCCTGAGACCCTGTAAAGGGACCTGTGATGTCAATGTTATTCTTCTAATAATGCTAAGATGTTTTTTGCCTTTTATACTCTCATTCTCTCACAAGTGTATAATGGAGTTTTCTAAAAGGTTACATGACATGTGATGATATCTTTGCTCCCCTGGGTAGTGGAATGTGTATTTGTATACTCTTATATTTAACTTTTTCTCAGCTTTAATTTCTTATAAGGTAAATATCAATATAAATAAAAGTTATTTGGGGGTCTCATAACATGGAGACAGTAAGAATTTATTTCAGTGGCTCAAAGTTGTCAGTGAGAACCTACATTCTTTCCGTCTTTCCCTGTTCCATCTTCTGCGTATGGAACTTAATAAGCTGCGTATCAGCTTATTCTCAGACCGACTTACCTGTCACAAATGGCCACTGCCATTTGACCCAACAAAATCCAGCAGAGGACGAGGGACTGTTTTTCCCTGTATTGTCTTTTTTTAAGAGGAAAGAAATATTTCCCAGGAGCTCTTCTAACAGCCCTCCCTCTGAGGGCCGTTGGCCCGGAGTACATGCTCACTGTTACACCAATCACTGGCAGGGAACAAAGCCACCATTTTTAGTTTACACTAGTCAGAATTTGCTCTCTGAGGTGAGGGGTAGACATCCAAACAATTGGGGTTCTATCAGAAAAGGGGTAGAGAGGAGGAGATAGCTGTGGGGAAGGCAATCAACAGTGTCAGTTAGGGCCAGAAGTAAGTAGGACCACTGGCTATTACTTTAATCCTTTTTGCAGCTCATAGAATTCTTAGGTTAAGAATATTTTTGTTCTAAGGGTTTTCTTGTTTGTTTTTATAATAATGATTTGTATGCTTCGTATTTGCTTTTAGTAAAGTCGGTTAAGCTAAATTTATGTATTTATATTGCCTACCTGTTTATATCTAGAAATTTTAATGTATTGAACTGAAAAAAACACCATACCACTGGGTGCAAATAATAGTAAAAATAATGGCCACCATTTACTGAAGAACTCCAGGGTGGAAGGTGCTGCACTAGAAGCACGGGACGTGTCCATCTCACAAGTCTGGTCTAGAGTCCCCATTTTCCAGATGTGGAAACTGAGGTTTAAGGGATCAATTTGCCTGAGACCACTCAACTATTAGTATTTAAGATATGTCTTTCTTTCTTGTAAGTCTACACTAGATTTTGCCTATGTAAGTGTTTTATTCTTGAGCGTTTGAGTTCTGACAAACAAACCAAAAAGTGCTGCCACACAGGGTCTACACAAATATTTGTAGGGCCTGATCCCTTTCATCAGCTTTGAGCTTTAATGACTGAGTCTGAGTCCTTCCAGTGACATGCAGGATACAGGAAATATATACACACTTGTAGGAGGTAATAAAACACACCATTTGGTAATTAGGTTTTTTTTTAAGATAATAAAAATAAAAATAAGGGAAGAGCTTATTCATGAAATTTGACAATGTAGAAATAAGTAAGATATATGTCGATGTGTTATCTGAAAGAGGTACACACTTGGGACACATACGTATGCGTGTATAATTAAGTATCTTAAAGGAAACCTGTGTTTTAAAAAAATATATACCGCAACAATTGTTGGAATAGAGCTCAGCTTAGCCAGGTCTAAATTTTCATCCCTTGAGAAGTGAGGCAAAGTAATTTAATATGTTAGGTGGGAAGGAACAAAATGGTTAGGATTTAGGGATTGGAGTATGACCATGAACTTCTCAAACACTTATTAATAGAAGGATGTTATACATGATAATCATGGAAGTAACAGGGTGGAGTGTTATAGTCTTATTTTTTAGCTTCTTGCATATTAGTTGAGAGAATTGATTTTCAGGCCTATATTGTTTCCAAAGTAATAAATGCGTTGTATATATTCAGTAGTTTCTTTTGGTACTTGGACTAAGATTTTAAGAGTATCACTTTTAGTTACAGATTAGGAATTATGTCTCAGTCTAATTTTTGGCAGGAAGGGTTTTTTCTTCCCAGGGAACTAGTGGTTGTGGCCCAGTGGAGTTAAAATACCCTGAGTCTGTTCTAGCACTTGCATTTTGTAGCCAGGGTCAAGTCACTCACCTCCCATCCAAGACTCAACTGAAAAGTACATTGGGCTGTGAAGACTAAATCTGATGACGCAGTTGAAAAGCTGCTTATTGCCCAGAGGGCACATGCTGTGGGCAGAGGGGCCTGCAGAGCAGTGCTCAGTCCACAGCAGGGAGCAGCACCCATTGCATCCCAGGTGCTGTGTCCTGTGCTTCTTCCCCCCACCCAGGTGTTCACCTCCAGAGAAGCACTGGAAGCTTCACCAAAGACTCTCTTATATGGAGTCTTCTGATTCCATGAGTTCAGTTAATTCAAAGTGAAATAAACATTCTCCTCCCTTTTTATACTCTCATATTGGTAGATTAAAACTTCCACTGACTTTGTTAAGCTTGGTAGACTTTGTTTCTTTGAAATGTAGAAGGGGTACTGTGGAGTTTCCCATGATGTGAAGGTTTTTTTGTTTTTTAACTGAAACATCTTGACCTAAAATTTAACACAAGTTTCTTTCTTGTTTATTTTGTAAAAATACTTAGGGCCATTTTATTTGGCCTTATGGATGTTTAAGAGGTATAAATTATTGGGCCATTATGCCAAAGACCTGTAATTTGTCAGGATATGTTTAAGCTTTGATAGGCTTCGTTTATTTCTTAGTTCTCCAGGGGACCTAGTTGGATTTTGCCTTTAATCTTGCAGCACCCACAGATCCAGAAGAAATCTCAGTACATCAAATACCTTTGTTGTGATGACGTGAGGACCCTGCACCAGTGGGTCAATGGTATCCGCATCGCAAAGGTAGGTTTTCTTTTGGTTTGATAATGGAATGATGGGTGCTTAATGATATGGTTTTTGTTGTCATGATAATTATCCTGTTTGTTTCATGTTCATGATTTTGCCAGTGTCTAGTTTTCTCAGGCCTAAGTTTCATGTTTTAAATGTCTTTTTTTCTTGGTGATGGGGATAAGCTTTTGACACTTGGTATCCAAGGAATAATACTGCTGGTAAAAGCTTATGTAGCATCCAAGTGATTTATTTGGGCTTTGGAGAATGCACTGTATGATTCTCATATAGCAGAGTTTAGCCTAAACAAAAGAAATTTTTTGAAAATTAAACTGCCTTGGGGTTGGGGGAAGAATGAATAGGTGGAGCATGGAGGATTTTTAGGGTGGTGAAAATACTCATACTCTGTATGATACAATGGTGGGTACATGTCCTATACCTTTGTCCAAACCCATAGAATGTAAACACCAAGAGTGAACCTAAGGTGACCTATGGACTTTGAGTGATTATTACATGTCCATGTAGGTTCATTGATGGTAACAAATGTACCACTGTAGTGGGGGATATTGATAATGGGAGAAACTATGCGTGTTTAGGGGCTGTGCATGTATATGGGAAATCTCTGTACCTTTCTCTCAGTTTTGCTGTGAACTTAAAACTGCTCTTAAAAAAGAAAGTCTTAACAAAGTTTTTTTAAAGGACATCTTAAGGGTGATTATACATAATGCTTGAAAGGGTACTTATTCAGTTACTTTTAAGTTAACGTAACTAAAAATAAAATTTATTACAGACATAAAATCAAAGTTGCTTTAAAAGTAACTGAAAAAAACTCTTTATATTGTTAATGAATATAATCAGAATCAAGTGTTGACTTCTTGCTGCCTTTCTCAAAACGAGGACAAATAAGAGTGGATTATAATTTACTGGTATGAAAAGAATTTTTGAAGTATGATAGGTATTTTAATAGAGACTATGAGTCAGTAAACAGAAATGTGTCCCCTTTTCCTATCCCACGCATCCATACCATACCCAGTAAAGTACAGATGTCATCCTTTACTGCCTTCTGTTTAGTACGGGAAGCAGCTCTACATGAACTATCAAGAGGCCTTGAAGAGGACAGAATCGGCTTATGATTGGACTTCCTTATCCAGCTCCAGCATTAAATCAGGATCCAGTTCTTCCAGCATCCCAGGTAGTTTAAAATGTCCAAAGAAAATGTCCAAAGAACTCTTTACTACCAACAAGAAGGTGTCTCTATAGAGACTGATAGAAGACCTGGTTATCTGAGTGATTTTTTAAAACTAGAGCCATGCCTGATTTCTAAATTATAATCAATAGGTACATGTGCTTTTATTCATATATTTTTTTATTTTTAGAGGGGATAATATCATGGACTAGTTCCCAAATGTGTTTAAAATGGAAAACCGGTAAAGTGGTAAAGCCGGGAGTTTTGTTATATATTTATAAAGTTAATTTGAAACTCAATCATATTGCTGAAAACAACTGTTGATGCATAATTGGGGGTAGAAAGTTGCTTGGAGAAGAGTACTCCGAATCATGATGAAACTGCACTCCTTCCCCACAGGTTTCCTGACATTTCAGCAGAGTGGAAACAACTGGAATTAGTTCAGTATCACAGTTAAGGAAGCTATTTAAGTCATCAAATTTTGTAAAGTTTTCAGAGGAAATAGTGATACTCAAAAGGTGCTTATTTTCAGATTCCCACATCCTTTTAACAAGGATGCTGTAATCATATCTTAAGATACATGCTTCTTTCCCTTCAAAAGTTCCGTAAATGATATGTGTCATCTAAAATCATAATTTTTTTCTTTGTTCTAATAGCCCATGTTATGAAATAATTACTTTAAGAAGTATTTGATTTAAAAGCTGTATGACTAGATCTCATCCCTAAATAAGTAAATAAAAACACATCGAGAATGTGTATATACATGGGCTAGTGTACACACATATATTCTCTCTTCTGTCCACTGAGAGGGCTAGTAGCAGTGAGAACACTAAGAACCTAGACCTCGGTTTCTCAATGCCATTTTCCAAAACAAAGGATCCCAGGGCTCTGGAGTGGCTATTCTAAGGCTGTGGCAGAGAATATATAAGATGAGCCTGGAGCATCCTGTGACAAAGGAAGTACTCAAAAAAAACACAGCGATGGGGAGTCTGTAAAAGGGACCCAGGACCCAACCTACGAGAGTGCTCAGTGGCCAAAGCTGGAACAATTTGAGCAAGAAAATAACATAGTATAGGACTGTAATCCAAATTATAAAATAAATAGCCATCAGTCCATGGGGATATAAATAAGTTATTGAATTAAATAAATAAATGGAGAAGAAGAGAAAAATCTCCTGTACAGATTTCTAAATAGATTTATACAGATGCTCTGCCCTCAAGGAGGTGGCACTTAACTCCCCTCTTGTTAAGTGTGGGCTGTGTAAAGTGACTTGCTTCCAAAGAGCACAGAGCGGGAAGGTGTAACCTTATATCGGAGAAAGCTGACAAACCATACCTCGGCCAGGTGATCACGGTAATAAGTCATATTGATAGCATGTGCCCTTGATGCAGTGTGATGAGACTGGCATTTTCCCTCTCTTGGTCTTCCTCCCCAAATCCCTTAACCTCAGAGAAAAGGCATCAGACAAATCAAAATTGAGAGACATGCGACAAAATACCTAACCAGTACTCCTCAAAACTGTCAAGGTCTTCAAAAACAAGGAGAGTCTGAGAAACTGTCAGGGGAGACATGACAACTATCTGTAATATGGTAACCTGGATGGGATTCTGATCAGAAAATGGACATTACGGAAAAACTAGTGAAATCCAAATAAAGTTTGGAGTTTAGTTAGCTTTTTTTTTAAAGTATTGTTTTATATTCTTTTTTTTTTTTTTTTTTTTTTTTTTTTGGCTGCATCGGGTCTCAGTTGTGGCGTGCAGGATCTTTTGTTGCGGCACATGGGCTTCTCTCTAGTTGTGGCGCATGGGCTTAGTTGCCCCGCGGCATGTGGGATCTTAGTTCCCTGACCAGGGATCGAACTGGCATCCCCTGCATTGCAAGATGGATTCTTAACCACTGGACCACCAGGGAAGTCCCAGAGTTAGTTAATATTAACATGAGTGTAGGTTCATTATTCGTGACACATGGACCAGAGTACTGTAACATGTTAATAACGAGGTAAACTGGGTGCTAGGTATGTAGGAACTCTGTGCTAGTTTTGCAACTTTTCTGCAAATCTGAAACTATTCTAAAATAAAATGTTTATTAAACTTGGTGGGGAGAAACCTTTGTGGCAATGGATTAGGAAAGGCACGGTAAGAAGAGCATGTCACAAGTAGGGTTGTAGAAAATGGAATTAAGGGAAAGATGGAGGGAAAAAACGATGTATACTATTTTATAAAAATTTATATAGCACTTAACAATTCAAGTGCTTCCACATGTTACTTTATGAAGTGGTATGGTGCCTTTTCCCACTCCAGCATCATCTATTTGTATACATCGTGTTAAGTATTAGGTAGACTTTTTCAGGTAAACTGTAAAATCATACATATTCATGCTGAAGAGAGCTCAAGAAGTCACATGTTCCAGCCTCTTATAGGCTGTTATCCTAGATATTAGATAGGGATGAAGAAAATAAAGTAGGTTTTATCCTATATTGCTTATATTTTTACCCTGAGGATACTGTCTTAACTTTATCTAAAGGAGTTTGTGGCTGTTATCTTTGCAGTACTTTGATGAACTTGGCTGGACTTGCTTATTAATACTGCAATCTAATAATGCCCACGTCTCACAGAGTGACTGGATGGGACTAGCTTTAACATTTGAGTCTCCACCAGATGCCAGACATTGGGCTAGGTGCTTCTGCAAGGTTATCTCACCTGACTTGGAGTCCAGTGAAATAATCTTTCCAGTTCCCTCACCCTGGATGTCAGTCAAATTACACTGTATCCTCAGCCATTCCCAGGTCCCTTGAAGATGTCTTCATGCCCTTCAGGAAGCCAGGCTATGGTACAGCTGCTGTCTTGTGATGTCAATACCTGAATCCCTAGGAAACACACTTCTTACTGGGGATCAGATTCTCAGTATTGTTCATTACTGGGATAAAGGAAGTAATCATCATGTATAGATCTGAATTCATAAGTGAGAAATCTCTGAGATGGCCTGGAGCAGGGGTATATAAAAAGATTGATTCTCCATGTAATGAAGATATGACTGAACAAAAAAATTCACTACTCTATTCATGGTTCATTAATTCTCTCTCCTTTTAAAATTTATTTATTTTTGGTTGCGTTGGGTCTTCGTTGCTGCATGCGGGCTTTCTCTAGTTGCAGCGAGCGGGGGCTACTCTTGGTTGTGGTGCGCGGGCTTCTCATTGCAGTGGCTTCTCTCGTGGAGCACGGGCGCTAGGCGCGCGGGCTTCAGTAGCTGTGACACACAGGCTTAGTTGCTCTGCCGCATGTGGGATCTTCCCGGACCAGGGCTCGAACCCATGTCCCCTGCATTGGCAGGTGGCTTCTTAACCACTGCACCACCAGGGAAGCCCTCATTAATTCTCTTATTTGCTAGGAGTTCTTACAAGACAGGCTGTCAGGATACCAATAATGTTACTTGAACCTTTTATTGCAATTATCGGTTTCTTGTGGTGAACTATTTAAAAAGAATGGAGATTTCCTATTCACCCTAGGACAAGAGAAGTTTTCTAGTGGAAAACACGGGCTATGTTTGTGTGAAATGAGTCAGGTAAAAGTAACTTGTTGCCGTTCTGCATCGCATCTGATCTTGAGTGAAAGAGTTATCCAAACATACATATTTATACGTCACAATACTGACTTATTTAATCTGATTTTTGAAAATCTGTTTCAAACAGAGTCTCAGTCCAATCACTCCAATCAGTCTGATAGCGGAGTGTCTGATACGCCACCGGCAGGACATGTCCGTTCCCAGAGCATCGTGAGCTCCATCTTCTCCGAGGCCTGGAAGCGAGGCACGCAGCTGGAAGAGTCTAGCAAGGTAACACGCTCGGGTCAGGGTAGGGGGGACATCTGTAGTGTTCCAGGGGTGTAGCTTGTTGTTCCCTTATTAGGAATCTTTCTTGGCCTTATTTCAGTATTCTTTCTTTGCTTCTCCTCAGAAATGGACATTTGTGAATTGGCTCTGATGATCTAAGATCTCAAAAAAAAAAAAAAAAAAAAAAAAACCTAGCAGTTTTATCAGTGGCTTGGGACTTTAAGAAATAACACTTTCCACTCTTAAATCAGTTTGGATGGAGCAACAACACCCTCCAGTGCCAATGCCTTAATTTTCCAAAAAAAACTGCTAAGTGTTGATTATTTCTTTATTCGTTATTTAGTTTATTCAGACTCATTCCTCTATCTTCCTTTCTTTTATGCTTCTTGGCATTTCTCTGCACACTGATGAATTTTCTCAATTTATAGTTTATGTGGAAGACTAAATTCCAATTAATCCCCTTAAAATTTAGGATCCCTGAGTCTTGCATAGAAGGTTGTTCATTGACCCTGAAGGACACAAGTATAATTATTGCAAGACTGTTTAGAAAAATAGAGAGGTTCTTTAGCCTGGTTGAAAGATACCGTATCAAACTGCCTCTGAAGTCCTGTGGGTGACCGTGTCCCAGCAGTGCTCACCTCTCAGCAGGCGAGGGCACACACCATCGCAAGGAGCCAGTAGGACACCCGGCCTGGCCATTTTGTTTTCACCCAGCAGTCATTTTGATTTTTCATCACTGTCAGTCTTGTCTGAGTCACTTACATCAGTACGTTCATCAGTGAGAATTAAGTGGCTATTTCCCCTCAGTTTATTCCTTTATTTGCATATGTGGTTGATCCACTGGACATGGAGAGGGTGGAGGGAGGCGTATGTAGCCCAATGGGGTGGAACACTTTCTCTTAGAAAAATAAATATTTGAGAATTGGTTCTAATGACCTAAATTCTCAAGACACTGGCAGTTTAACTCCCTAATCGGAGGCTCCCACTTTTAAGAAATACTTCTTTTTCCTTCTCGTACTTCATCAATTTGAGTGGAGCAGCACTATTTGGTGCTGGTGGTCCACATGTGTCGTAGACAAGCCGGGTTTACACAATTCACATACCTAAAGAAAAGTCCTTTACCTTACTAAACTTTTAATGGTGTTATCCATGTGCATTTTAAATTGTAGAACTACCCAGTTGTCATGAGAAAGGCCAAGGAAAGCAAAGGTCCACATGGTCTGTGACGAAGCAGTGTAGTCCGTCATGGCACGTAGTGTCAGAAAGTCCACGAACCCTGCCATGCAGCAGTGACAGTGTGTTTGAGTCTTGACCCCCTGTGTGTTTCTTCTCCTGTTACCTCAGTCTCAGGTGCCAAATGAGAAGGCCAGCACAGCTAAGGTCTACTACACCCCTGCAGCAGCCAAGACAGGGTCAAGTTAAGGTCGGGGGTTGTTCTTTGGAAACACATTAACCTGGGTGACTCCTGTAACCAGATCTTGCGGACTAATGCTTTTATTTTGATGTGCAATTATTAAGGGAACATATGAATGTCCTGATGGGCATTAGAACTCAGCCCCATAATGAGCCTTCTACTCTACTAACCTAAGCATTCTTGACGCTAATTAGATGTCATTCAGAATTGGAAACAAATGGTTTATCTTGGATGCTCATAGTTTGTTCAAAGAGCCTAAAAGATGTACCCAGAGTTATTAAGCCAAGAGTTCTTCCTCTGCTCTTTCAGAAGTACTTGAACCACATTCATGCATGAGTAGCTCCATGAAATAAATGACCAGATGTGGTAATTTGGGCAGTGCCAAGAGGGGCCCACATGGGCTGGTCAGCAAGTTGTTGGCAAACTCTAGCTCCTATTTCTAGGTACATTTCCTTTACTCTAGCCTTCCAAAGTTTCCTCTCATTTTCTTCTGGCTTTTTCTGTATGATATTTTTATGATCTTTTGCCATAATGTTTATGAAGCATTTCTTTATGTATTTTCCAGTAAAACAAATGTAAAGAATACCCCCCCTTTACCTGCACTGCTGGACTTCTGTGCATGTTGGATGCAAGTGTCTCACACGAACACGAGTGTGTGTGTCAAGCTCATTCATTCCTGTGTGACTGTGCACGCCTGCTGAACATACTCATACTCTCACGTGTCTGCTCACTAGCGTCAAAAAGCCGTCCTCATCCTTCGGGAGGCCCTCCACCAGCACTCCTAAACCCAGTTATGGCATCTGCTTGATGTAGATGCCGTCCTGGACTGAAAGGTGAACTCCAGCCATCACGTCTCCCTTTGCCAGAGTCCGGGGAGGCGCGGGGTGCGGTTCCGTGCTCTAACTCGGGGCAGGGTGTGTGAAAGCCAGAGGCAGAAACCAGAGGGCCCAGCACCATCCAGGCAGCTTGTGCAGCAGGAAGTTTCCCCAGGTTGTTAGGCAGCCTGGCTGTTTGAGAAGATCGTTGGGTACACACATTTTCTCCGCGCCCTTGCTGCCCAGGGAGTTAGATTTTAGCCTCCCCGACACTGTCCATCTTTATGATCAGCTGCTGCATCCTTTCATGCATGTCTCTGTTTCCTTGCTTTTTAGTTTGACAGTCAAAGCTTACCTCTGTAACTGTTGTGTTTGTGTTTTCTCTCTCCCAACCTCCCTTTTGTCCTCCTTTTAGGCCAGAATGGAGTCTGTGAATCGAGCCTACACTTCTCTCATGCCCCCTTTGTCCCCGCAGCCTAAGCCGCTCACCCCCTGCTCTGCCTCACAGCCCTCGCCGCCCCTGCCGCCGCCGCCCCCGCCCCCGCCGCCTCCCCCGCCGCCGCCGCCGCCGCCGCCCCCGCCCCTGCCCAGCCAGTCGGCCCCTTCTGGGGGCTCGGCAGCCGCGATGTTCGTCAAGTACAGCACAATAACCAGGCTGCAGAACGCCTCTCAGCATGCGGGAGCGCTGTTTAAGCCTCCCCCGCCACCAGGGATGCAGCCTCCCTCCTCGGCCTCACAGGCAGGGAAGCCTCAGATCCTGGTGCCGCCCAGCGGAGCCGTTCCCCCGCCGCCGCCCCCGCCGCCTCCCCCCACCCCCGGCTCGGCTATGGCCCAGCTGAAGCCCGCCCCCTGCGCCCAGACCTTGCCACAGTTCAGCCCGCCCCCGCCCCCGCCCCCGCTGAAGATTCATCACGTGCAGCACGCCGCTCCAGCAGCCCCTCCGGCGCCGCCCCCACCTCCTCCCATCCCTGCACCCCTCCCTCCTCAGGCCCCCCCCAAACCCCCGGTGACCGTGCCACCCGCTATGCCACAGGCTCTGTCACCTACACCTCCTCCTCCCGTCCCCCCAGTGAAAAAGCAGCCAGCGCTTCCTGTGTCTCACGTTCCACCCTCTCCCCCTGCTCCTCCTGGCCCGGTCCCCCCGCCCACGCTACCCAAGCAGCAGAGCTTCTGTGTGAGGCCCCCTCCCTCTCCGCTCTCTCCGGCGCCCTCCTTGGTGAAGCAAATAGCCAGCCAGTTCCCCCCGCCTCCAACCGCCGCCCCCACGGAGGCGGCGTCCTTGAAGCCCGCTTCAGCCGCAGCAAACGTCGCCCCTCAGTCCCCGCCTGCTGTGAAAGCAAAGCCCAAGTGGCAGCCCAGCTCTACCCCTGTCCCTTCTCCGGACTTCCCTCCTCCTCCCCCCGAGAGCAGCCTGGTGTTTCCTCCGCCTCCGCCAGCCGCACCCACTGCTGCCCCTGCCCCTGACAAAAGCGGATCTCCGGGCAAAAAGACCAGTAAGACGTCCAGTCCGGGGGGAAAGAAACCTCCCCCGACCCCGCAGCGCAACTCCAGCATTAAGTCCGGCAGCTGTGCGGAGCACCCTGAGCCCAAGAGACCCTCAGTAGACAGTCTAGTCAGCAAGTTCGCAGCGCCGGAGCCCTCGGCGTCTCCCGGCAAGGAGACGCCGCCACCTCCCGCAGCGCCCCCCAAACCTGGAAAACTCAGTCTTCCCGGAGTTCTCCAGCAAGGGGGTGTGTCGGCAAAAGCATCTGTTCTGAGTGGGCGCGGCAAGGACTCCGTGGCAGAATTCCCTTCTCCTCCGTCCGATTCTGACTTTCCACCCCCTCCGCCGGAAATAGAGCTTCCTCTGCCCCCCGTAGACATTCCAGCAGTGTTCTCGGGAAGCACGTCTCCAAAAGTGGCAGTGGTTAATCCGCAGCCACAGCCGTGGGCCAAGTCGGTCAGGAAGGCCCCTCCGCCCACGCGACCCAAACGGAACGACAGCACCCGCCTCACGCAAGCCGAGACCTCCGAGCAGCCGCCAATGGCCACAGTCGTGCCACAAGTGCCCACCTCTCCCAAATCCAGCCTTAGTGTCCAGCCTGGATTCCTGGCTGACCTCAACAGGACACTGCAGCGGAAGTCCATCACGCGGCATGGCTCGCTCTCCTCCTCGCGCGTGTCTAGAGCAGAACCCACAGCCACCATGGATGATATGGCATTGCCCCCGCCACCCCCCGAGCTGCTCTCTGAGCAACAGAAAGCCCGTTATGGAGGCAGTCACATATCAGGCTATGCAACGTTGCGGAGAGGGCCGCCTCCCGCTCCCCCCAAAAGAGACCAGAACACCAAGCTCTCAAGAGATTGGTAGCTACCGTAGGACTTTATTTTCGTGGGATCTGTACTCAGTTCTACAGTCAGCTCACCTGATCATCTATGAATTCAGGCGTTCAGAGCCTCTTGGTATGATGTTGCTGTTATTCAGGTAGTGTTCAGCTATATGTGTGTGTACGTGTGCAGGTACACACATAGCTATACATAGGTAGTGTGTGTATGTATATATATGTATACATATATGTATATGTATATATATAGCTGAAAGTGATTCTATTTATTCTTTTTCTCTCCTAATCTGAAAATGGGTTTTGTGTATTTTGGGTGGCAGCGGCATGGAAGGGGATGTGTGTCCTGCCGGTCCCTTATGATTTCTATTATCTGTCATGTGGATTGGACCAAAAACTTCTGACTTATTTAGAAGGTATTTTATAAATGTCCATGCGCGGCCTATCTGTGCATGTTGTATATTATATATTAAGGATAGATGTATAATGTGCTGCTTCTCAGTTTGAGAAGACAACCAGAATGTTTGGTGTATCTATGGGGCTTTTGTGTTTGTTTTTTCCCCAGTTGGCTGAAGTTAGAACTGCTTGACTGACATTTCATTACTATACATAAAGGGGCACTTTAATCAGGAAAACCTCTCAGCTTCATAGAACGGGTAATAGTGCAGTGTGGGGAAATTTTCAGACACTTATCTGTATGTGGTCGGTCGTGCATAGAAAAAAGTAAATACATGGTGTAACTAAACCATTCTAGTTGCAAAACTGTTGCCATGATCCCACAGGAATCTAGGATGTATTCTGTCACAGGTAAGCCCTTCGCCTGTAATACATGGATAATTTAGTACTATAATCCTGCATAGTTCTTTTTGTACTGTTGGGATCCTTTTCATGAGCTTGTGAAGCTTCAAGTTTGGCTTCATGATTCTTGCTTTGATTTATTGTAAGAGGATATCCAACACGACACCCTTGGAATGCTGTGTCCCAGTGTGTCTTTCGGTCACCAGTTACCTCCTTATGGTGTGTGCTGTAGGTAGATGCTGATACTAGGTGTCTGTAGACAATTGCTGTATCAGATGTACTCAATCCTTTGTCCAGTCCAGTATGTTGCATCATGATGAAAAACAAAATCACCTTCTGAAATGCATCTTTTTTGTATATTGCTCTCTAGAAGGATGAATGATTAGAAAAGAGAACAAAACTGGCCCCTGTGCAGCTGTCATTAAATATCAGGTTTTTTGTGGCTAGTAATGTGAAATACAAAGAATTCATTGACGTGTGGGACTATCATAGAGGGAGGGGGAAAATGAATTTTTTGACAGTTTCACCCATAGCGACTGGAGCACACTAGGGTCCTTGCTTGTTGTAGCCTGGTTGTAGAGATTTGCCCGGGTTACCAGGTGTTCTGATGGGAGTTGTATAGTCCAAGTACAGTAAGTGACATCACATATTATGCATATGCAGTTTGCTATAACATAGAATCATTGCTCTAAGGACACACTATAATTCTGTATGCTTCACACTATACTTCTAGATGCTTTTTTTCCCCTGTGAATTTTCCTCGGTATATGAGAGAAATGTGTATTGGCTCATCAATTTGTGATGATAAATGGACCGTCAGGTCAATCTCAGAGCTGCTCCTAAACCAGAGAATAAAAACTAGCCTCCCTAAGCAGTGATAAATGAGCACACCTTGTAATGAAAGTCTGTGCCTGTTATGAATAGGGATCACCAGTGCAAACTGCAAAAATCTCTGACACTATCCCATAAGGAAAAAGCAATGCCAATACAGTGGGGCAGAGATACTAAATAATTCAAGAATAAGCAGAGTTGTGCTATGTAAACAGGATTTCCCTGTAAACCCATTCTCCAACAAAGTACTTCATCATAAAGAGAGAGTAAGAGGCACCCCCCAACTGTCACAGATGTGACAGTACACTCATGTGTTTATAGAGCAATAAGAATATACACCATTGTGCATTTGTTACAGCCCTGCTTCTTTAAAAGACACGTTTTAGATCTTTTCAGTTCACAAAGTTTTGTGTGCTTGATATTGTTATGCTTATGAAGTGACCTTTAACACATCTGCGTTGTTAATTTAAGCATGCACAGCAATTTGAAAAACATTTGAGAAAGACTGCCAAGCTCCACTGTGACTCATGAGTGATTTCCCATTGTCTTCTGCCTGCAGCTTTATATTCTAAGGATCGCCCTTATTTGTGGGATAAAGAGTTTCTAAGAATAGGAATCCAATGATATAAATGTTCATCACTAGGGTTTTTTGTGGTGGTGGTGGTCTTTTTTTGTATGAAGGTGGGCAACTTCAGCTCTCCTTGAGGAAAACAAATCATGTGCCCCCAGTCTTCATTCCCTCCCCATTTGAGCCCTAAGATCCAGCCTTTTTTTTTTTCAGTGGGGGATTTCCCTGGCCTTCTTGCTTGTGTCGGTCTGGATGGTAGCCATCTGAACTGATGCTTCTGATGTATCGTTTTTCTGAAAGAGCAGACATCCTTTAGAACACTAGGGACACTAAAGAGAACAGGGCCAGAGAAGGAGCTGTATCATTTTTACCCCAGTCAGTGGCTTGTTGACTATCTGACAACAGGCCGTTTACCTTTGTATTTCTCCAAAGACAGAAAAGGCTATTTAATCAACATTTTTTCCTCTGTGTGTGAAACAACTGAATCAAAAAAAAAAAAAAAAAAAAAAAAACCAAAATGATACTTTAGATACACTTCTAGTGTTTTACTCCCTAGTGTTTTTTTTTTTTTTAATTTTTGAATTTGGATATTTGTTAGGATGTGGTTTCATGGGGGGGGGGGTTGGGGCTTTGGAGATTACTGTTATTTTTGTACTGTTCTTCTTCCCTGGTGTGTTCAAGGAAAAAACATACTGCCAGATGACACTAGTACTGTGCCTTCTTTCACTGCCTTCTGCTCAGCAGCTCTAACTCAGCAAAGCTTCTTCATGTCAAGGAAGACGATCTTGGCGGCTGTCTTGGCTGTACCGAAAGATGAACAGCATAGATGAACTCACCCTGCTGTGGAGGGCAGTGCAAACAGGTGCCCATTAGAGCTAGTGACTGGATTAATTAGTGACACCCTTAACTTCTACCACATAATTTCAAAATTGGATCCAACCTATGCTTAAAGTTTTGGCACCAACTCTGAAGGGTAGCAAAGCCTGTTCTGGTTAGATTATTCTGTACTGAAGCTTTTACTACTCAAATGCATTTTTTTTTTTTCCTTAGCTGCTACAGAATCATACTCTTGGAAAAAGTAACTACTACTGTAAAGGTTTACAGGTACCCACTTAACTGTAAATTGGATTTTTTTTTAAATTTCTGGGGCTTTTTAAGATAAGACTGCTGACTTCAGAAAAGTTCTAGGAAACAGTTTTCATCAGAATGTCTCACAGTAATAGACAAGGTAATGTCTCACAGTCCTGACATCAAGGTGCTCCTGCCCACTGACACACATCCTGTTAAGGAAGGGCTGTGAACTCTCTTGGAAGTCCCCTCTCTATGTAAGTTTACTTGCCACTGAAAGCAGTCCCGAGTTTATCAAGAAAGTTAATCTAAACAAAATTGGGGGATCATGAAGAATAATTCCAATAGGGTAACAACTCTGAGGTCAAGGTTATTGATAGCTGTGCATCTAATTAGAGTTTCATAAGCTGCTATTCTGGGAGAATACAACTGCTAATAAGTTCATGTCAAGGATGTAAGGCTACGATTAGCCTGAAAAAAACCAGGTAATGGTAGGATTGGTCTGATTTGACCATCAGGCGACCAACAGAACCCTTTGTCACCTTTTTTCCCTCAGCTAAAAGCAGTTTTATGTTACAAACACAAGGTGATTTTAAACAAGCAAACTAACCTTTTCCTCGTTTTATGTATTACCAAATTTTTTATACAGTTTCCACATAGGTATAACTTACCTCACAGATATAAGTTCAGACCAGTTAAAACTGTATGACTCTGTGTGATTAAAGGTGTAATGACTTGCTTTCAATAACATAGGCTTCATAATTTGGATTTATACACTTGATAAGAGGACGTCTCTTTCTAAAAAAATCACTTTAGGTACCTTTTGCCAACCTGGAATTTTGTTTTATACACTTTATGTCATTGCATAAAGCAAGTCATTCCTAACCCTATAGGAATATGCGACCACTCACAGAGTTGAGATTTGATCCATGGAGACATGCAAGTAGTGCAGAATTAAGTATCCCAATATCTTTTAAGATTTATTTTCATTTAAAAATTGAATAGAAGATCATTGTTAACCCCTTTGCCAGACTCCCTCAAACTAAACAAGTGCTCGGTTCTTAATTGTGCCCTTGGAAGATCTATATGTAAAAGAAATCTGAAATTTAGCTGTACTATAAACTTGCTAAGTAAAAATAAGCTAAACACAATATACTTGATAAACACTCGAAGGAAATAATCTCCAGTTGGTTTGCTCTTTGCTTGTTGAAGTAATAAACCATTTAGAAGAGGAAACATCTGCTGTAACCCCCAGTGCCTTGAACTCTTTTGGAGGATTAGCATTAAAAAAAAAAAAAAATCCAACAGGCAAACTTTGAGGTGCTAATGAAAGAGAAGGAAAGTGTTCTAGACCAAACAGGAAAAGTGATGGTCTCACAAGAGATGGCTTCATCTACCTAAACGGGGTCTGGCTGCTTTCTACCAAAGACATTTAGAGAAGCGAGTCGAGTCAGGGTGATGGTGAATACTACATATTTAAAAGATGGCCAAGTTCAGAAGTGAATGTTGATCATGGATGGCTATTAATACCAAGCTCATCATCGAAGCCTCAGCCTCTTCTTAGGCAGAACATGCTTGTGGCACTTAAAAAAAAAAAAAATCTGCATTTTGGAAACTGTCCATTGTTAAGTTTATTGTAACCTAATACCAAAAACTGCCATTTTTCATGATTACCACCTCCTATATTTTTCTCTCTACTTGTAAATAATTCCTCCTAGAAAATAAGCATTAACTGGAATGTTTCAAATGATTTTGCTTAATTTTATTATCAGCCACTAGTGAACTCCTTTTATAGAAATGTACATTTAAAATATTAGCTTGTGCTAAATGTCATAAAAACATTGTTTACTGTTTTAAAGAAAAATTGCACATTATATTTAACTGGGATTGCTCCCAGTTGCTGACATCTAAGCTGTGGGAGCTTTGCCATAAATAGATACAATGTAGGAATATACCTTACTAAAGCATGAAAAAGGCAAAAGGAACTGCGTTAAAAGTACTGGATAGAAGACGTTATTCAGATGATTATATGCACAGCTCAGTAAAGATGAAGTTACAGTTTTTCTTTCAGCTTTGTAGCTATTATTTTCTTCTGCTTAAATGTACGCTCTCATTTAATTATGTGCCTTGCTCCCTGATTGTGCAAACCTATATATATATAGATATATATAAGAGATATATTCAGTACTACTGACCATGTTTTTGTTCTACTGCTGGATTAAGTTATTTTCCAAGTTACTCTTGCCAGTTACTGTCAGTAAACTGTTGTAATGGCTTAGGACAGTAGTCATACAGTCAGTGTAATTTTTCAGCTACGTGTTTTCCTTATGTCAGCTTATCCAATCCTTAATAAAAATACATAGATTTCATTTAAACGTTAGAACTGTACTTGACTGTTTGTTTGTGGATCGGCACCACTAAGAGCCTGGTTTTGCTGTTTATGTCAAGGTACCCAAAATAGGCTGCAACACGCACATAAAGTGTGAAGGTAAACAAACTATAATTTGATGTGTTCAACTGATTAGCCTGTAAGAAAATAACTTTTAAGATTTTTTTCTTTAAACAAACAAACAAAATACAACTAGGTATGAACTAGTACAAAAAGAGGTGCTTTTTGTTTCAAAGCCTTGTTATCACAATCATGTCTTGGACTGCCATGTCTGTCAAGGTATGTATAAACGTGGATTCGAATGTATTTACAAATCATGTTATCATTTACCAAACTGGGGCAAAAAGAACAGAAAGTCTCCTTTTTTTTTTTTTAATATTGAAAGAAAAGAACTGTATGTATTTCGTGGAAAGTGATCAAAACCTCAGGTTCACTTACAGCAAAAATAGGGACAGAAAGTAATTAGTGCAACAGGGACGGATTCTCTCTGACAGACACACTTAAACTTACCACCTTAGAAAAGAGGTTACAGGAGTTCCCTGGTGGTCTAGTGGTTAGGATTCAGGGCTTTCACTGGTGTGGCCCGGGTTCAGTCCCTGGTCGGGGACCTGAGATCCCGTAAGCCACACAGCACAGCCAAAAAAAAAAAAAGGTGAAAAGTTACTTGCAGAAATACATTCACAAGACATTTGGATATACTTTGTAGGATTTTATTTAGGCCAAGTTCTTAGTACACAGCAACAATTAATTCGAAGTACAATTTCAAAATTAATTAAAAAGTGAATGTTCCCGCAACTCATCTGGAGGTGGTTTAATGGCACACACAAGAAACGTTACTGGCAACAAACTGCTCCCTCAAATCTTCCTACATGGGTTTTTACTCAACTCATAACACCAACCCTCCCTCCGGGAGCTAAAAGTATAACTGACCAGATCACAAATTGTTTACATTCTTTTTTGTAAACCATCTCGTTAAGAAAAAGATGCATGGACACAAATATGATAAAAACTGCGTTTCCATAGAATTCTGAAGTTGCAAAAGACGTTTCCATTTTAATGTGAAAATAAGCTTTTTGTCTTTTGTTTGATTTTTTACAAAAAACCTCGATATTTAGCAAGGATCATTTATACCCAGCTAGGCCCTGTCATTTGTCAATTTCCTCCTTTTTTTGAAGAATTATGAGATTCTCAAGAAATAGGAACAAAGATCAGCATAAAATAAACATAAGGTAATGAGCGCAATGCCTGTTTTAGAAGTGTTTTCTAAGGCTCTCTCAAATAAGGCTGTGCTGTGCTCTTTCCAGTGCCCACTGTACCATTTTAGCTACATACACCTTATGGAAAAGACCATTTGTACTGAGTGTAGTTATAAAAGGGTTAAAATGAAGATTACTTTCACTAATTAAGGCTACACTCAATACACTCCTTTAAACAACACCCTGAATGGTATTTATGGAGACATAGCATATCTTTTCAAGTATCTTCCTTAAGACATCCAGTAGAACTTTAAAAGTAACATACAACACAATTAAGACAGTTGTAGAAAGAGTACCAGGCGCTGAGTCAGGAATTCTACCTTTGTTAACTAGCTGTTATTTGAAAAGGAAACATCTAAACCTCATCAGTAAAATGGTATTGAACTAAAATTTCTGAAATCTCATCTAGCTCTAAAATTCTATGACTCTAAGTAAATCATGTGAGGGAAATCATCACCTTAACACTGATCAGGAGTTCCTGGCCAAAGGAGTTCAGAAGTGAACAGATGGGAAGTGATGCAGATCCCCATTCTTTTCCAAGACGTAGCAACCACCTGCCAGTTCCTCCATCAAACACTTTTCAAAGGGAGAGGTGGCCTTCAGGACATGCCATGCTGTCTCCACTGAGGAGAAAAGGTGGTAAGAAAGTACCAAAGTACCAGTTCTTAATGCAGAAAGGTCACCTGCTAAAAGCAAATGAGCATAAGAGGATAAAAGCAAACTACTATCATTTTGATGCCTCTCAAACAGGAAAGTCTTCAGTAATATCAAGAGACTGCTGAGGAGCACAGCTACACTACAGAGACCACTGTGAAGACACACAAAACAGTCTCTCTAGCTGGGTAATAAACAGCGGCAGGAGGGGAAGAAGAAAGGGAGGGATGAAAATGTCTCACCCAGTGACTGTTAGGAATGCAGCAAGAGTAGCAGGCCCTTAACCCTACTGTAGGAACAGGAGGTGCCCCTGGAGAAGATAGAAAGCAAGTAGCCAAAAGATGGGAAACAATGAACAAGACATCTTAAAGGTTTCATACGTATTTCAAACACAGCAGGCTGAATCTCTCAAGTCTAGATTTTGACACACTGACACTTGGTTTTCAATTTATTGCCTAGGCCATAACGTCAACAAGGAAGTATATTTTCATTTACATCCCTATGGCCTTTCAAAGAGTAATACTTTAAAAAAGGGAACAAACTCTTAACCCTCCCCCCCCCCTTTTTTTTTTAAGGAAAAAGGGAGTGGACACAAGTCAAAAACACTTCAAGAGGAAAAAGATTCCCTCTAGCCTGATAAAATGGTTGCTTACTGGTCAGATTTTAGACTTGGATCATCTTTGCCACAATATTATGTAGCATGTAAGATTTCTGCACTCATTTAGAATTACTACTACCAACCATCTTGTAGTGTATAAAAAGATAAATGGGGGAAACCTACGATAAAACAAATACTACCCTCACATACTATTAATAGCATGCAATCTATGAAATGTTACATACATTAAAAGTCTCCAATGACTTTAGGCCTGGCCCATCATTACACAGTATCCTTCCAAAACGATATATAGAATTCAAAACTATACAAAAATTTAAAATATGCAGAAAATCCAACAGGTGTTATTTTTAAAACAAAAAAATCACACGCGTTAGTACTAAAAAATAAAGGAAAAATCAGCTGACCCATGGATCCCTCTGCGGCAGGTCTTCAGTCTGAAGGACTTCACTGACGTCTTCTCGGTTCCCCAATCCAGCAGGGGTCCAACAGGCAAGCCGACCACCACCAACTCCTTTTGCACAATTGTCTTCTGGGCTTCTGTAGGTGTGAGCTCTGGGCACTATTTATTGGATTTCAAAATACCCTCTGCCTTATTAGTCCAGTAAGTTTTCTCAGCAAAAAGCTATTTAAATAACTCTGAACATCTAATTTCAAAACAGTTTTCCTAGTTACACACCAACACTAAGAAGAGTTTAACCTCTCCAAGTATAGTCTTGGTTGCAGCCATAATGAAGCTGAAGGCTCAGAGGACACTCAAGGGCCATTACTTTGAAGGAAGACAGGGAATAAAGGGTGTCAAGGTGACCTAACAAAGCATGAAGTGTAATGTGTACTGGAGGCAAGTTAATGAAAACTAAATTCAAAGTGCTGGAGAAATCTAAAAAGAGCTAACTTGCAGTGTGTGAGAAAAAAACCTGCAACCGTAAAACAAAAATCTTGATAGGAAACACTGTACCTGGGTCTCAGTTAAATGGTGGTAAGTTTTCTGCTCTGATAACAGAGTCACAGGTGGGATATTAACTCTGTCTACACGATCTGAACTCCCTCACACCTACCACCCTTGTTCATTTTTCAGTCAAGTTCCTCTCTCTGCACTACCTATTATGTTCAAGGCCCATGTTTGAGATATATGCAGCCTACCGCCTGTCACCTTTCCCCCAGCACTGGGAAGTCACCTGGCAGAGCTCTCCTCTGGCCAAGTCACTGGGGCTGGAAAGGACCCGTGGTGGCTTTGGCCTGTGGGCTGGTTTATCATCACAGTATTCAGCTCCTGAGCAGCAAGCCTCCTGGATGTTTTTCAGTATTTCTTATACTGATTACAGGAGAGAGGATTAAAGCCATCTGCCTTCCAAACTCCACTGAATCTGAAGTTGTAATTGTGCAGGTGAAAAAAAAAAACTTGAATAGTATTTGGCCTTATACCACTTGTCCCACTATTCTTAGTCTGAGAGATAAGGTTCAAATCCTTACCAACAGCAGCTACTTCAAAAGCCAAACACACAAAATCAGGGGAATATTTACCTTTTCTAAGTGAGTAAATTCAGCAGTAGCTAACACCTGCCATAACATTCAGAGAGCACAGCAGCAAGCCTTTTATTCCCAGTGACTGTCGAGACTTGAAAATAACTGCTATTAAAAAAAAAAAAAAAAAAACTATTTATCTAAATAGTGAAAGAAGTAAAGAAATAGTTGGTCTGACCTCTAAGGTCCTACTCCTCAAAACAGCACCTAAGGCAAGGGTTTAGGATGCATTTCTGCAGTTCAACCTCTCTAGAACCTTACAGACCCTCGTGTCTACCTCTGCACGCCCACTTGAGCGCACGGACCAGGCTGCACCTGTCACACCTCTGGGTGCACTGCCAGCAGTGGCAATGAAGTCTCACGCAGCAGCAGCGCAGTAGAACAAAACCACCTTCAGAATGTTTGGAGACTCAAATCATTCTTATAATCTACGAACTAAGAAACATGAAGGGATGCAAGTCAGCTCAACACTAACTCACCTGGTGCACTCAAGTGCTGAGAGAATGCAGGATTTACAGTGTTGAAGAGGAAATAAGCCATGTGAAACAAGTATAAAAATGGTTATGTATGCTATTTAAATATTGGTTCCCCCTCCTCATCCAAGTGGAAGGAAGTGGGGCCGGGGCACACCCTGGGCCATGGGGCTAACCACAGGCACTGCAGATCATCCAATGCCACAGATTCCGCAGGAGGAGAACTCCCACGCATGTACAGTATTCCTGAGAAAGATCCCAGATTTCTTTTCTGAATCAGTTTTAACCTGATTTGTTTCACATAGTTATGCTGTTATACCTCTGATATATTCAGAAACCGTCACTTTATTTCAGTCCAAACAGCTCAGCATAGTATAAGTGATGGCAGAAAGAGCCATTTGTTCAAACTCAGCTTGCTTTTTTGTTTTAATACTGAGGGATAAACCATAAAAAACAAAACATAAGTAGTTTTTGTCATCTGAATCCTTCATTCATTTCACTGGAGGGGAATCCCCAGGGCATTTTGATAATCTGGGAAGACCTGACTATTCCTGTGAGGGAAACACAGCCTTGCTGAGCTTTACTCAGAATAATGCATGATAGACTCGACATAATTCCCAGGAAAGAGCCCAGTCACTCCATTCATAACTCCTTCATACCAACCATCGTCATTCTTCTTGATGACATAAATAATGGCTCCTTCCTGAAAGGACAGCTCATCTTCCTTGTCTTTTGTATAATCATAAATTGCCACAACTAGAGGGGGGAAAAAAAGGATATGAAAAAGAATAACGTTCCTAGAAAGGTAGAACCAAATAAATGAATATCTATCCTTTCCGAACTTCTGTAGCACTTCAAACACAGTGACTTTCTAAACACAGGACCCTCCCTGCGAATTCTGTTTTCTAATACCCAGTCCTGCACAGTGGAATCCCATCTTGAGGTTAGGTTCAAAACTGTATCAATGGCCAAAAATAGTATTTAGTCACACTGACTGTTCAACAATCTCTCTGAAGAGATACAATCCCAGAATAGGGAAAGATGGCTGTTCCTTCAGTTGAGCTTGTGTTAAAGCACCATATTATGTAAAAGCACGTACCTTTAAACATTAGAATTAGACTAGTGCAGTGAGATACGCTAGGAGAGGCCAGTGAAAAATGAGAGAGACTGAGGGAAGAGCAGACTTCCATCTGCTTTCTCACACTTTCTAGAGCCTATGCCCATTCACTGAGAATAGTGGTTGAATTCCCACAGGTTATGTGTGTGAATGACGGGCGTCTACTATATACATTCTTTCAAAACACATGCTGCATTATGCCACCAATTTAACATATCCACCGTAACAGACTAAAAGTGTTAAGAAAACCAAGATACCTGTAAGCTCTCCTATGATTTTCATTACTTAAATAACTTGGTAAATGGGGCCTTTAAATGATATCTGGAACAATCTCTGGTTCCTAAGTGTTACATTTTCCTCAACAGTTTAGTTAAATTGGGATACCCTATAACTTGCTCAGATCCACTTGAAGATTTATCTTTTTTATAGAAAGATCTTCTATGTTTATTATACCACTCAGAATTTCACTCAATAAATCTCCATCTCTCCATTTTAAGAAGCATATATTGACTTTGTTTTCTATGCAACCTTAATCCTAAATAAATAATTAAGAAACAGAAACTAAAACAGGGACTTTTGATACAGTGCAATTTGTTCCAGGCCTGCTTTAAGTAAAAGTCAACAGCTTTCTTAAACTCTGAATATTTACCATTACAGCGATCTAGGATGCCAGAAAACACTTTAGAGGGACCTAGAAAGAGTTTAGTGTGTATTTCTAACATCTAAACAGATACAATTGAATGACATACAAGTTTAAAGAGAACACAAGATATGTAGAATACTTAGTATTTCTAGTCAATGTAGTATTTTTTAGCTTTTTTGGGGGGGGTTGATAACATTCTTGATGCTTATAGAAATGCAAACCCACTGAAAAGTAATTCAGAGGAAAATATCCACAAGTCCTGTTAATTCTACACCTTCTGAATCTCTCAAACCCAAACACTTTTCTCCATCATCACACTCACCGCCCTAATCAGCGCAGCAGTCTTTAAGCTGGAATACACATATCACTGTGGAGTACCTGAAGATTTTCTAAGTAGCATGAGTGACAGATGATTTTACAGAGTTTCTTTCTAGATCCTCAACTTTTATAAATCCTGCATCTAAATCTGATCTGCTTGAGGTGATACCCTCTGTCAAGCATCAGTCATAAAAGTTCTCATTTCCTGTTTATCTTTCTCCTACTTAACAAAAATACAGTGATGTACTATGCTTAAGTATAAAACACCCTGAGTGCCAAAGGGACAATTCAAAATACCAGTGTGGTATTAAGAAAGAGAATTACTCCACTGACTATCCCAACCTTTTTGCAACTTAAGTGGCTCCCATTCTTTTGCTTTTAACAAAAGTTAAGGTGGACTTTAATGGGGTCATCAGATGACACATCATATAAAACATGATTTTTAAAGATAGAACATTATTTGATTTTTGGCAAATAACTCTGAAGGATTTAAAAGAACTGACAGTGCTGCATGAAAAATAATTCCATTTGCATCTACTTATTTATGTGAACAAGGTTTTCAGCACCACTGCCTCAGGTGAGGCCCTAATTCCCTTGCTTAGAAAGATACCCAACCTGGTCTTCCCAACTCCTATTTTTCTTTCTTTCTAATGCACACTACACTATTATCAAGTATCTTTTTTCAAAAATTAAAATCCAAATACATGGGAACTTAACATTAACCTATTTAAAATCTTCCACAATTTCCCTCTACTATCAGATTTTTTAAAAAGAAAAAAATTCAAAACAACTCAGCCTCCCATCATTATTTACAACTTACTTCCCTTCCTACACTCTTAGCTTGCCCACTCCCTCCCTAAAACCCACCCAGGCCCCCCCCCCCCCGCACTCCGCACAGGACATTACTCACCATGCCCTTTTGACTCAGAGGATTCCCTCTGACTGGATAGCCCTTCCTCTCTCTCTCCTCTGCCTGAGAAACTCATACTCATCATTCAAAGCACATCACATATACCATGTCCTCTGAGAAGCTTTCTGGACTCCCCAGACAGAATTAATGGCACTATTCATTTTCTGACAATCATTAATGGAGCATCCATTCTGATTTTTAGAGATACAAAAATGAATAAGACAAGGGACCGTCACAGTCTTGTGAGGACAGAAGTGTTATCTGATAAGTTACCATACACTGTTTATGCTTCTACCAAGAAGTTATGTCATTGAGCTAGAAAAACACAAGAACAGATAGCTTGATAGAAGAAAGGGAAATAAAACAGGCACCGACAAGTCAATTTGTCACAAATATTTTAACGCTAGTAAACGTTACAGCCAAGACTCAATTCCAGGTCTGTCAGAGTACAAGCTTAAGACAATGTTAAGAATGTAGGCTCAGGAGTTATGCCACCTAGTTCAGATCCCAGCTGTACCACTTATTACTTTACAGAACATACTTAACTTTCCTAAGCTGCTTTTTACTCAGCCGTATAATGGGTATTATAATAGTGCCAATACCTCAAACCATCGTTATATTAAACAAGGCAATGTACACACGATACAGGGCCGTGTGTAAACATTCTATATAAATGTTAGCTGCTTTTATTACCATTAATAACTATTATGATATATATATGATATATATATACACTCCTGTAACACAAACATCTTCTGTCATATTCTGTAACATAAATTATTTTGAACCTCAATTTCCTAGTTTGCAAAATGGGGAAACTAACTGCCTTACATATGTAATAAGTCTTGCATCATGCCAGGCACATAATAAATAAAAGAAAATATCTTTTCTCTACCCAAGTTAAATAAAGATACTTACATATACAAGTTATCTCCACTTGGCTAATAATCAAGGGTTAAGATAAACCTATGCAGTGGTTCTCAACCTTGGAACTTTAAAAAATTCTGATGCCTGCGTCCCATGTCCACAGATTCTGATTTAATAGATCTGGAAGTGCAGACATATTAAACATTCCCTAGGTGACTCTAATATGCAGACACAGTTGAGAACGAGGTCCTAAGTCTAAGATAGCAAAATAAGACATTAGGCAACAGGCTCAATATTTATGCACTCCAACAAAAAGCAATCAGTCATAAGCTGAACACGGTTATTTCTGTTTCTCCAGAAAGAGTAAGGAGGAGGTTATTTGATTTTCATGTTTTAAAAGATTTGAGCTTAACAGAGATTAACTTTGAAAAATATCTTAGGAAACAACTCAGGCATTTTCTTTTAAGCTTTAAAGAGTTATCTGGACTGAAAATAAACTTACTTTCCTCTCTTACAAATCTCTCCAGATTTTAACATGTTCACCGAAGAGGAGATTTTTAACAAGCAAATCTCTTCATTATGCTTTTTTCTTAAGGACTCACTGAGCTGGTTTTTCAGAGCTGAAAACTGTCATCACTTTGTCCAGGACAGTGTTAAAATCAGCTAAGGAATCTGTAAAACATGTCAATGTCCAAGGCCACTGGACACTGGTACCCTAGTGTACCTTGGGCTCTTTTTTTTTCTTTTCTTAAAGCAGCTTTATTAAGAAGTAATTTAGACACAAAACACAATCACTTAAGTTTATATTCAGTGAGTTTTCACATATGTATGCACCTGTATACATGACAAATGAACAACTTCCACCACAATCGTTACAATGGCCATTATCCCAAAGTTTCCTTATGCCCCGATGTAGCCACTATTGGTCCCCCCAAACCACTCATCTTCTAAATTTCATTTAGATGGAATCATAAAGTATGAGTCTTTTGTGTCTAGATTCTTTCATTAGCATAATGCTTGAGATCCATCGATATCGCTGTACGTACCAGTAGTTTATTCCTTTCCATTGCTGAACAGTATTCCATTGAATGGATGGATAGCCCACAATTAGCTTATCCATTCACCAGCTGAAAGACGTATAGGTTGCTTCCGGTCTTGGCTATTATGAATAAAGCAGCTATGAACAATCAAGTTCAAGTCTTTGTGTGAACATACATCTTCATTCCTCGTAAATAAACATCTAAGAAGGGACTGCCAGACCACCTGGTAAGTGTATATCTAACTTCATAAGAAACTGCCAACTGTTTTCCAAAGTGGCTGAAACGTTGCATTCTTACCAGCAATGTACACTGTACCAGCTCCTGTTTCACCACAGTTTCTCTGACACTCGGTATTATCAGTGTTTTTAATTGTAGCCATTCCAGAGGGTGTGTAGTGATAAGTAGTTTGGTTCATTGCAGCTTCACTTTGCATTTCCCTGACTAATAATGTTGAGTATCTTTCCATGTGCTTATTTGCAATTCATACATCTTTTTTGATGAAGTGTTTCCAAACTGTTTTTTTCTATAAGTTGTTTGTCGTCTCCTGAGTTATTTTGCAAATATTCTTCCCAGTCTATATGGCTTGCCTTGTCATTTTCTTAACACCATCGTTAAAAAAGAAAAGTTTAATTGAATGAAATTCAATTTATCATTTTTTCTTTTAAGCTTCATGTTTTTTAATGTGTTCTCTACAAAAAGTTTCCCCTAACCCCAGAACACACAGATTTTCTCCTATATTTTTCTCTAGAAGTTTCACAGTTTTACATTCACATCCAAATACATTTCGAGTTAATTTTTGTGTATGGTGAGGTAATAAGGGTAGAAGTTCATGTTTTGCATATGGATATCCAATTGTTAACAGCACTATTTTTGAAAACACTATCCTTTCCCCATTGAATTACCTTGCACTTTCGTCAAAAAGTATGTGTGGATCTTTTTCTGGATTCTTTTTTTTTTCTGGATTCTGATGTATATTTCTATACTTATACCACACTGTCCTGATTACTGTAGCTTTATACCAGAACTCTGAAATCAGGTAGTTTAAATCCTCCAACATTAGTCTTGTTTTTCAAAATTGTGTTGACTAAACTAGGTCTTCTGCATTTCCATTTAACTTTTAGAATCCCCTTGTCATTTTCTGTAAGAATGACTGCTGGAATTTTTATTGAGATTGCATTCAATTTATAGATCAATTTAGGAAAAACTGTCTCTTAACAATAATGATCAAAAAACATTATTTATTTCAATTTATTTAAGGCCTTTATTAATTTCTCTTAAGTTTTATAGTTTTCATCATACAGGTCCTGCATATATTTTATTAAATTTATCCCTGGGAATTCCCTGACGGTCCAGTGGTTAGGACTCTGAGCTCTCATTGCCAAGGGCCCAGGTTTGATCCCTGGTTGGGGAACTAAGATCACACAAGCCACGCACCACAGCCAAAAAAAAAAATTGATCCCTAAGTTTTCATATTTTTGATGTTATTACAAAAGGTATTATTTTGTAAATTTCAATCTCTAATTGTTTGTTGCTAGTATATAAAAATGCGATTAATTTTGCAAATCAACTTTGTAGCCTACCATCTTGCTAAATTCGCTTTTTAGTTCTAGCAGCTTTTTTGTAGATTCCTTAGGATTTTCTACATACAAGATAATATCTTCTGCAAATAAAGATTATTTGATATTGTTCCACATATCTGTTGCTGTGTTTTTGGTCTTGGTTTTTTTCTCTGTGCCTCGTTTTGGATAGTTTCTAATGTCATATTGTCAAGGTTGCTGATCTTTTCTTCTAAGTGTCACTTCAGATACTATATTTTCAATCTCCAGAAATTCTATGTTTCTCTTTCTCTTTTTTAAGAAAATATATTCTGCTTCTCTCTCACGTGCATGTTTCCCTTTGCCTTCTTGGATATACGTGGCATTTATACTAGCTATACCCGTGTCTGGTAATTCCATCATCTTGGTCACTTCTGGGTCTGTTCCTACTGACTGGCTTTGCTTTTAGGTATGAGTTATATTTTCCTGACTTTTTACATGCCTTGTAATTTTTGATTGGATGCTGGTCACTATGAATTTTACTTTTTGGTGTACTGGATTTTGTTGACTCCTTTGCACAATGCTGGGTTTTGTCCTGGAACTCAGTTAAGTTACTTGAAATCATTTGGATGTTTTCAAAGTTTGCATTTTAACATTTGTTAGGGAAGTTCAGGGCAACCTATAATCTAGGGCTAATTTCGCCCCACAACTGAGGGGACACACTTTTGAGGCCTCTTCTCAATGCCTTGTGTATTACAGGGTCTTTCTGTTCTTGCTCGTTCGGGAACATGAACTATTCCCAGGCCTGGAATTTCCAAGACTTTTTCTGCCTACTCCTTTCTGATTGTTCTTTCTCTAATCTCAGGTAGTTTCTTCACATACGTGTACAGATCAGTACTCTGTCAAAGATTCAAGGAGACCCTTCTGCAGATACCCAGAGCTCTGTCCTTTGTCTTTGAGTAGTTTACCTGTTCTCCATGGTCTCCCAAAACTCTGTGATCTCTTATCTTCTCTACTCAGTGAGACTTCCAGGCTTATTTGGGTTCCACCTCCTTGCACTGGAAACTGCCTCTAGATAGCAAAGCTAGGACAATTAAGGGCTCACCGTGTTTGAGTTCCTTCTTTCTGGGACCATAGTCCACCAATGCTTGTTACCTAATGTCTGAAAACCATTATCTTTTATATTTTTTCCTGGATTCATTCATAATTGTTTTAGGAGGGAGGGTAAATCTGATTACTGTTGCTCTATCTTAGCCAGAAGCAGAAGTCCACTATTCGTTGATGTAAGCTTCCCAGGTGATTCTAATGTGCAGTCAGTTTTGAAACCCAGTGAGTTAGTAGCTTTAACTTTACAGAAAATTTCCTTCAAGACAGCACACATTTCTTCTGAGCTGACTAGTCCTGATGACGTTTGTAAGCCTGTGTCCCAAAAGTGTCATATGATGGTTAGCTAATATATTCAGAGAAACTTTTCACCAAAAGAAATGCCAAACACCTACTCTGCAAAGAAACTGAGAAACCATATTCTTTGGAAGAAAATTTCATATGGAGATACTTAAACTGGAATATCTGATATAAGATGCCACAAAAGAATGCTTTAAGGACTTCCCTGGTAGTCCAGTGGTTAAGAATCTGCCTTCCAGTGCAGGGGACACAGGTTCGATCCCTGGTTGGAGAACTAAGATCCCACATGCCGCAGGGTAACTAAGCCCATGTGCTCTAGAGCCCACATGCCACAACTAGAAAGCCCACATGCCACAACTACTGAGCCTGCACGCCACAACCAGAGAGCCCGTGTGCCACAACTACTGAGCCCACATGCTCTGGAGCCTGCACGCCACAACTAAAGAGAAGCCCGCGCGCCACAACAAAGAGCCCGTGTGCCTCAATGAAAGATCCTGCACACCACAACGAATATCCTGCATACCACAACTAAGACCCGATGCAGCCAACGTGAATAAATATTTTTTTAAAAATGCTTCACAGCATGGGAGTAGGAATAACATAATTTGGAAAGACCATCCTCTTCCTGAGTCATTCCAGAAAAAAACCTATCTTTTCAAAATTTTTGCCTTATAGAAACCATTCATAAAAAGCATGTTCAACGGGAACAACATATAATCATCAATAAAAATCAGTCACAGGATTTTACCACTGTGACTTCCAAAATCATGAACCTTGTAAACTAAATTAATTAAAATATACAGGCTAATACAGGCCAAACTTTACTTATAAGTAAAAAATAAATAAGATTCTCTTCAGTACCAGCAAATTTCATTTCTACGTACATAGAGGTTTCTTCCCATCCTTCCAGATATCCCTCTGAAACTTACCCTTTTCCAAGTAAGACCTTGGAGCCCACGGTGGGTCCTCTTCAGCATAAGGATCACTATACTCAACCACGGCTGCCTCTTCCTCTTCGTAATCTTCTGGAGGAGGAGGTGGTGGTGGGGACTCATCAAAGACTGGTTCTTCCACAGGTGGTGGTGGAGGTGGTGCATCTGAAACTAAGAATGTATCAAGCTGATAACAAAACTACACATTATGCAAAGTTCAGTGTTTCCTATCCCAGCTTCTATGTTCATGGAGTATAAACCTAGACTTGAAAATAATAATCTTTCAAAAAATAAGTAGGCAAGAGAAGTGTTCCCACCAACTATACTGTTTCAAATCCCCAAGCTTGACTTTCTCCTCCCTTTGGGTTAGTGCTGATGGATGCTGAATAAAGTTTAGCCAAAATGATTACTATTTTTTACTTAAAATGTTCCAGTTACTCAGTTAGCACTTTATAATACATTATTTCATTTAATCTTTACCTTGGGAGGTGGTGTTTTTAATCCTCATTTATGGATGTGTAAACTGGCTTTCCAAGATTAAGTACTCCAACAGTAAGTGGAAGAGCAGGAATTTGAACTCCAATGCCTCTTATCTTAAAAGCTACACTATTATGGAATGAGATCAAGTCATGTTTCATTATTCATTCAAAAGCATCAACTGAAAGCCTACCATGGCCAGCTATGATGCTCAGCACTGGGAATACAGCAGTGAGCAAAAGTCATGGAGACATGGACAACCAAACTTGCATTTACAATTAAGCGCAGTAAGTGCTTTAAGTCATCATGGAAAACAGAGCAGTAGACCACATCTCTTATGTGGGTCAGGAAAGGCTTCCTGGAACCTGAAGGATGAGTAAGAGTTAATGGCCCGGGGTGGAGGTAGATATTTCATGTCAGATGTAAAGGAAAATAACAAATACAAAGCAGGAGCCCTTGAAAGAGCTGAGCAAAGTTCAGTAGAAAGAGGCATGAGGAAGCTGAACAGCACTAAGCAGAAAGGGCCTTGTAACAGTTTGAACTCTATCCAAAGAGCAATTCGAAGCCAGAGAAGGGTTTAAGAAGAATAATAGAATCACAGCTGCATTACTTAGCCCGGTATAACTGGTTCCAAATAATTCCAGACTTCTTCCAAACATCAAACTTAATATAGAGTAAATATCTGCTACCACAGAGTTATCTTCAAAGTAATGTACTTGAAAGCTATACAGATCATTCCAAAAGATAGGTATATATCTTTCCAAGGTGAGTGTTTTGAAGAGGACAACATTCATTTGAATGTATAAGTCCTGCTATGCCTGTAAAATCAGCCACGGCTCACCTCATATACAAAGTTTCTTATTTTTATACATTTTGTAGGTGAGAAAATGTATATGACTATGGAAAGAAATGAGAAAAGATCATCCTAAAAGGTAAATATTGCACACTGTGGTAAGTATTGGAGGTGCTCATCGGGGTACCTTCCAATAAACAGAGGTAAAATGGACTATTTTCAGAAATTAGCAAACAGAGATGCAAAGGCACCTGAAAGAGACACTGAGCCCTCAGGCCAATAAGACTGGATTATAACCAGTTAAAATACAAGAAAGAAATGTGTCGATACAAAGGGAGCATTTAGTCAGCTATGGAAGCACACAAAAAAGGAGGGACTCAAAAGTGTCTGCTCTGTGTCAGATGCTTTACTAAGTGCTGGAGAAATAGCCAGTGAAAAACAAGCAAAAATCCCTGCTCTCATAGAGCTTACATTCTAGTATTGGCAATGCCCATTTCCAAAGGAGCAGGAGTCCTAAGCAACAGAATGCAAATATTTCTACCCCACGGCTGAGGCCATCCCTGTTATGAGATGCATGCATTAGGCTACATCAGCCTGATGACATTATCTCCTTCATTAGTGTAATTCCCCTAGTTCAGATTCCACACCCGTATAGCCTTATGATTGTGACATGGTTCCTATGTAGACTGCTCACAAGAAGAGAACTCATCTATCATACAGACTATGTTCACTGCTTTAGCAATTCCTCACTAAATACAGATACAGGCCTCCTGCTCTGTAGACATCAGTCTCCTCAGCTTCCTTAATGCTTCCCTAGGAGCAAACTCGACCTGTCAATACAATTAGTTATCTGATCCTGCATGATTCAACACCAGACCACAGGCCAGCTTAAATTCACTGCCAATCTATGAGGCCTCATGGGAGACAGACTGACAATTTGGTCCCCTGGGACCCACCATGGCATGGCCATTTTTACACCTGGAATCACAGGATTGGAAGAAGATTCTCAGGCCAGCCACAAAACCCGAAAACTCCAGTGACAGACCACTAATTGTCTGAGCAACCCAGAGAAAAGGGTGGGATATCCAGTGATTAAAGAGCACCTCCTCAATTAGATGTGATCTTTCTTTTTACATGTGCCTTATTTTATATTTATTTGTCTTATCTTCACTACCAGATTTTAAGTTGTTTGAAAGTAGAGAATTTCATCGTAATTATTTTACCATCCACACTAGCTGCTCATACAATGACTGTTCATAATATTCAAATATCTGAAGTATCAGTGAATGAATGACTATTCAGCCAATCATATATAAATGACATTTTATGCCTAGAATCTGATCTACAGCATAAAGAAGACATAAACTTACTATTTTCTTGGACTCTGGCCACAAATCCCATTAAAGGTAACTGAGGAGTTACCTGTAGGATGGAGGGAGGAGGAGCAAGAGATACTGCAAAAACAAAAAGGTGCGGAGGGTAAGGGGTAAGGGCAAGTTACATTAAACGGAAAGGGTAACACAATAAAACAAACATATAAGGAGGGAAACCGCTATGCATAAACATTTTACAAGCTATCTTAAGGATCCTCTTTTGAGGAATAACTCATTAACACACAAAACAAAGTATTAGGGAAGTTTTAAAAACTTACAACAGGAAGCATTTATCATATACAGATCTATTCTTACATACAATGGCAAATTATCTTTTCATGTCAATAGCATGTCTTCTCAAAAAAAGAATTTCTTCAGATTACCATGAATAACTTGGTTTTCTGAATTTTACCTTGAAGGTTATAAGTTTAAATGTTCATCAACACAAGGGAAAAAACCATTACATGCCAACATCCTAATTTTATACTTTTCATTACTTCATTAAACAGGCAAAATTAATTGGTTTTCAGCCATTGATTAAACAAATATTCACTGACTTCCCACTAAGGTGCAAGCACTCTGCTAAGAGACCAATATCGAAACCGTTCTCTTCGAGTCAGGTCTGTGTCTTTACAATTTCTCACAGTCCCAATTCATACCACCTATTCCAGGTACATTTTCTCCCTGAAGCTACAGAAAAATGCCAGCCTCATTCAAATCACTCCTCTCCCCCCAAAGCTGTCTTTCCCTTTTAAACACCTGGTACAGCGCCTAGCACTAGTGAGCCTTCAACAAACGTCTGACGTAGATAAATACATAAATAAGCCAGGTACATGCCAAACAACTTCCCAAGATTAACTCTACAGTAATGGTTTCCTTCGGAATGGGTATACAGTATGGTGTGCATCTTCTTATAAACACAGAACATCTTTATTAGCTTCAAATCACAGTGAAGACTAATAAAACTAAAAAGATGAGTAAGAGTCATTCTAGTTAGGAATGGAAGACAAAATAATAACCCTAACCCAACAACATCTGTAGCACTTCCCTGCAGGTGGTGGTGGTGATGGGTAGTGGAAGAGGCACTGGTGATGGTGTGGCGTCATGGTGGTGACGGAGAGGGCGGTCAGGGTTTGAGTAGGGGTGGGGCTACCCAGAAGTAACCTCTGAGCAGGTGCTTGAAGAAAAGGAGTTCGACAAGCAGACAGGCGTCAAGAAAGACAAGCCGAGAACCAAGTGAGGCAAAGGTTCTGAGGTATAAAATAGCATGACCAGCTCACAGAACCAGAAATATTTCCATATGGTTGGCATAAGATGCCCCAGAGAGAAAGTACAAAACCTGGAAAGATGAGCAGGTAGATATGCAATAGGTAAGAATCTTATATGTTAGGTGAAAGAGCGCTTAGTGGGAACACCTTGGACTTAAAGTCACCTAGCATCAAATCCCTGACTTGCTATTTTGCTGCTATTGGAACAGCAAGTTATTTTTTGAGCTTAATCCATAAATGTGAAATGAAAGAGGTAATGCAACCTACTTTACAGAGTAACTGCAAAGATTTTAAAAAAAACAAACATGTATGCAGAAAGTCTAACCCAGGGCCTGACACACAAAAATCAAGGCAATAGAAGTGGAAACAAAAGGAGAGAACTTAGTACAGTGTAGACAAAAAGAGTATTTGGTATCTAAGGATTCAGGAAGCCTATGAAGGAGAGAAACAGCTCAAGATGGTCTTAGATTTTTATCCTTCCTAACTATGAAGGTAGTGGTGCCATTAACCACATTAACCTTGGTGGGTAGTACAGGGAATGAAATGGGTTGGTGAATAGAAAAGTCAGGGAGAAATAATGAGATGTAGGAAAGTAACTTAAAACATAAATATGGAAGGCAACTGGAAAGTCTGAGTTGAATCTGTGGGAAAAATCAAGAGGTACAGAGGTGGCAGTAATCAGTAAAGATAACGGTTGTGCCATGGGTAAGTGCAGGCAGAACATGTACTTGTAATGGGCAGACAAGAGTTAAGCAGATAATCCTGAAGAATATCTCAGATTAAGGGACAGAGTCACATAACCCTAGAAATTGGTACCTTTCTTTAAAAGATACCTTGTGGTTATGTTTTTCCCTGAAGTCACACTTCTTGGTAGTAAACCCTTAAGCTGTGTGTCTGTGTCCCACTCTCAGAGGCTTGGAACAATTGCTGATATGTTCACAACACCCTGTGTTCCCAAACTTGGGGTAAGAAGACACAATGAACAGAGAAGGCAACAGAAACAAAGTAGATAAAACTGAGAGACAGCAGCAGACAGCAACTGCACTAGAAAAGTGGAATATAAGATGATGAAATGTCCCTCTTCTGTTAGCACCCATTCCAACCTCCCCTGTAACAGAAAAGCAGGAAATTTCCCACTTCAGTCATTGTTTCTCATCAAAAAAAAAAAGACCTTCTAGTACTCAGCTAAAAAAGAATGGTAAGGTACTTAACTTAAAACAGGGGTTTTGTAGGTAGGTTTAGTTTATTATTTTTTTAATGAATATATATATTTTTTTCTTTTCTTGTTTTGAAAGTGAAGGTCTGAAACTCTAGTGGTTTTTTAAGAAGCCTAACAGCAGCCCAGGTAAAAACCAGTCCCAGATCTTCCTTAAACAGAATTACATCATAACAAAACAAGTTAGATTTTTTTCAAAGCCAATCCAACGCATGTTTAAAAATTCAGTTCCAAATGGAGTTTACAAAGGTTGCCCCAAATTCTACTTTTTTTGCCCTGGGCAAACTTTTTACATCACGGTCCAAATTAATTTAGTTACCACAGCATTTTCTTTCTGGTCATGGAGATTTCATCAGAAAACCTGTGAACCAGAAGATCCTACTTTAGACTAGATTTATCTTCCTCAGAGTTGAACTGAAAATGAACTATTTTAGGAGAATTTAAGCAGGACTGTGATGTGACGAACTGTTTGCAATAATCAGTTCTAGTCTGAGGTATCTCATGAACAGGCAAGAGCAGAAAGTAACTATCAATTTGTTTCCATGCTATTTAGCTAAGATGATTCCTCACAAGACAAAACCCTTTCCTTATAATCACCGAAACGTCTCCAAATTTAGATTCAGTAATATTACGTTCAAACTACACAATAATGAAGTTAACGTGAAGAGAAAGGCTCAAGAAGAGACTGGAGTTTATAGAGAGATCTTAAGTAGAACTATAAGGGCTATAGCTTACATTCACTCAGCAACACGGAGGTATACAAACTGTAAAAGGCTCTGCAAGCAGAGGATGAGTCTGTGCTGATGAAATATACAGACTTCCTAAGTATGACCTTCCTGGTTATTTACAAAATCCTGGAGCATCTTCTTTGAGGTTAAAATGTACAAAGAGTTTTGAAGAAAAATTAGGCTTTTTTTTTTTTTACTGCTTTATAAATACTCTAAGAAAATTAGACAAAATAACCACTCTAAATACTATTTCTAAAACCATGAAAGATATCACCTTTAGAGGCCATACATTTGACAGCCCATTCAAGTTTAGTTGCAAATATTTTACATTCCAGTGAGGGAAATAATTTAAGCAATTTATTTTAAGAGTGAAATATTTTCTAAACATGGATAGTAACTTAGAACAAGGAGTATTTAAAAGTGAACCTAACTAATCATACTCAGTAAGGGAAGCTTTTTTGATGGAAAAGAATAGGGTTACCAAATAATTATCACTCCTGTAGTCTCAGAAGGGTTAAAAGAATTGGGCCATTTTTCTTATTCCTTTTCAAGTGAAAAAAAAAACATCGTTTGACATTATGCCGAGAAAAAGTAGCAAATTAATCCACACAGTTTAAAAACATAACTTGTGTTTAATAATCGATGTAAAGGGTCTATTTGGTTTACTTGGTCATCTGAGAATATACTTAAACTTTTGGGGTTTTTCTAGTTTTGTTCTCCCTAGAGTAAATATTCACTAACAAAAGCTAAAGACTGCCTAAAATGAGGACTCGAAAATAGCTTCTTGATTGCTCTCTATTTATACTTTGCTAAAGCCCCACCACATCTGTATTCTTCTGGAGATTTATGGTAATGTTGTAAGTTAACTATCATTTAAAGAATATGCGTTATGGCTTTTCTTTTACAATATCACCAACCCAACATTGTTTTCCCACTGTTTCTTTTTAGTTGTTTTTAATATCATTCAGGGAAGCCTGATATCTTCCCTGTGTAAAACACCATACTCATTCAGAAATTCCTCTTTCTCATACAACTATATACACTCACACTGCTTGGAACCAACATTCCACTTTATGAATTAGATTTTTTTAGTCTTTGTTGTAAGAAAATATGAGTAGTAGGGGGCTTCCCTGGTGGCGCAGTGGTTGGGAGTCCGCCTGCTGATGAGGGGGGCGCGGGTGTGGGCCCTGATCCGGGAGGATCCCACATGCTGCGGAGTGGCTGGGCTCGTGCGCCACAGCTGCCGAGCCTGTGCTCTGGAGCCCGTGGGCCACAACTACTGGGCCTGTGCGCCTGGAGCCCATGCTCTGCAGGGAGGGGGGCCACCACGGTCAGAGGCCCGCGCACCGCAACAGGGAGTGGCCCCCGCTCCCCGCAACTAGAGAAGGACCGCGCGGTGGCAAAGACCCAATGCAGCCAGGGATAAATAAATAAATTTAAAAAAAAAAAGAAAAAGAAAATATGAGTAGTAAAATGTAAGATATCTTTTACCAAAGGCCTTAGTACTTAAACACCACATTACTGATTCCTTACTGTTAAGGACTGAATGTTTGTATCCCCCCAAAATTCATATGAAATCCTAACCTCCAATGTGATGGTATTAGAAGGTGGGGCCTTTGGGAGGTGATTAGCTCATGAGGATGGAGCCCGAATGAATGGAATTAGTGCCCTTATAAAAGAACTCCAGAGACCAAATTAAACTTAAAAGCTTTTGCACAGCAAAGAAAACCATAAACAAAACAAAAAGACAACCTACTAAGTGGGAGAAAATATTTGCAAATGATATGACCAATAAGGAATTAATATCCAACACATATAAACAGCTCATACAACTCGACATCAAAAAAACAACCCGATTAAAAAATGGACAGAAGAACTGAAAGGACATTTTTCAAAAGAGGAAATGAAGATGGCCAACAGACACATGAAATGATGCTCAACATCGCTAATCATCAGGGAAATAAAAATCAAGACCACAATGAGATATCATCTCACACCTGTCAGAATGGCTGTCATCAAAAAGAACACAAATAACAAATGCTGGTGAGTATGTGGAGAAAAGGGAACCCTTGCACACTGTTGGTGGGGATGTAAATTGGTGCAGCCACTGTGGAAAACAGTACTGAGGTTTCTCAAAAAACTAAAAACAGAACCACCATATGACCCAGCAATTCCACTCATGGGTATATATCTGAAAAACCCCCCAACAATTTGAAAAGATACATGCACCCCAATGTTCACAGAAGCATTATTTACAATTGCCAAGATATGGAAACAACCTAAGTGTTCATCAACAGATGAATGGATTAAGAGGATGTACACACACACACTGTAATACTACTCAGTCATAAAAAAGAACGAAATTTTGCCATTTGCAGCAACATGGATGTACTTGGAGGGCATGATGCTAAGTGAAATAAGTCACACAGAGAAAGACAAATACTGTATGATATCACTTATATGTGGAACCTAAAAAATACAACAAACTAGTGAATATAACAAAAAAGAAGCAGGCTCACAGTATACGTATAGAGAACAAACTAGTGGTTACCAGTGAAGGGGGGCAATATGGGGCGGGGGGAGTAGGAGGCATAAACTACTGGGTGAAAGACAGGCTCAAGGATGCACAATATTATGCAACATGGGGAACAGAGCCAATATTTTGTAATAATTGTAAAATGGAAAGTAACCTTTAAAAATTATATTTAAAATTTTTTTAAAAGGCATTGCCAAACAAACAAACCATGGAGAGTTTTCTCTCTTTTTCCACCATGTGAGGACACAACAAGACAGCAGTCTACAACCTCAGGAGGGTTCTCACCAGAACTCAACCTTGCTGGCACACTGATCTCTGACTTTCAGCCTCCAGAACTGTGAGAAATAAATCTCTACTGTTTATAAGCTACCCAGTCTATGGTACTTTGTTATAGCAGCCCAAACTAAAACACTTACCAAACTAGGTTAATGTATGTAAATGTACATGTACAAATACATATGTATATTCTTCTTTACCACCAAGGTGCTTCATATTTATATTGAAAGTAAAAGCTGTTAAAACTTGTGATTAGCCCTATCTGTTTCAAGGACACTCCTTGCCGACGACAAGATGAATGATAAACTAGTATTCCTATTTCTTTGGCTGGATTAGATTAAGAAACAATGAGAACCAAATAGCATTCATTTTATGTTCTGAATGAAGTGTTCCTTTCATTAACTTGCTTCTGAAATAATCTCATTAGAAAACAGTTATTGTGCTCTTAGGACTTGGCACTACACACCGGGTGCTCCATATTTTAATTCCTATGTTATAACGTCATTTCAAACTCAAACCAAATATAGTAGCAGTGCTGTTAGATTTACATCTCACAGAAAACCTCACTGAATTTACAGTCACATGAATCCCAGCCTGTCAGCTCACTTCCTCAGAAGCACAAATCCATGTCAAGCCTCCAGCTGCAAAAAATATGCTCATAAAACACAAATCTGGGATCACTGTTAAACCAGGGAATTAGCTACTTGAGAAAGCACAACAAATTTTCTCATTTTAAATATGAAAAAACAAGGACCACTGTAAGACCAGTGGTAATAATACAAGAGACTTACATAATAATCTAATGCAAATAAAATGAAAGTGCATCTAACAGCCTTCGAATACTGGCTTACAAAGCATTAAGTGTTGCAAGAAGAACTTTTCAAAGAACATAATTTAGTTAAAATTTTTTTTTAGTTTAGAAAAAAGCACTCTGATTATTCAACTAAGTTGTAGCCAGCCTCTTTAAACAGTTACCAAATCCCCGGAGAAGAAAGGCAGAACTTAATTGAGAGAAGTACATGAAAACAAACAAACTAAATTGCCTCACACATTATGCTGAAAGCTCAACAATGGAATATTACTCAGCCATAAAAAGAAACGAAATTGAGCTATTTGTAATGAGGTGGATGGACCTAGAGTCTGTCATACAGAGTGAAGTAAGTCAGAAAGAGAAAGACAAATACCGTATGCTAACACATATATATGGAATTTAAGAAAAAAAAAATGTCATGAAGAACCTAGGGGTAAGACAGGAATAAAGACACAGACCTACTTGAGAATGGACTTGAGGATATGGGGAGGGGGAAGGGTAAGCTGTGACAAAGCGAGAGAGAGGCATGGACATACATACACTACCAAATGTAAAATAGACAGCTAATGGGAAGCAGCCGCATAGCACAGGGAGATCAGCTTGGTGCTTTGTGACCACCTAGAGGGGTGGGATAGGGAGGGTGGGAGACGCAAGAGGGAAGAGATATGGGAACATATGTATATGTATAACTGATTCATTTTGTTATAAAGCAGAAACTAAGACACCATTGTAAAGCAATTATACTCCAATAAAGATGTTAAAAAAAAAACTCAATTCACTTTATACTTCCCATGAGTGTGAAAAATACTTTCATTAACATCATTCCTTAGAGTAGGTTATTTTTCTACTTTAACATATACTTTCACGTATGTTAAAATCAGACTTACAAAGAAGTATTAAAATATGTACTTAAAACACATTTAAATAGCCTTCAAATAAATTCCACCAAGAGGTGGAATTTTTAATCAGGGTTCTCATAAGACCAGTATTTTGGTATGTACATGGATACAGCATGAAATACCCTTGTATATACTTTCTGAATATCATGTACACTTGGTCCCAAGCTGTAACAGTAAAGCACCTCTCAGCTCCATTACAGAATTTTGGACTGACACCATTCTTTCAAAACTCTATTTAAGGGTAAGGAAGGGCATAAGGGTCATAAGAAATAATTGTCAAGACTTCCAAGAGGGTCAGGGAGAGAGCTTATCTTCAGCAGCGCTATGAACAGGCCATATCTAACAAATTAAAATTTAAAAATAAAATATTCATTTAAGTACAAAATAGCACCTGTACAAATATGGGTTTGGAACACATGATTTAAAAGTAGAATGTGAGAAAAGACAGGCGTATTTGTCAAAATGGAGCTCAAAATGAGTCAAAAAGGATGGCACACCCAAAATCATTAAGTGTGGTCAAAGACAGCAGTGAGATAGATAGATATATGTATAACTGAATCACTTTAGTGTACATCTGAAACCAACACAACATTGTAAATCAACTATACTTCAGTAAAACAAAATTTAAAAACAAATAAGAGAAGAATAACCCCCCAAATTTTAAGGTTATAGATTTTAATTTGGTCATAGTTAACTACTAGGAAAAGAAAAACTACTCCTTTTTAAGACTCATAATGTGATCGCTGGGTAAAACAATGCACATGTATATTTCTCAAATTAAATAATCTAATGTAAATTTTTTAAAAAAGAAGTCTATTTCCATATAGGCAGATGGTAATCACACTACAGTGTGCACTGGTTAGACTATATAGTCATTTATGGTATTTAATTTACAAGAGGGACCCAAAACAATGAGGGGATCTGAATAAAGTTAACAAGAGATTCATTTCACATTCAACAAGTAGTTACTGAGCACTATTCCCAGGATATAACAGATTAAAAAACTGACAAGGTCTCAGGTTCTCATGCACTTTACATTACAATGTTGGCATCCTCCATCCCACCCTCCTACCCTTGGGAGGGTAAGAGAAAGACTTTTTTTAATATGAAGGTAGGTAGGATAGGATAGTACAATGGAAATAACATGGAACTTTAAGTCAGATGACCTAAATTCAAATCCTAACTTGATACCTCAGCCTGTTTCCTCACCTGTAAAATACAGATGAAAACGATCACATGATTTTAAGAATCAAATGATATAAAAATATAAAAGCATTCTTTAAGCTCTGTTTATGTAAGAGGAGGATAAAATTTCTTCTGCAAGATTTCAAAGGATATAACAAGGTTTCACTAAAAGGTAGACAGATTTCAGCTCCATACAATTCAGGGCTCATCCAAGATGGAATGGGCTGTCCCCTAATATTACAGGTGATCACACATGGGCTTACTGGCCTCTTGGCAAAAATCCAGAAAAACACAGTAAGTTCACATAACATGTCCACAGTAGTCACGGAGTATAATATCTGCTCTTAACCCTCTCTGGGGAAGAAGCAAAACAAATGATTATGTTTAGTATTAAATATATGCCAGATTAGTTCTTCTGTGTGCATGATGCAACTGAAAGGTGACTGTTATATCTGGATCAATCTGTCCAAGTCCCGGTTTTTCCATTATAGGTTTGGTAGGAGAATTGGAAAAGATAGTATAACTGCCCACCATAAAGCAGCTTCAAAAATGTCATTTCCCTTTTCCTTTGCCACTTAAAAACTCTGTTCATGTATGCTCAACTTTCATTATTTGCTATTCATAGAGCAAGGGTATCTGATTAAATAAGAAGGAAATACTGTTCAGCACAATATTATTTTAAAAAACAAATAATCACTAACACATTGAAAAAGATTCCGTTCAAAAAAATTAAGTTCCGGGCTTCCCTGGTGGCGCAGTGGTTGAGAGTCTACCTGCCAATGCAGGGGACACGGGTTCGAGCCCTGGTCTGGGAGGATCCCACATGCCACGGAGCAACTAGGCCCGTGAGCCACAACTACTGAGCCTGCGCGTCTGGAGCCTGTGCTCCACAACAAGAGAGGCCGTGATAGTGAGAGGACCGTGCACCGTGATGAAGACTGGCCCCCGCTTGCCGCAACTAGAGAAAGCCCTCGCACAGAAACGAAGACCCAACACAGCTAAAATTAAATAAGTAAATTTAAAACTGTTAAAAAAAAAATTAAGTTCTGCAACTTTATATGGAAACCATGTTGATTTTTAAAAAAAGAACTAGAAAATACAGTATTAGCAACCTTGTATTCATTCTTCCACTCATTCAACAAATAGTACTAACCACCTACCATGTACTAGTCATTTGCAATTAAAGTTTTTTTCCTGTGTAATTGAAGATTTTTAATTAGATATATTTCACAGACTGCAAAAGAAAATCTAACCTGGGTTCTGGCTATAAAAAGGTCCTCCGTTCATCTGATTCTGAAGGCTTGTTTGTGAAGTTATGGAAGGAGGGCGCCTATAGGGCAAAGAGCCCCCTATTGTTGGGGGAGTATGGCGAGTGGCAGGTCTATTCATGCTGTAGAACTGAACAGGATGACCTGGAAAAGGGACAGAACATAAATTTGTCACTAAAAGAAAATTATCTCAGACAATGAAATACTTTAGGTACAATGCCTGAATCTTAATAAGATTATTAAAAATAACAATATTTAGCTAATTTAATTGCCATCTGACAAATATTAATGCAAGGTGACAGTTATTGCTCAGTTGACAGTATATCCAAGTGCAAAAGCAGGAAAGTAGGTAAATAAAATTATGATTAGGTTTGGAAAAACTATATCTAAATAGGTTACTAATTAATATTATGATTTTATTAAATTAGTAATTTGATAGGGTTTCAAAATCATCACAATTAAAATTTATGGGGGGCTTCCCTGGTGGCACAGTGGTTAAGAATCCTCCTGCCAGTGCAGGCGACAGGGGTTCAAGCCCTGGTCCAGGAAGATCCCACATACATGCCATGAAGCAACTAAGCCCATGCGCCACAACTACTGAGCCTGCGCCCTAGAGCCCGCGAGCCACAACTACTGAGCCCACATGCCACAACTACTGAAGCCCGTGTGCCTAGAGCCCGTGGCTCTGCAACAAGAGAAGCCACAACAATGAGAAGCCCATGCACTGCAACGTAGAGCAGCCCCCACTTGCTGCAACTAGAGAAAGCCCACACATAGCAACGAAGGCCAAACACAGTCAAAAATAAAAACAAATAAATAAATTTGAAAAAAAAAAATAATAAAACAAAATAAAATTTATGGCTCACTTCCTCCCAAAAAACACCAGCAATTAAACACTGAAAACTAAACTCAACAAGATGAGAAAAACGTTTAGAAAAGAAAAAGAAAAAATGTTTGACACACAGTCTTATTCCAAAATAATAATAGTAATAAATTTAAGGTAGCAAGCCAATTTGTTTCAAGGAAATCATAAAATATTTCAGCAAAAGGTCAAGTGACATAATTCCAAATCACATTTTTCAATCAAAAATATCCTTCTCTATAGTTAGATTATTTTGTCTTAAAATTAGAGTTTAACAAATTTACAATTATGAAAAAAAGCTAAGATACAAAAAGTGTTATCAAAAATATCTAATTTTTAGTATCATCCTGAACGTGTTCATATTTATCAGCAATTTCATACATTTTGTTCTCTGAGAGCACTTCAACAACTAATGCCAACAGAAGACCTCTTTCCTAATCCATCCAATTGCCTAGTTCAATCCAGTTCCTAAATTTTATCTTGACTCCACTTCTACTTAAAGTCATTAGTTAAAGGCCTACTGTACAGACAGACCAAGGACTAGAGCACCCATGAGAGAGCAGGCAAGAGAAGAAGGGGGAGGAATGGGGGAAGGGGAAGAGTGAGGGAGAGAAGAGGACGAAGAGAAAGGTGAGCGGAAGAAAAGGAGGAGGGGAGGGGAAAGGAGAGGAGAAAGGACAAGGGAAGAAGGGAAGGGAAGAGGTGAAAAGAGAAAAACACAACAATTTTTCTTCTTTTCCATGATTGTAAAATGGTTTTACGTGACTAAAACTGATCTTCAGGAAGTGTTAAATTTATCAAACTTGGATTCATATGGATACTCATATAAAGAATATTATAGAAGCACTCAAGAGCTGCTATAGGATTTACTCTTCATACATACGACAGTATCAAAACCTAAAACTCAATTCTGTTGTATAAAAATCTTGAGTAGTCAAGCTCAAGCATAATCCACTGTCAATTTATATAGCCATGATAAAAATGTAAAAGCATGTAAACTAATAAGCTATTTTTTAGAAGGTATATTTTGTCATTTGAATCACACATTACTGGCATTTTAGGCACTAATCTGTAACACCCTAATACAAACCTAGAATAATCAAGTTAAAAACTCTGATATTTAACACCATTATGAATTTTATATAGTTAGATCCAGTCTAAAACCTCCCATGTTATAAGCCATCAGTGATCCAAAGACACTACATAATAAAGACTCTATTCAAACCATTAATGAGGCATTTATTTTGCTTTGAGCTGAAAAACAAACTATAGTTTAATTACCATAGACCTAACTATAAAAACCTGAAACTAAAAACTTCTAGAAGAAAACAAGACAAAAATCTTTTGTGACCTTGTGTAAGATAGAGTTTATAAACACAACACTAAAAGCACAATCCCCAAAAGAAAAAAGAAAAAAAAAAAGAGCAATGAACGAGACCGTCAAAATAAAGAACTTATGCTCTTTAAAAGATACCATTAAGAGAATGAAAAGGTAAGTCACAAAATGGAAGAAAATATTTGCAAATCACACAATTAATAAAAGGCATATTCAGAATATAAAAGGACTCAATAAGAAAACAAAAAGCCCAATTAAAAAGGTGTGTGAGGGGAAGCAAAAACATTTGAACAGACATTTCACCAAAGAAGATTGCAAATGAATATATGAAAAAGATGTTCTACATCATTATTCATTGGGGAAATGTCAGTCAAAACCACATGAGAAACTATTATACACCTATGAGAATGGCTAAATTAAATATACATATATATATGTGTGCATGTGTGTATATATGTATATAATGACAATACCATGTGCTAACAAGTATGCAGAGCAACTGGAAGTCTCACACACTGCTGGTGGGCATGCAAAATTGTACAAGCACTTTGGAAAACAATTATGCAATTTCTTATAAAGTTAAGCATTCACTTACCAGACAACCCAGCAATACTACTCCCTAGGTATTTACCCAAATGAAATGAAAGCCTATGCTCACACAAAAGTCTGTGTGTGAATGTATTTGGCAGTTTTTTCATAATCACCCAAAATTGGAAATAAATCCAAATGTCCCTCAATTGGGAAAGGGATAAACAAACTGTGGTAAATCCATTCAATAGAACACTACTCAGTAATAAAAAGGAACGAAATAACAAAACATGTAATAATGCATAAATCTCAAATGCACTGTGCCAAAAAGCCAGACCCAAAAGGTTACGTTACATATGCTTCCATTTATGGTATTTTTACAAAGGCAAACTTTAGAGAGAGAAAAAAAAAAAACAGATCAAGAGGTTGCCGGGGGCTAAGAGTGAAATGGAAGGACTGCCTACAAAGGGGGCATGGAGGAAATCTAGGGATGATAGGACTGTTCTATATACCTTGACTGTAGCTGTGGTTATATCACTGTATACATTTGTCAAAACTCACATTAGTCCATACTAGAAAGGGTGAATTTTACTGTATATAAATTATACCTTAATAAAAAGAAAAGAAAAAAAAGTATTTGGTGGGTGATTCAAAGATACTACATAAAAGAGATTATATTGATATGTTGTTAATAAGGCATTCACTTTGCTTTAAACTGTAATTATTCACTCATACAACAAATGTTGATTCAGTGCAGACTAGGAACCAGCACCTGTTATTAAATTATAATTTAATTACTAAAATGTTGACTCTATGTGAGGGTGATTTGTCCTTTCTGGGCCTACAACTGATTTCAAGATGTATTCCTTACTCTACTGATGCAGGAGCATAACAAGATTTCTATATTTAACTAGCTAGAGTGGCCTAACAGAGTGGTATGTAGATCAAAGGACAGCTCATGTTTACATACACGCACTGCAGAAAGCTTTTCTTAAAAAGTACTGTTACAGAAGCTATGCCATAAAACACCATCCAAAATGAATGGATTAACATGGATTTTTAAGATGTCTTTTAAAACACTTAAACACCTAGATACAGCAGCAGCACTGCATATATATTCTATGAAGTAGTTTATTAACCAGCTAAGGTGATGTGTGTCCAAACACATACATTTTTATAGTAGATAAGAACTTGTTTACTAAACCAGCATCACTATTAACTTTGAAAATATACTTTGTAGCAATTGAGCCTTTTTCTCCTTAGCCATGAAAACAAACTTTAGGTTGCAATTTTAAAACAGTAAAACACCAGTCAATCTTAAATTACAAATAAACTTGAAATCCTTAAAAAGCCCCCTAACTATGTGTTTCCAGTGCTGCTATAATAAGCAACAAATTCTGTTATAATAGACTTGTACTTTCAAACTGTTATATCAAATATTTCCTATAAAATATATCTTAAAACTACTGTCATACTTTTCTTTTATTAATGACATAACCTGTAACAAAGAATACTTCTAATAACAACTTCTCAAAACTGTATAGTAGGGACTTCCCGGAGGTTCAGTGGTTAAGACTCTGTGCTCCCAATGCAGGAAGCATGGGTTCAATCCTTGATCAGAGAACTAAGATCCCATGTGCCCAACGGCACAGCCAAAAAAAAATAAAATAAAATAACTGTAGAGAAGACAGCTCCATACTAAATTTGCAAATCTCTAGTAAATAAAATTCAAGCAATAAAAAATGTGTATTTGTGCTATTCTACTAGAAAAATGAGAAACCTTACCCTGATTCCCTCAGGAAATTCTATTCTTCGGTCACATGCCATTTTCTAGTTAGCACATTATTCTTCAGATTTTTTTTTAATACAAACCACAAACAAACAAAAATCATAAAGCCAGAGTTCCAGGTAAGAGAAGAGCCAGACAACTGGATCTGCCTGCCAAAGAATAAACCAATACTCACCTGTAGGGGGAGTGGAAGAAACAACAGGGGGAGTTGGAGAAGTGAAGCCATCAGCAAGGGTCTGGGCACCCCCAGCGGCAGTGTCTGGGGCAGTGGAGGGAGGGACAGTAGCAGGAAGAGGGGCAGGGGCAGATGCAGAAGTAGCAGGAAGGGGAGGAGTACCAGCAGAGCCAGCAGGGGCTGAGGGGAAAGAGGAGTAAGAGGCAGCATTAATGAGGCAGTTCCATCAGGCAGGATTAGAAACGGCATTAGAGAACTTAATGTTAGATACTCGGTGCTTATCAATAACCAAAGAATAGAAGAGAGCGTTAAAAAAAAAAGAATGAGCTTATTATGTTAAAGGATTATTAAGGTTTGCAGCAAATAATTCAAGATGCTAAGGGTAATGTACAGGATTTTAAATTCATTAAAAGCATTCCTTTTTACCTGATAGCCACTATTCTAGAAGAAAAGTGCTCCCTTTATATTGTTATTTTTAACATTCTGTAAATATTGATAGTATACAAAATGAAACACAACACACTACAAAATGACAGTATTCCATTTTGAAGTATACAAATCAGAAAATATTTCAGACATAAATATCTTATCAAGTAAAAAAGAATTTACAAAAATAACTTTTTCATGATTTTTAAAAAGGTATATCTATTTGTTATTTTAAGTAAGTTAAATATGTAATATTCTATCCTTACGTCTTTTCTGTCATGTTTTTAAAACTAAATTTTAACTTTGTGTCCTCAGATTAAAGAAGTACATTTTTCTGTTTCAGACAAAAGAGCATAGCATTTCAGTGACTATCAAGTTCTCATGAGATTGAACTGTCAAAATTATATCTGCTCAATCCTTTGCTACCAATGTGGTTCTCACACTGAGACCCCACTGTGCCCAAAGGCATGCACTGTCATAACACCAGCTGGAATTAAACATGTAACTCATTCCGGTGAAACCTCAACTCAAAGCACCAACTACGCCACAGCACCAAAGACACAAAACCAAATAACAGAGAAGTATGTGAACATAAACTCACAAATCATTTGGTTAAAAATAACAAACGCATAAAGATTTTTCAGCATTTACAGAGTCTTCGAGGGAAAAAAACCCTGATTATGAAGAAAGCCCAGTGTAATTAAATCAGAAATAGAATCCAAACTCAGCAAGGTGAAGATGAAGCACAATTCATGTTTTACCTGGAAAGACACTGGGAGGAGAAGGCGTAGGAACAGCAATGGGGACTCCCACACTCCCACTTCCACTGTTCTCCCGACTGCTGCTCCGACTACTAGGGTGGCTTCCTCCGCTACTCCCGCTGCTGCTAAAGAAACAGGAGCCACCAAAACGTGAGTATTGATATACAGCAAGATACCGCCAGCATTTTCCAGAATTTTCTGAAATGAATATAGCTACAAAATGATAATTCAAAAGCCCTTCGCTTAAAAGATGAATTTCTTAATAAAGTAAGGAAAAGAGCTGAGTTCAAGAAACTTGTTTTGGCTACCTTTTAATAAGCATGTATTAAAGAAACTGAGAAAGAAAAAAAATTCTCCATAAACATAGTGATAAATCATGGGGCTTGACACATAAAAATAGTATTACTTTCTCTTATTCCAGTTTAATGGCTGTCTGAAGAAACCTCTTTTATAATAAAAAGTTTTCCTGAACAAATTATTTGATTAATTTTATCTGTAATGATATCATGATATACTATCCCATATTAATGTTTTATTGCATATAGTTTTTCATCTGTAAAGTTCCACCAAAAAACAACTTGAAATTTCCCACATCTGGTCAATTTTTTTTTTCAGGTCAACAATAACTATTAATCTTGCAGAGAAATCTGCACTTTGATATGACTGTCCTCTTTCAACTTCCTGGCTGCTCAAAGTTGCATCAGAACATGAGAAGAGAGAGGTAGAATCAGATGAGGTTTGGGGGAGCAGAGTGAGGAAAAGAACTTAGTGCTTGGAATATGAGAGAGATTTAACTGAAGTTATCTGAACAAATTATGGTACTATGACCATCACATTTTGTGCTAAGGTAGAGAAAATACCTGTAAGTTCGATTTCTTTGATTCACAGAAGCTGTCCTCACAGGGCTCTGCTGCGAGGGAGCCATAGTACGGGCTGGGCTAGGTACGTAATCATTTGGTACCACTGGAGGGCGCACTGGCTCCAGTGTGCGATAGGGGGAGTGCCGCCTACAAAAAGAAGAGCGTATGTATTGTGTGATTAGCAAGTTTCGGCACAATCAATTCAGAGCTGCCAGTAGTGAAATACAGTTTGTACTCGGAGGTAGTAGAACATGTTTTAATAAAACCCAGCTACCAATTTCAGTCTTCCCTTAAGTATCACTTCTCCATTAGGGTTTTGATACATATTGTTGTATTTTAGTCTCCAACTTCATTTCCCTCTGCTAATGCGATTTTGTTCATTCATTCTGAGAGCATGCAGATTCTACTACCAGATAAGCCAATGTTTCCCAGACTCTCTTCTTAGATGAGTTCAAATTATTTTAGTGCCATGTCAAATTCCCCCAACTGCACTGCATAAATGCACTAATTATCCTCCTCACCTCTCTCTCCCTAACCAAAAACTCAGACAGGGTAAATCAGTCTAGAACATGGCTCCACAACCCCCACACTGATGATCAATAGCAACCCTAACAAGTCACTTCCCTTTCTATAAGGTACAGAAATAAAACCACATCCACACACAGAAATATATAATTTAATCTCATCTCCTTCCATTCTCACTTCACATCCTCCTTCAGCTTTCACCTTGATTGCTCTTACCTCTTACCCTCTTCACAGTTCAACATTTAAAAGGGAGAGAAGGAAAAAAAGATCACCTAAGTCTTTCTACCTTATTTGAAGTACAAAACAGACTGGATTTCATTAGCATATCTCCCTCTTTTTTTCAAAATTTCCTTTTGAAAGAATGAGAAGAGCAAGAAAGGAAATATGATAGCAAATAGGATGCACACTGGAACACTAGTAATTATTGAGTTAGTTCTCATCTTTAAGTTTCCAAATAAGTTCATGACAATGATAAATACTCAACTGACACGAAACTGATATTGTGTAGATGAGATTCTGGTCTTTAACTGGATCTCAAGATGTGAAAATTAAAGAGCTTTCTTTTCCTAAAATGATGTTGCTCACCTGACTTATGTATTTCTCAATAATTCACTTCCCAAAAAGCTCCCAAGGTTCCTTTAAATACTGTTCTCCTGGACCACTCGAGTTTTGGCTCATTGATTCTGGATGAGATTACTCTGCAATGACCCTGTCTACTACGCTCAAAATCTTCTTGCATAAACAATTCCTCTCTAATACACATTATTAAAAATAAATAACAGGCACTAGACAAGATACTGGGTCAAAGAAAGAAAAAGGAACGTTAGGACCTTGGATTTAAAATACAAAAAAGGGGCTTCCCTGGTGGTGCAGTGGTTAAGAATCTGTCTGCCAATGCAGGGGACACAGGTTCGAGCCCTGATCCGGGAAGATCCCACATGCCACAGAGCAACTAAGCCCATGCACCACAACTACTGAGCCCGTGTGCCACAGCTACTGAAGCCCACACGCCTAGAGCCTGTGCACCGCACCAAGAGAAGCCACCGCAATGAGAAGCCCGCACACTGCAACGAAGAGTAGCCCCTGCTCGCTGCAACTAGAGAAAGCCCGCATGCAGCAACAAAGACCCAACACAGCCAAAAATAAATAATAAATTTATTTTAAAACATAAAATAAAACACAACAACGTCTGGGCATCTCTGAAGTTATGATGTAAACATAAAACACCATAAAATACGAAACTGATTGATTTCCAATTTTTCCCAGACAATAAAAATGTTCTGTTTCATGCAAGAAAAAAAAACCTTTGCTGAGAACCATACAATGAAGACAATGATAAAAAAAAAAAAGGTAAAAAACTAGGGGCAGAGGACAAAACACGGTAGCTGGGCAAAGACCGCGAAAAAGCCAGGCTGTGACCATCAAACGGCTAGTGGTGCCCAGCCACTCTGGTCTCCGAAGACACTGCAGAGCCCTTGCTAATACACAAGGAAAACAAATACTAGTGTATGAGTAAATCTTTAAAATTGGGGAGTAACAGAAAATTTTATTTTACTAGGGCTATCTTGCTAACAATCTTGATTCAAAACCTAATAAAATCCATTAGATACTATACATGATAGAAATACAGACATTCCACAGGAAAATAAATATTTCCTCTTGACCTGATTCTCCACTCTTACCCTGTACAATTATAACCTACCACACATCATCTACATTCTACCCTGAAGTTTAAACCTTATTTAAGCTACTGGATTCTTTCCTCTCTAATCTAAGCAGAATTTTTTGTCTACCCTGAATAAAATCATCCTATTCCTGGCTGGAAATCATTTTTATTCTTTTGTTTCACACTCTCCTAACTATAATTCCTCCTCCAACATCATCTTTCTTTGCTTGATTAAGTTGCTAGGGTTTTTTGTTTGTTTCTTTTGTTTGGTTGGTTTTTTGTTTTTTGCTTTTTTTTTTTTTTTTTTTTTTGGTGAGGGGGCCAAAAATCAAGATTGCCAATTAAAAACTTTTAAGCATATATCACAAAGCCAATGGTAGTCAAAGCATTTTGTCTTACACATTTAAAAAATATCCAATTCATGGTACAGTGACTCTGAAAAGTTGACAAAGGACAAATTACCCCCTTTTACAGATGAAAAAACTGACTGCTAAGAGGCTTACTATGCAACACGACACAGCAGGAGCAGAGCTGGACCACGATTTTAGTCACCTCACTTCCGGGTGATATTATGCCCACCTGATCACAAATCTTGATCATGATAAACCAAGTTTTTATACTAAGATGCTATAGAGGAAAAAAGTCAAGCTTTTCCATCAATTGACCATTTCTCCCAAAGTCAAATCCGAAGCCCAAGTCTGTAGACTGAATGAAAGCTCAGTATTCTCATAAAAACACAAGATATACAGACTTCTGTATTAGGCACAGTATTTTCTTCAGAAGACTAGTTTGAATAAGAAAAATCAACTATAATACAAAAGACTAAAAATTTTCTGAAAATAGGAATTAGAGTGTAATTTATAATAAGCCATGAACTCAGGTTAGGATTTACCTAAAATTTAAAATGCATTAGAAAAATAATTTCTAAACAAAATATTTTTAAAGTATAAAGATGTTTCCCAGGTATAAAGTATAAAAGATGTTTTCCTTTTGGAAAAGTTACACACAAAAAAGATAATCCTAGGAAGAAAATGTTCTCTTTTCAAATATTTAAAAATAGTTTAGGGCCTCCCTGGTGGCGCAGTGGTTGAGAGTCCGCCTGCCGATGCAGGGGACACGGGTTCGTGCCCCGGTCCGGGAAGATCCCACATGCCGCAGAGCGGCTGGGCCCGTGAGCCATGGCCGCTGAGCCCGCGCGTCCGGAGCCTGTGCTCCGCATCGGGAGACGCCACAACAGTGAGAGGCCCGCGTACCGCAAAAAAAAAAAAAAAATAGTTTAAACATATATATTGTTTAGTTTCCACACAGCACTACATGAAATGGTTTTCAATTATTACTTAGTTACATACTCACCCAAGCGTCCCTTTCCCTGACATAGGGGGACTGGGGGGTTTCTGAGTTGGAGGTGTTGTACGCGGGAGCCCACCCATCTTCATGTTCTGGGTACTCACCTAAAAAAATTTTGAGGAAAAATCAATTTAACCTGTATGCAGTGAAACAAAGTGGCACTTTCAGGAAATAACATTATGCTATTTAACAAAGGAGGGGAAGGTTTAAATAGGAAAAAAAATTAGAGGCCATGCATTTCATATGCAATTTCTACTCTACTATCATTCTACAGTTGTACTCAAAGGACTCTTCCTAATGTGAGATTTTCAAATGATTATAAAGTTGTATGCAAAGACTTTATTTGCCATTAGGCCATCACACCAACAGATCACTGGTTAGACTATAAGATACTACATTCAATTGAAATCAAATAGGATAACTATAAAAACTTTAGTTTTTATAAAGAGTAACTCAATCAGACAATAATGCCTTTAAGCAATTCCTTGTTTTTTAGATAGCAAGTTTATCATAAAAAACAAAAGACATGTTTCCCCCCCCAAAAATGCAACTTTAGTTTTGATCCATTGTAAGTAGAGAATATAAAGTTATATCATATACAGAGAAAATCCCATTTTTTAAAATTGTGGATCAGCCTTACAAGTCAGATTTCTTTAATGTTCTCTTATGAAGGAATCACCTACCTGAAAACTGCCAGAAGTTAAGGCATGTTCCTAAACATTTGAACCAGAAAGGTAGGGCTGAGGTATCCCACTCAACTGTGAGCGGTACAATGGCCACTGGCAATGTCCTAGTTCCAATGGGAATTAAACCCACTCAGGCCCAAAATGAAGATTAATTTAGGCATAGAAAAGATGTAACATAGTCCTAAATCAGAGCTAAGCTGTGATTCCTCACTATTCTATCCCCAACTGAAAGTGCAAGTGTGGGAAAGTTGGGTGATTTGGGAACCATGGATGCCACCAAAGGAGAAAGTCAGCACTTACACAGAAAGCCCTAGAAATCTGGGTACCTTAAAGAGTTAAGAGAAGTCATGCACAAATATAGATCAAATGCAATCTCAAGTTATTTGAGATTACCAATTGGTTAGAGTTAATAATGTTCACCACATATGTTCATACCTGACCCTATTTTAAGCCCCTAATATTCTGGGTTACCAAACACTTCAAAAAAGGATCTTAACTTTTCTAATAAGAATACATCCAGAGTATTCAAATTATACTTATGAAATGAAACTGCAAGACTTCTGAAATCAGAATACACTTATAATTGTAATTTTAAAATATAAACTTTAAGAAAACAAATCATAATTATATACAGAGTATTATGGCTGACAAAATTAACTCTGGCTTAAAGGGAATATTTAAAAATCCTAAAATACTACTTGTTATCTGAATAGGCAAGAAATAATATATCAAGAAACAAACTTTTCAAATGAATAGCCCAGTGAACAAGTTGTGTGTGATGTTAAAACAATCTTTAATGACAAATGATACCTTTGAAATATCAATATTTTTAAAGTTAAGCATTCATCTGTAATCCTTTTGTCATTGCTTTTAAACAACAAATACAAAACAAACTGGTTATCAAGGAAGAATAAAGATTAACTTATCCTTGCTCTCCCTCTCATTAATAAGCAGAGGGTATAATTGTATCTTAAAATGAAAATGTTAGAAGTTTTAAAAAATTAATCCACATTTGGGGAAAATTTTAGGAGTAATATGACAAATAACGAATAGCTTTTAAAACTGTATATCTTAATTTATGATACCAGAAGATTTTTAAAAGTAGTAAACAAAGTCCTTTAAGCTCAACCTTAAACAACATAAAACCCAAAGTCACTTTAAGTGATGAAGGAGAAGTAGGTGAGCCAAACACTAAACTACATCAATTTGCTAGAAACAGGAAGGAAAAGGAGCAGGGACAGAAAAAGAGTAAAACAGAATTTTATTCTATACATGGAATAGTTAAAATACTTGAAAACAGCTTTCCAACTTTGATTTGTTTAAGGTTTGGGTATATAAGGTGTTTTGTTTAAATTGCAGTATCTTCTCTATAAGTCTTTTAATCTACCCAAAACATAAAATAAACAATCTATAAATTAAAATCTGGTGGACATTTCTATACATAAAACTTGATACATTTTATGATCTGTAGAATCATCAAATGGTTCTATTTGTTTGGTTAATGGGGTTTGCATGAGTAACTTAATTCACTTAAGAAACCAGAGTCCCTGTGGAATGTCCAACTAATCTATTATTTTATACTTCACTGATGCTGTGCTACCTCTGTATTAAGCTAAAAGAGTATTCAATATTTCTTCAAGGTAGCTTTCCTTGTGAAAAATGTTTCTACGCTAAGTAAAACAATGAATATGCTATGCAGAATATACATACTGCCATCTAATTCGAGGAAAAGGGAAAAGAACAGGAATAATTGCCAAACAAAACTTATTATAATATAGATCTCACCTATGATAAAAGTTAATAAACTGTATTTCACACCTAAAATAATTTGGTAAAAAATGACTTACTGGATACTCATCATGGTTCTAAAAACTACTTTGAGGGAAGTTACAGGGGGACACAATGCTTCCTGAAAAGGAGCAAAACACATGACTGAATTGTGAGTGTGGAAGGGGAACTTAACTAGAGAGAGAGGACATAGCACAAACTCAGGATAAAGCAACACTGCACCCACTCCATAATAGCAATTCCACATGAAGCTTTAGAAAATGTAACACACACAGGCAAAACTATCATCTGGCACATAAACGTGTAGTTAGCGGTCCTGAATCATGAATAGGAGTGCTCATGGTACTTTTCAAAGTTTTACTTGGGAACTGGAATGAAACTTTGGTGGCTGATTCCAACAATAATTCAATTAATGTGGTTATTTTTTGATGCCACAAAGGAAAAGTCATCATTGAGAGCTGAGTGAAGCAGGTGTTAGGCACACGGAGAAAGAGCAGGAAAGGCCCCCTTTTTTTTCCTGCCAGAATCAAACTCTCAAAACAGAAGAAATACTTCATTTAGGTGATGAAGGTTAATGCATGATCACAACTCAAATAGTTTCCCACCAGCCTGGACTAAGAAATGCAGATAATACCAAGAGTAAGAGCAATTCCTTTATGACCAGAGTGGTCTGCTCTCCCAGACTCTGGAGATCACTACAACTAGAACCAACCATCAGGCCAATTATTATACCTTATTACTGCTTCTAAAGTGCTCCTACCTTTCCTGCTCTATCCTTTTTTGGTAAATGCAATACCCTCCTTGAACCCTGATATATATATAGTATCATGTATTTCATATATAACACTCATTACAAATCTTAGTGATTTCCAGTACCCTGTGAACTCCAGTATTTTTTATAAAGCTGGTCAGCCAGGTATCTCTAGTTCATAGAGCATGTCACCTCTGCTATGAAGAAATCTCCCACGAAAAGATGACCTGTTGCAACTTAACAGTGACAGACACACTCTAAAATGATATCTGTGGTATATCCCTCATTTGAACTACCTACCACCAGACTACTAGGCACAAGGGTAAAAGAATATGAAAAATAAAAGAAGACAAAGGTCTGTAAAATGATTTCTCTGCTTTTAAGGAACTTATTTTAGAACTAAGACCCACATGTTTAAAACAAAAATTAGTATCTACAAATTATATAGAAATCTCCAAAAAAGAAACATCAATGTAAGACAAAATGGCTACAGAAGGTTTCACAGAGAAAAATCTGAGCTGGAGTATTAACAAGTCTTAAAAAGAGCAAGATTTAAATATACTAAGAGAAGAGGAGTAGTATGTATAGGTTGTCTGGATGTGGCGTAGTGAGAATGGGCAGCAGCTGTGGTCAAGCATCTCTAGGCTTTTGTTCAATGCCCAGTATCGTTCCCCATTAGTTCCATCCAGTGCATAATTTTCTGGCTTCCTAGAGATCTTTATCCCTCTCCTCAGAGAATATATGTTCCTACTTCAATTCTCAGAGCCAGTAGGAAAAGAACCAGGAGATCCCCTGAAGGAGATCAAAGCTGAAATCAGGAATTCGAGTATGACTTCAGGAGAGATGTAAAATTTTTAGTAAGAGAGAAAGACAAAAAGCCTAAGGTGCCAAGAGTCCTAAAATAATCTAATACAGAGATAAGGGAATAAGAGATTAGGATTAAGGGAGGAAAACAAATAAAGAAAGTAAGAAGAAGAAAAGAGGAATAAAGATGGACAAACTTCTGCTTGATTCTGAAAACAGTTTCTAACAACTGGCTTTTGACAAGATAGAATTGGTGGCTCAAGTCTGGAACTGACAGGCAAACCCAGATGAGTCTTCCAAAAGTTGCTGTTATTGTGGAGTTTTTCTTCCAAGTGTTGTATCAAATAAATGCTTAGCAATGAACCCTCAGCTGTACCCGAGAGCTAGAAATGTGAGAGGCAATTTATCATCCTTCTGTACTGTAGGGAATGACACACACAAGATCACATGCAAAGTGAAAAGGCTAGCCCATTTTTTACATAAAGTTATGGATCTTCAAGATCCCAAGCAAAATTTTCAGAAGTGTTGTATTCCTAATGTGTTAACTGTAAAAGAAACTCCTAACCCCTCCTCATTAATTATTAAGAATCTGCTTGTACAATGTTCATCTGAAATAAATACTACAAAAACAGATCAGAAGTCTTTATTTTTTTTTGCATTAAATACACTTATTTTAAAAGTACTTAAGCTTAGCTGTGTTAGTGACAACTTTAAACGTTCAACAGAAATATCTGTTTCAAACACATCAGTAACAAGGTCTTAAAACTCTTTTATTAAAATAAAGAGTGGGGAAAGGGTACCCCAGTTCAAGGTACATTCCACTTTTGGCCTCAGGTACATATTAAAACCCCTCCAATATGGCATTCTATCCATCAGCTTTTTATACCTTTTTCTTTAAAAATATCACCACGTTGTTTTCAAAGGTCTTATGAATTAAACTCTACAACTCCTCATTCGACTGAAAAAAGTTAACCCAAATTTTAGATGAAAAGAACCATTAAACACAACCAGGACATGCTGTATAAAAGGTTAAAAATTCAACTTTTAAGCATGGAGGTCTCTTCTGAGTCAAATCCCATGTGTCTTGTCCCAAAGTATGATATGTGTTTAGAGTGTATCTGAAAGGCATCAAGTCTGACAACAATGGGAGCAAAGACAGAGCTCATAATGAGCTGAGGAGGAAATCAAATATCAGGAGACTTCCAGGGCACCTGACATAATCCACAGGTCTCCAAAAATCTCAGCTGGAAAACCAGTGGACTAGTTTACTATCTGCGGTCCCTTCCAACTTTAACATTTTAAAATTCTATTTTCTATCTTAATATACTCAATTATTCCATTAATCAACCTTCTACAGCAATTCATTTTTTCCCATCAACATTAAAAAGAGTAATGATTTGCTATATGCTGAATATTTTTTCCACTCTATTTTGTTTTGGTTCACCCAAAATTATTAACTATGTGCCACAAGTTTATAGAGACAACAGACACACTCAGAAAGAAAGATAAGAAGAAAGAGATAGAGGACTGGCACATTCTACCTTCTAGGATGACCTCATGGTACATACTTCTCACCCTGTCAACCCCATCCCAATATAGTAGAAACAACTACATAAAGCCACAGTACTAAGGAGTGGAGCTTTTTTGGTGCAAAGAGCAAAGATGTTAAGGAATCTTATCCAAGTGTGATGTCCCTTATTAGATCTTTCTTTCTTGGAAGCTCTCATTTCCCACTCACTCTGGCCTCTCACACAGAACAGATCCTGAACCCAGAAAGATCAAGAAGGAATCCTGGTAGGGTCTGGAAGAAATGAGCTAGGGATAGTTCCTCAGGCAAGCTGGTCTAAACTTTAAGGGGAAAGAACTGGTCCATTTTTTTTGTTGTTGTCTTTCCTTTAGTTAATCTTTCTGTGCACTTCTATCACTTTGGAGGTTAATGTATCAATAGCCAAAATCTGAATACAGACTTTAAGGGAAAAAAGCCAAGGTAGCCACAAAGACAGCTTGTGGTCTAATTCTACCTATTTTATGCGAAAGAATCTCCTCACTCACCAAAACTGAGGGCTTGGAGTCAACACTCCAATATACTTTTATGTACACATGAAGTACATCTGCCTGGGCTCCTCCAGTCACATCTCTCTACCATGATCTGTTAACTTTCTGTGGCCGTGGTTAGTAGCTAGTTAATGATTCAGATCTCAGTCATCTTGTCTTCTTGTTATCACTTTCTACACTGAAGACATGGCAAACAACAGGGTATATGGTAAGAATACATATTTGAAAAGGAATTATAGAATTCAGCTAAGAAAAAAAGAACAAAAATGAAATGCATGATCGATTTGGTGACAATAATTTTAGTACCATTCTATCTGACAGGTTTCTTGATTATTCTTGAATGTCTTTTCCCATTTTTCCCTCCAAAATACTAAAATGTTACTGAAACAAGAAAAGTAAATATCTTTAATTCTTAACTTGTATTTTGTTAAACACTATCATGAGCTTTTGATGCTTTGCATATAATACTCGGCTTGAAAACCTCTTAAAGTGAGTTTATACTGAAATATATAATTTATATAGCAATTTGAATAAAAAGATTTTGTTTTTTGCAAAATACATGATACTGCAACTTAAAAAACACCCAAAACACTGAATATTTTCCAATTTTCATTTTTTTAAGAGTGATTAAGAGTCAAGAGATAATGACATAGTGGCCACAAGGTATATAATAAAGCACACCATTTATAGAATAAAAAGGTTATTACACAGGGGGAGGGTTAAATGAAGCACATTAGCAGCCCTCCAATCCAAAACAAAATTTCTACATTTACAAAGTCCAGCTAATTTTATTTCATAATGACATTTTATGATAGGGTAACTTACATTTCAGTTTCACAAAATATATTGACATTGCAAAATAACCATTTAGTCAACAAATATTTACTAAGTGTCTAATGTGTGTCAAGCACTGTTCTAGGCACACAGGATAGGGCAATGAACAAAACAGTCAAAAACATCTGCCCTCATGGAACATGAAGACACACAAAGTTTCATGAAAAAAATAAAATAAAATACAAAAGAGTAACTATTTGTTGGTTTTAAAAGGCCAAGTACCAAATATCTCTTCACTCCCCATATGTAATATTCTACATAAGAACAAAGAATGGAAATCCAGCCCTGGAATCTCTTACCTTAAATCTAAGCAACCACTTAATGCATAAATGGAGCAAATAAAAGAGGTAAGGGAAAAAAGCATTGAAAAGTTAGTTGGAACTTCAGGATGTGAAGAGAAAGGAAAAAAACAAAGAAAAAACAAGTTAAGCATTCAGCATTAAAAAATAATGTTTCAGTAGATCATAGAAAGAGTGGTTAAAGCAGAATGTGTCATGAACAGGAGTTTTGTGATGAAATTATATGACACTTTTATTTAAAAACAACTTTATTAAAGATTTCTTCAAATTAGTGACCCCTAAACACTAAAATGTACAAAAAAATGAAAGGGACTACAGATTCCCTAAAGAACATTTACTTGAGGATTAAATAAGAATTGGGGGATCACCTTTTTATTATATAAGTGGGGAAGTACAAACATGATGTTTTATATTCTAAGTGCCTTTTCATCATTAAATTCATTCAGTATCCTAAAATTTTCCATTAGCAGTTGTTAGCCTCAAATAAATCTCAAAAGATTTTCCCAAGTTAGAATAAATTTCAGTTATTAATTATCCATCCAATTGTACATCCTATTTTAACATGCTCTAATTAGTACTGTAAACTAAATGCATTAGGTGTTCATTATAAAATTAAATATCAAATTTCAGATAATAGTGCTTATATCAAAATTGTAAGAAAGAAAAAAATTTTTTAAATAAATTTACACCGTACATATTCTTTTACCTAGACCTACATTAAAGTTAGATTTAACCGATTTCTAGCCATACTCGTGTGAGGTATATTTTTTAAATTTAAATTTGCTTATATTAGACACAAATCAACTGCATGAACTGTACAGTTTCACTTATAGGCATATACGTATTTATTCAGCATCACATTTGAAAAGTCACTGTCTTTCAAATCACTGCTGAGATGCAAACTTTAAATAACCTAATACTTAGCTGAACCTCTGAATAGTTTCTTAAGAACGAACACCAATTTAAATGAAAGTTATATGCTCCTCAGTTGTGATTATGATACTTTACATACATAGCAGGCACTTAAATACATTTTAAAAGATAGCCAAAATATATAATGACTATCTACTCAAAAGCAGTGGAAATACTAGTTCACATATTAGTTTTATCTACATTATTCTCACCCAAAATGTTGAGATAAATTTGTTTTAGAAAAATTCAAAGTACATGTTTGTTTATATATGTTCTTTCTGAAAACTAATGCCAAAAGTTTGTTGATATTTTTGAGATAAAGCAAATACTTTAATAACATACTGAATAATTTTTAATTAGTCATACTAAATCATTAAAAGATTAGAAATATAATACCACATTTATTTCCAGATCTATATGAGGTATTTTCATAACTGATTAAGCAAAAGCAATTCAGTCAGAGATGACTGTTTAAAACTTGAGAACATAATACTAAGAAGAAAGAAGGATAACATAGTGGTAGGAAATCTTCAGAACTACAAGTAGGCCAAGACTTGATCCTCTGGAAACAAAAGATAAACGCTTAATTTTCTAAAGAGTTAGTTCCATTATGGGCTGTTGTTTTTAAGCTGGACAAAAATTATACTTACCTTTACTCCATGTCCAATATCATCTAGAATTGTATAGTCAATAGGTTTTCTAATATAACGAACTGGTCGTTCAAGGTTGGCTGGAGCAATAATCTTATGTGTCCTTGAAGTGTTTTTATTGGTAGTCAAAATACCAATTTCTCTTCTTGCAACTTTTTCTTTATGAATATCAACGGTCTACAAAATATAATATAAACACAACACAAAAATGTATAGCTCTTATATCCAGAAAAATAAAAATATAAATACTTAAGAGGTTTAATATCATTATTCATATTCTTAACCACAACTGCTAACTTCTCCTTTTGGGACCAATACTGACTTTCTCCCTTTCTAGGCTAAAGCAAGGGATGGGAAACCATGGCTGGCAGACCAAATTTGGCCCACCACCTATTTTTTACAGCCCAAAAGCTAAGAGAGGTGTTTACATTTTTTTAATGGTTGAAAAAAGTCAAAAGAAAAATAGGTCTTGACATGTGAAAATTATATGGAATTCAAATTTCAGTTTCCATAAACAAAGTTTTATTGGAACACGGTCATTCTACTTGCTTACATATTTTCACAATATAATGGCAGAGATGAGTAGTACTAACAGAGACCTTATGGCCTGCAAAGCATAAAATATTTATTAGCTGGCCCTTTACAGAAAAAGTTTGCCAACCTCTGGACTAAACATGTTAATTTTTCCCCTCTCCATTAAGACTTAACCTTATTAAGAAAGCCCCAGTGAAGGAATTCCCTGGTGGTCCACTGGTTTGGACTCCATGCTTTCACTGCTGAGGGCCTGGGTTCAATCCCTGGTTGGGGAACTAAGATCCCACAAGCCGTGCAGTGCAGCCAAAAAAAAGAAAAATCCTCAAAAAAAAGAAAGTCCCAGTGATTAATCTGGTTCCATTTAAAAATAACCTATTAGTATAAATTCTATTAGTGTTTAAATAATTTTTATTAAAAAAAGAGAGGCCTAAACTATAAATACAATGTTAAAATAAGAATCATTTTTTACAGAGAAACTTGTTTACTGAGGCAATGCTACTTATATTTTTTCATAACAAAATGCTTGTAAAATATTTCATTATTTTATTTATTAAATGTTCAAAACAGGATATAATTTAGTACATAACAACAATGTGTTTTTACTCAGTTTTCTATTTGCTGAGAGAGGGCGAATTTAAGCACGGGTAATTAATACACTGAAGCAGCATTTTTCAAACGGCAAGGTGCAATTTAGTGAGATGTGAGCAGCAATTTAAGTGAAAAAGAACAGAAATATCAGACAACATACACATAGTAAGGTATTTTTTCTTAAAATATGTTATGTATATAAATACATACATTAAATTGTGTACTGGATGGAATATAAAATATAGTTTTAACTGTGAGTTGCAGTTTAAAAAGTTTGAAAAATACTTCACTAAAATTTTGTTCACATCTCTTGCCACCATTCCTGGCTCAAGCAGCAATTAACAGATACTTTTGCTATTTCCTCCCCAAACCTACTTCAATGTACCCTGTCTAAAGAATAACCAGGTAGTAACACAGAAATGGAAATGAAAGATAACCATCATGACATTATTAAATACAACTTTAAGAAATCTGAACACTGGTATTTATCCTTCTAAACTACCTAAAGTGTGAAGGAAACCTGAAACAAATTTGAAGCCTCCCATTTCAACCAACAGATCTTAAAAGAAACAGAATCTATAAGTTCATAACTAATAAATATCTAAATGAAGCAACAAATCGAATACTGGCCAAGGTAGTGACCTAATCATTTTAACTATTTTTTTTTAAGACAAAAATAGGTTTTGAACTTTTCCGGTGCATATTAGAAAAATTACAAAATCTGCTTTCCTTTTCAACTGCTTGAGGGAGCTATAACAGAAAAAAAAAAGGTTGCACGTTAGTGACAATATTGGAATTTACTTATTTTTAACTTCAGAGAAATGGAAATTAATCATATTTTACTTTTGAATAATTTTTAATGAGTCTTTCTGAATTGTTAAAAATATGAGCTAGGGGCTTCCCTGGTGGCACAGTGGCTGAGAGTCCGCCTGCCGATTCAGGGGACACGGGTTCGTGCCCCGGTCCAGGAAGATCCCACATGCTGCGGAGCGGCTGGGACCGTGAGCCATGGCCGCTGAGCCTGCGCGTCGGGAGCCTGTGCTCCGCGACGAGAGAGGCCACAACAGTGAGAGGCCCACGTACCGCAAAACAAAACAAACAAACAAACAAAAAATGAGCTAGGAAGATTTCATACTTACCAATTATACTTCAAAATAACCAAAAAACCCCAAAATATGACACTTATTTTTTATATATAACTGGTCTTTGTTATACCAATAAAAGAAAATTTATTAGAGAATGTAATCCTCTTTCAACATTGTTTTCATTCTGCTTAGTTAGAAATATAATTATCTTATTCAGAAATGAAAACAAAAGAATGTAAACCTAATCAACAATAACAGAATTCTAAACTTAGGGCAAACTGGAACTTCAAATTTTCCTGCTAGAAATATTAATAAATCCCTGGAGAATGAAAAGAGGGGTAACTTTTCATTATTATTTGCACTAATATACAGTTATATTTTATAACAAACACATATTTTAAATTGTTTGAAAAACCTGAGACTTTTTTAAAACCATTAAAACAATTAGATCATACCTGGGGATTGGGGGCACTTACATATTACTTACATATTTTCTTTATGTACACATAAACACACAGCCCAAACCTGTATAAGCCATTACAGTAAGCATAAAAGAAAGACCAACACAGCAAAAGAAACGATCACAGAACTTTTATATATAAGCCGAAATAAGGGATAGTTGCTACAATAGGGCATAAAATTAGAGAAGGCAAAGTATAAATAATGAGTTACAAGAAAACATACACCCCTTCATTGGAAAAGTGACCATGTGCCCAGCACTAAACTCTTAAAGGAACTGGTCGAAGGAATTATGAGAAAAATGTTCTTTTTTGCTTCTTATATTAATTCTCATTAAAACTGAAGGCATATTTTAAAACGTAATTCTTAACAGCATATGTCTATATGAAGCCAAAATAATCTAGTTTGGTTATACATTTCTAGTTGTCTACTCTAAAAGAATACTAGAGCAGGGCTTCTCAACAGCAACACTACCAGCATTTTGGGCCAGATAATTCTTTGTTGTGGAAGGGCTGTCCTGAGCATTGTAGGTTGTAGTGAAGCCTCCCAGTTGATATCTGTAGCACTCCCCACCCCAAGCTGTAACAACCAAAAATATCTGACGTTGCCAATTGTTCCCTTGGGGGTAAAACTGCTCTGACAGAGAACCAGTGATGTAGAAGAAGGACTAATTCATCTGTTTCATACATTATTCACTCTCAAATGTCAATTGTTTCCAAACTTTGTACAAGAGTTGATTTATGATTAATACCTCTAGTGACTGCCAAATATCAATATTTGATGTCATTAACTTTTAAAAATCATCTAAGATAATAAAAGTAATACATGGTTAAGAAAACCCAAAGGTATAATTTGTGAATTGCCATCCTAATACCACACTGAATTGAACTGTAGGAGTTCCCGTAGACAGAATCAAATATACCTTCAGAACATGGCTATGATTTTATCTTAAGTCTGAATAACAACTTTTAATGGAGAACAATAAATCTATTACATAAATAAGGAGGAGAAAGTTTGGTCCAGAAGATTCTGAAGTTTTCAGCAATTACCTAATTCACATTTTTCAAAGATTTCTCTGGTAGAAAATACAATCATTTTCAAATTAGAGTAATTTAATGAATACCTTCCATATACTTAACATCCAGCTTCAACATTCATCAACTCACAGCCAATTGTCAGTTTTAAAAGAACTTTGGTAAAGCTCCTAAAACATATTTTTAAATATGGCTTGTATGTTTTTCCTAAATCAAACTCGTAGCTTTCAGTAATCACCATTGCCTTTGCCTTCACTATATACTTTGATATTACAATGCTGAAATGAATTGTTAAATTTTGGAAGTACGAATTCAACACTGATAGCTAGTCAGAATTTTAATAATAAGAAAAGTATTTTCCACTTATCCTGAATTTCTAAAGTTACTAGTTATATGCCAATAAACTTACTCTCATTTAGAAGAGGCCTCAATAATAGCACTCACCTATGGCAAGTGGAAAATGTGTTTAACTAGCAAAGAAGACCAAAACTAATGCAAGTACACTGCTATTAATACTATTATTGTTTGCTACCTGTTAACCAAAAAACACGCCAAGTAGTATTGCTGAAACTGTGCAAGAGTTAAATATCTTTTCTCCCACAGTTCCTTAACAATTTGTTTCTCCATCCTCTAACAGCTATTGCCAAGCTGGTCTCACATGCTGCAGGCTCCCCCCATGATATTTCAACCACGCAGTGCCAAACCCAGGCTCCCCTAGAATACCTCTCATGGCCTTGACTTTCAGCTCCTCTGCAAGCCTGAGCCCCCCTCCCACACCTCCATCATGGACCCAAGCACATGCTCAGGCCACAGCAGATGACAGGAAGGTATGTATAAGTATTTTGATTTAGGGTTATCCATGCATTGTCCCATTACCACAGATAATTGAAAGTAGACTGTACTGGATAGCACCACCTCAGTCAGCTGCCCATCAGTGTGGGAAAACATCCACAGTCAAACAGTTACAGTGGGTTAACTCAACTAAGTTGGGTGTTTTAAAATGTGTCTCCATTTTTTTACATTAGTAAGTTAATGTTTCAAATAAGCATTTACTTATTTTAATCACAAGTATGCTTTATACTATTCATCTTTCATAAAACAAATTAGTTATTCACAAACTGAATAGGTAATTTTCAGTTATTTATTTTTTATAAAATGATATAAACTTAATTAGGAACTGTATAAATCCTACTTTATATACATAATTACACACTGATAACCATTAGTGGGATTTCCTTAATTTAAAATTGGGAATTTTTAAACAAATCTATATACATAAAGTTTCTTTAATTTATTATTTATTTATTTTTGGCTGCATTGGGTCTTTGTTGCTGCATGAGGGCTTTCCCTAGTTGCGGCGAGTGGGGGCTACTCTTCATTGTGGTGCGTGGGCTTCTCATTGCGGTAGCTTCTCTTGTTGCAGAGCACGGGCTCTAGGCACGCGGGCTTCAGTAGTTGTGGCACACAGGCTCAGTAGTTGTAGCTCACGGGCTCTAGAGTGCAGGCTCAGTAGTTGTGGCACACGGACTTAGTTGCTCTGCGGCATGTGGGATCTTCCTGGACAAGGGCTCGAACCCGTGTCCCCTGCATTGGCAGGCGGATTCTTAACCACTGCGCCACCAGGGAAGTCCTACATAAAGTTTTTTAAACAAAAAATTACCCTACATGATGAGTTCCTCAGGGTTTAGATCTTCCATTGCCTTTTAGTAGTCCCTAAACCCTTAAGAAGAATCACTTCCATTCCTATATTATTTTACAGTCATTCCTTTCTATCTCCTCTACTTGTTATGTGCTAACTACTTCAACACCTGGCCCAGTAAGTTCTAGTTAGCTCTTGGGAGCGTGAGAGAAACGCTGCTTTGTAAGTTCTTTATGTTGCCTTTTGCCCTCTCTTGATCTTCTTCTAAGCCATGTTGAACCGAATACTGACAGTATTGACTGTTTTTAGTAGTTAAGAGAAGAATTTTAATTTACAAGTTTATAAGAATTTTAGCTTGAATAATGTTCTATAAATCTTTTTTTACCTTACCAGAAATGGACACAAAATCATGGACACAGTAAATAGCTATACTATGCTATACTGACTTAACAGCAGCTCTGTGTGCTTTGCTTATACAAGTATTCAGTAAAAATTAAATGTCTGCTCTGACAACTACATATTCTTGAAAAATATTTAACATTAATTTAACTTACTCTCAGCTTGAAGATTAAAAATTTCATTTATCTTTTAAATAATATGCTTCCAAAGAATTGATAGGATAACAGCAACAAAGCGAGAGGTGGAATTTCTTTAAAATTTAACACCCTTAAATTAACTAAGGTAACCCACATCAAGAACCTATCCTAACACTGTCTTACAGATACAGTGAGTGTGGTATAGATTAGTAACTACCTAATACTATATGGTCTTTTTAGTATAAAAAGTTTCTGATACTAAATATTCATAATCAACTCTATCTTGTTTTTCAAAACATTTGCCATTGGGAGAATGGGTTATTACTTTGTTTTGTTGAATTATTTCTTCCTGATACATAGCTGGTAGAGTCAGTGGAATTTCCATCCTCAGATTCAAAATGAAAGTAATCTGGAAATAGTTCAGTTACATCAGAGTGATAGAGGGTTGAGGTAAGTAGGGCGCAGACTGAGGTAAACAGCAGAGCCAGCAGAATAGAAAGAAGAAAAAAGCAAATATAAATCAAGTTCATTTGTGAGAATCTCACAATTGTGAGAATAAAAATTCAAAATGGAAGACAGCTTATAAATCATCTAATCAGTCCTATCATTTTACAGGTGAGAAAACTGAAGTTCAAATAAGTCAAAAATCACACAAGTCAGCAGAAGGACCAGAGTAAAATCTAGATTCCCCCACCCTCTCCCTCCCAATACTCAGTGTTCATCTCTATTAAAATGGAGAAAAGAGCTAGAGCACTAGGAGGCTGAAAATTGGTAGGTTTCCTACCTCAGAGATAGGAAAAAGATACTGATGAAGAAAGAAATTGAATACCTCAGATATCTAATATCTACTGGTCCTTATCCACTCTACCAGACAACCCTTAACAACAACTCTTGACACCTACCATTCCAATATACATGTGATCTCATCTTTGACCTGACTGAACCTCCATTTCTTTGCTTCCTCAACCCCACCTTCTCTCCAAATTCTCCCAACCTAGTATTTTTGCTCCAAATGCAAAAATAATTATGACCTCAAGATATCTTGAGAACATTGTAACTCCCTCTAAAAACATAATAATGTTTTTAATAAAGCATAATAATAATAAAATTTAAGTACCAAACATTTGAAAACCAGTATTTTGGAGCAAGAGCCTACAAACTATAGCCCACATGCCAAAACTGGCCTGTAGCCTGCTTTTATATGGCCCACAAGCTAAGAATGCTTTTTACATATTTAAACAGTTGCTTAAGAACATACAGCAGAGGAATTCGCTGTCAGTCCAGTGGTTAGGGCTCCACACTTCCACTGCAGGAGGCACGGGTTCGATCCCTGGGAACTAAGATCCCGGATGCCATGCAGCGTGGCCAAAACAACACAAAACAAAACATACAGCACAAAGAATCATAAGAGACTGAAACCCCATGTGGCCCACAAAGCCTAAAATATTGACTATCTAGCCCTTTACAAAAAAGTTTGCCAATTCTTGCTTCAGAGTATTTACTGAGCATTTGCTTTACAGACAGAAAACATTTTCTCTTATACTATGGAATCATATTTCATTCTAAAGAGCATCAAAGAGCTTTGATATTCAATTGACTTTTAAAACAAAGGACTCTACATACATTAAATGTAACTGAAAAAAATTTCGATCCTTAAGGTAAATGCTAAAAGTACATAAATTTTTAAAAATTTACTCATTTCTTAGCTATAGCCTCTATTAGCCCATTTCTCCTACTCAACTCCTCATCCAACATACTTCAATATATTTCATATAAACTTAACAGCTGCTGTAGACTTGCAGATCCCTTGCTTTTCCAAGTATTGCCCCCTAGACACTCAACTCCAAAGGAAGGAGGCTCAACATATTCTTGACAGCTCTGACTCAGGCCCCTGTTATTTCTGACCTACCAATCTCTATCCATTCATCTCTCCCATTTTTTACTTATTCCATTAGAACAGCTTTAAAAGATAGTATTAAGCCATATTAATTAAATATATAATAGATTTGTGTGATACTCAAAATGTTCTCATTAACTGAATACATATACTTACAACTTAGAGTAAACTTAATCGCCTTCCTCCTTAAGGTTGCTACATTTTCTACCAAAGAACTACAGAATTCTAATCAGAATACAGATGATTACTTTCACTGTCATTGTCCTACTGCCATTATCTACCCACACAATCTCACAAACTAATAAAAAGTTGTCCCTCCTTTTTAGGAACTCTAATATATTAATTTCTCTTCTGCATTTGCACTTTTCTTCTTTGAGTTCTTTGCCAAGATTTCAAACATGCAGAAACTTTAAGACTCTGAAGTATAAACCTCAAAATTCTATATCAGATTAGCAATATGTCAACATCCTTTTTTCTATAAAAAACCAAGTTCATCTATTCCATCATTTAAAATGCCACTATTTCCTCTAGGAGGTCCTTTCAGAATAAAAATCTACCTCTTGCTCATTAAAATTCACCAATACTTTTTTTTTTTTTTAGTTTAAGACACAGCAATACAACAAGCAATAAATTATATGATGTCTACAGAAGTTTATATAGGATGTGAAGAAACCATTATAGGGGCAAATTCAGATTTAAGATTAAATAATATTAAATAACAAGAAATCCCTCTGAATGGTCTGATGGATTTAACAGAAATATAAGGTAGGGGGGGACTTTCAAGATGGCACAGGAGTAAAACGTGGAGATCACCTTCCTCCCCACAAATACATCAAAAATACATCTACATGTGAAACAACAACTACAGAACACCTACTGAACGCTGGCAGAAGACCTCAGAATTCCCCAAAGGCAAGAAACTCCACCACGTACCTGGGTAAAGCAAAAGAAAAAAGAAAAACAGAAACAAAAGAATAGAGATGGGACCTGCACCTCTGGGAGGGAGCTGTGAAGGAGGAAAAGTTTCCACACACTAGGAAGCCCCTTCACTGGCGGAGACAGGGGGTGGGTGGGGGAGAAACTTCGGAGCCACAGAGGAGAGCGCAGCAACAGGGGTGCGGAGGGCAAAGCGGAGAGATTCCCACAGAGAGGATTGGTGCCAACAAGCACTCACCAGCCTGAGAGGCTTCTCTGCTCACCCACCGGGGTGGTCTGGGAGCTGAGGCTCGGACTTCAGAGGTCAGATCCCAGGGAGAGGACTGGGATTGGTTGTGTGAACACAGCCTGAAGGGAGCTGGTGCACCACAGCTAGCCGGGAGGGAGTCCGGGAAAAAGTCTGCACCTGCCTGAGAGGCAAGAGACCATTGTTTCAGGGTGCATGGGGAGAGGGGATTCAGAGCACCGCCTAAACAAGCTACAACTATGGGTGCGAGCCACGGCTATCAGCTCGGGCACTAGAGACGGACATTAAACGCTAAGGCTGCTGCTACAGCCACCAAGAAGCCTGTGTGCAAGCACAGGTCACTATCCACACCTCCCCTCCCGAGAGCCTGTGCAGCTTGCCACTGTCAGGGTCCCGTGATCCAGGGACAATTTCCCTGGGAGAACCCAAGGTGTGGCTCGGATGTTGCAATGTCACCCCAGACTCTGCCACCAGAGGCTTGCCCCACACTCCGTACCTCTCCCTCCCCTGGGCCAGAGTGAGCCAGAGCCCCCACAGGCGACCTACACGTAGAGGCGGGTCCAAATCCAAAGCTGAACCCCAGGGGCTGTGCGAACAAAGAAGAGAAAGGGAAATTTCTCCAAGCAACCTCAAGAACAGCACATTAAATCTCCACAATCAACTTGATGTACCCTGCATCAGTGGAATACCTGAACAGACAACGAATCATCCCAAAATTGAGAAGGTGGACTTTGGGAGCAACCATAGACTTGGGGTTTGCTTTTGCATCTATCTGTTTCTGGCTTTATGATTATCTTAGTTTAGTATTTAGAGCTTATTATTTTTTTTTTACATCTTTATTAGAGTATAATTGCTTTACAATGCTGTTACTTTCTGCTTTATAACAAAGTGAATAAGTTATACATATACATATGTTCCCATATCTCTTCCCTCTTGCGTCTCCCTCCCTCCCACCCTCCCTATCCCACCCCTCTAGGTGGTCACAAAGCACCAAGCTGATCTCCCTGTGCTATGTGGCTGCTTCCCACTAGCTATCTATTTTACGTTTAGTAGTGTATATATGTCCATGCCATTCTCTCACTTTGTCAAAGCTTACCCTTCCCCCTCCCCATATCCTCAAGTCCATGCTCTAGTAGGTCTGTGTCTTTATTCCTGTCTTACCCCTAGGTTCTTCACGACATTTTTTTTTCTTAAATTCCATATATATGTGTTAGCATACGGTATTTGACTTTCTCTTTCTGACTTACTTCACTCTGTATGGCAGACTCTAGGTACATCCACCTCATTACAAATAGCTCAATTTCGTTTCTTTTTATGGTTGAGTAATATTCCACTGTATATATGTGCCACATCTTCTTTATCCATTCATCTGATGATGGACACTTAGGTTGTTTCCATCTCTGGGCCATTGTAAATATAGAGCTGCAATGAACATTTTGGTGCATGACTCTTTTTGAATTATGGTTTTCTCAGGGTATATGCCCAGTAGCGGGATTGCTGGGTCATATGGTAGTTCTATTTGTAGTCTTTTAAGAAACCTCCATACTGTTCTCCACAGTGGCTGTACCAATTCACATTCCCACCAGCAGTGCAAGAGTGTTCCCTTTTCTCCACACCCTCTCCAACATTTATTGTTTCTAGATTTTTTGATGATGGCCATTCTGACTGGTGTGAGATGATATCTCATTGTACTTTTGATTTGCATTTCTCTAATGATTAATGATGTTGAGGATTCTTTCATGTGTTTGTTGGCAGTCTGTATATCTTCTTTGGAGAAATGTCTATTTAGGTCTTCTGCCCATTTTTGGGTTGGGTTATTTGTTTTTTTGTTATTGAGCTGCATGAGCCGCTTATAAATTTTGAAGATTAATCCTTTGTCATTTGTTTCATTTGCAAATATTTTCTCCCATTCTGAGGGCTGTCTTTTTGTCTTGTTTATGGTTTCCTTTGCTGTGCAAAAGCTTTGAAGTTTCATTAGGTCCCATTTGTTTATTTTTGTTTGTATTTCATTTTCTCTAGGAGGTGGGTCAAAAAGGATCTTGCTGTGATTTATGTCATAGAGTGCTCTGCCTATGTTTACCTCTAAGAGTTTGATAGTTTCTGGCCTTACATTTAGGTCTTTAATCCATTTTGAGCTTATTTTTGTGTATGGTGTTAGGGAGTGATCTAATCTCATACTTTTACATGTACCTGTCCAGTTTTCCCAGCACCACTTCTTGAAGAGGCTGTCCTTTCTCCACTGTACATTCCTGCCTCCTTTATCAAAGATAAGGTGACCATATGTGCGTGGGTTTATCTCTGGGCTTTCTATCCTGTTCCATTAATCTATTTTTCTGTTTTTGTGCAAGTACCATACTGTCTTCATTACTGTAGCTTTGTAGTATAGTCTGAAGTCAAGGACTCTGATTCCTCCAGCTCCATTTTTCGTTCTCAAGACTGCTTTGGCTATTGGGGGTCTTTTGTGTTTCCATACAAATTGTGAAATTTTTTGTTCTAGTTCTGGGAAAAATGCCAGTGGTAGTTTGATAGGGATTGCATTGAATCTGTAGATTGCTTCGGGTAGTAGAGTCATTTTCACAATGTTGATTCTTCCAATCTACGAACATGGTATGTCTCTCCAACTATCTGTATCATCTTTAATTTCCTTCATCAGTGTCTTATAGTTTTCTGCATACAGGTCTTCTGTCTCCTTAGGTAGGTTTATTCCTAGATATTTTATTCTTTCTGTTGCAATGGTAAATGGGAGTGTTTTCTTGATTTCACTTTCAGATTTTTCATCATTAGTGTATAGGAAAGCCAGAGATTTCTGTGCATTAATTTTGTATACAGCTACTTTACCAAATTCATTAATTAGTTCTAGTAGTTTTCTAGTAGCATCTTTAGGATTCTCTATGTATAGTATCATATCATCTGCAAACAGTGACAGCTTTACTTCTTCTTTTCCAATTGGGATTCCTTTTATTTCTCTGATTGCTGTGGCTAAAACTTCCAAAACTACGTTGAATAAGAGTGGTGAGAGTGGGCCACCTTGTCTTGTTCCTGATCATAGTGGAAATGGTTTCAGTTTTTCAGCATTGAGAACGATATTGGCTGTGGGCTTGTCATATATGGCCTTTATTATGTAGAGGAAAGTTCCCTCTATGCCTACTTTCTGCAGGGTTTTTATCATAAATGGGTGTTGAATTTTGTTGAAAGCTTTCTCTGCATCTATTGAGATGATCATATGGTTTTTCTCCTTCAGATTCTTAATATGGTGTATCTCATTGATTGATTTGCGTATATTGAAGAATCCTTGCATTCCTGGAATACACCCCACTTGACCATGTTGTATGATCCTCTTAATGTGCTGTTGGATTCTGTCTGCTAGTATTTTATTGAGGATTTTTGCGTCCATGTTCATCAGTGATATTGGCCTGTAGTTTTCTTTCTTTGTGACATCCTTGTCTGGTTTTGGTATCAGTGTGATGGTGGCCTCATATATGAGTTTGGGAGTTTTCCTCCCTCTGCTATATTTTGGAAGAGTTTGAGAAGGATAGGTGTTAGCTCTTCTCTAAATGATAGAATTCCCCTGTGAAGCCAACTGGTCCTGGGTTTTTGTTTGTTGGAAGATTTTTAATCACGGTGTCAATTTCAGTGCTTGTGATTTGTCTGTTCATATTTTCTGTTTCTTCCTAATTCAGTCTTGGCCAGTTGTGCATTTCTCAGAATTTGTCCATTTCTTCCAGGTTGCCCATTTTATTGGCATAGAGTTGCTTGTAGTAATCTCTCATGATCTTTTGTATTTCTGCAATGTCAGTTGTTACTTCTCCTTTTCCATTTCTCATTCTATTGATTTGAGTCTTCTCCCTTTTTTGTGAAGAGTCTGGCTAATGGTTTATCAATTTTCTTTACCTTCTCAGAGAACCAGTTTTAGTTTTATTGATCTTTGCTATCGTTTCCTTCACATCTTTTTCATTTATTTCTGATCTGATGTTTATGATTTCTTTCCTTCTGCTAACTTTGGGGTTTTTTTTCTCCTTCTTTCTCTAATTGCTTTAGGTGCAAGGTTAGGTTGTTTACTTGAGATGTTTCCTATTTCTTAAGGTAGGATTGTATTGCTATAAACTTCCCTCTTAGAACTGCTTTTGCTGCATCCCATAGGTTTTGGGTCGTCGTGTCTCCACTGTCATTTGTTTCTAGGTATTTTTTTATTTCCTCTTTGATTTCCTCAGTGTTTACTTCGTTATTAAGTAGTGTATTGTTTAGCCTCCATGTGTTTGTATATTTTACAGATATTTTCCTGTATTTGATATCTGGTCTCACAGCGTTGTGGTCGGAAAAGATACTTGATACAATTTCAATTTTCTTAAATTTACTAAGGCTTAATTTGTGACCCAAGATATAATCTATCCTGGAGAATGGTCCATGAGCACTTAAGAAAAATGTGTACTCTGTTGTTTTTGGATGGAATGTCCTATAAATATCAATTAGGTCCATCTTGTTTAATGTATCGTTTAAAGCTTGTGTTTCCTTATTTATTTTCATTTTGGATGATCAGTCCATTGGTGGAAGTGGGGTGTTAAAGTCCCCAACTATGAATGTGTTACTGTGAATTTCCCCTATGATGGCTGTTAGTATTTGCTTTATGTATTGAGGTGCTCCTATGTTGGGTACATAAGTATTTACAATTTTTATATGTTCTTCTTGGATTCATCCCTTGATCATTATGTAGTGTCCTTCTTTGTTTCTTGTAATAGTCTGTATTTTAAAGTCTGTTTTGTCTGATATAAGAATTTCTACTCCAGCTTTCTTTTGGTTTCCATTTGCATGGAATATCTTTTTCCATCCCCTTACTTTCAGTCTGTATGTGTCTCTAGGTCTGAAGTGGGTCTCTTGTAGACAGCATATATATGGGTCTTGTTTTTGTATCCATTCAGCCAATCTGTGTCTTTTGGTGCAAGCATTTAGTCCATTTACATTTAAGGTAATTATCGATATTTATGTTCCTATTCCCATTTTCTTAATTGATTTGGGTTCGTTATTATAGGCCTTTTCCTTCTCTTGTGTTTCTTGACTAGAGAAGTTCCTTTAGCAGTTGTTGTAAAGCTGGTTTGGTGGTGCTGAACTCTCAGCTTTTGCTTGTCTGTAAAGGTTTAAATTTCTCCATCAAATCTGAATGAGATCCTTGCTGGGTAGAGTAATCTTGGTTGCAGGTTTTTCTCCTTCATCACCTTAAATTTTTCCTGCCAGTCCCTTCTGGCTTGCAGAGTTTCTGCTGAAAGATCAGCTGTTAACCTTATAGGGATCCCCTTGTGTGTTCTTTGTTGTTTTGCCCTTGCTGCTTTTAATATATCTTCTTTGTATTTAATTTTTGACAGCTTGATTAATATGTGTTTTGGTGTATTTCTCCTTAGATTTATCCTGTATGGGACTCTCTGTGCTTCCTGGACTTGAATGACTTCCATATTATGGAAGTTTTCAACTATAATCTCTTCAAATGTTTTCTCAGTCCCTTTCTTTTTCTCTTCTTCTCTGGAACCCCTGTAATTCGAATGTTGGTGTGTTTAGTGTTGTCCCAGAGGTCTCTGAGACTGTACTCAGTTCTTTTCATTCCTTTTTCTTTATTCTGCTCTGCAGTAGTTATTTCCACTATTTTATCTTCCAGGTCACTTATCCGTTTGTTCTTCTGCCTTAGTTATTCTGCTATTGATCCCATCTAGAGTATTTTTAATTTCATTTATTGTGTTGTTCATCATTGTTTATTTCATCTTTAGTTCTTCTAGGTCCTTGTTAAATGTTTCTTGCATTTTGTCTATTCTATTTCCAAGGTTTTGGATCCTCTTTACTATCATTATTCTGAATTCTTTTCCAGGTAGACTGCCTAATTCCTCTTCATTTGTTAGGTCTGGTGGGTTTTTATCTTGCTCCTTCATCTGCTGTGTGTTTTTCTGTCTTCTGACTTTGCTTATCTTACTGTGTTTGGGGTCTCCTTTATGCAGGCTGCAGGTTCGTAGTTCCCGTTGTTTTTGGTGTCTGCCCCCAGTGGCTAAAGTTGGTTCAGTGGGTTGTGTAGGCTTCCTGGTGGAGGGGACTAATGCCTGTGTTCCGGTGGATGAGGCTGGATCTTGTCTTTCTGGTGGGCAGGTCCACGTCTGGTGGTGTGTTTTGGGGTGTCTGTGGACTTATTATGATTTTAGGCAGCCTTTCCGCTAATGGATGGGGTTGTGTTCCTGTCTTGCTAGTGGTTTGGCATAGGGTGTCCAGCACTATAGCTTGCTGGTCGTTGAGTGAAGCTGGGTGCTGGTGTTGAGATGGAGATCTCTGGGAGATTTTCGCCATTTGATATTATGTGCAGCTGGGAGATCTCTTGTGGACCAGTGTCCTGAAATGGGCTCTCCCACCTCAGAGGCACAGCACTGACTCCTGGCTGTAGCACCAAGAGCCTTTCATCCACATGGCTCAGAATAAAAGGGTGAAAAAGAAGAAAGAAAGAAAGAGAGAGAGAGAGAGAGAGAGAGAGAGCGAGAGGGAGGGAGGGAGGGAGGGAGGGAGGGAGAGAGAGAGAGAGAAAGAAAGAAAGAAAGAAAGAGTGAGAGAGAGAGAAAGAGAGAGAGAGAGAGAGAGAGGGAGGGAGGGAGGAAAGGAAGAAAGAAGATAAAATAAAATAAAGATAAAATAAAATAGTTATTAATATAAAAAAATTAATAAGAAAAAAATTGAAAAAAAAACAAAACGGACATACAGAACCCTTGGACAAATGGTGGAAGCAAAGCTATACAGACAAAATCTCACACAGAACCATACTCATATACACTCACAAAAAGACAAAAGGGGGGGAAGATCATAAATCTTGCTCTCAAAGTCCACCTCCTTAATTTGGGATGATCTGTTGTCTATTCATGTATTCCACGGAACCAGGGTACAGCAAGTTGATTGTGGAGTTTTAATCCGCTGCTTCTGAGCCTGCTGGGAGGGATTTCCCATTCTCTTCTTTGTTCTCACAGGTCCCAGGGCTCAGCTTTGGATTTGGCCCTGCCTCTATGTGTAGGTTACCAGAGGGCGTCTTTGCTCAGACAGGACGGGGTTAAAGGAGCAGTTGCTTCGGGGACTCTGGCTCACTCAGGTTGGGGGGTTGCAGGGATACGGAGAGCGGGGCGAGCCTGCAGCAGCAGAGGCCAGCATAATGTTGCACGAGCCTGAGGCGCACGATCTCCTGGGGAAGTCGTCCCTGGATCCTGGGACCCTGTCAGTGGCGGGCTGCAATGGCTCCCCGGAAGTGGGGTGTGGATAGTGACCTGTGCTCGCACACAGGCTTCTTGGTGGCGGCAGCAGCAGCCTTAACATCTCATGGCCATCTCTGGGGTCCGCGCTTTTAGCCGCAGCTCACGCCCGTTTCTGGAGCTCCTTTAAGCAGCGCTCTTAATCCCCTCTCCTCGCGCACCAGTAAACAAAGAGGGAAGCAAAAGTCTCTTGCCTCTTCGGCAAGTCGAGACTTTTCCCCGGACTCCCTCCCTGCTAGCCATGGCGCACTAACCCCTTCAGGCTGTGTTCATGCCGCCAGCCCCAGTCCTCTCCCTGCGCTCCGACCAAAGCCCAAGCCTCAGCTCCCAGCCCCGCCCTCCCCAGCGGGTGAGCAGACAAGCGTCTTGGGCTGGTGAGTGCCGGTCGGCACCGATCCTCTGCGGGAATCTCTCCGCTTTGCCCGCCGCACCCCTGTTGCTGGGCTCTCCTCCACAGCTGCGAAGCTTTCCCCCTCTGCCACCTGCAGTGTCCACCCGCGAAGGGGTTTCTAGTGTGTGGAAACCTTTCCTCCTTCACTGTTCCCTCCCACTGGTGCAGGTCCCGTCCCTATACTTCTGTCTCTGTTTATTCTTTTTTCTTTTGCGCTACCCATGTACATGGGGACTTTCTTGCCTCTTGGGAGGTCTGAGGTTTTCTGCCAGCATTCAGTAGGTGTTCTGTAGGAGTTATTCCACGTGTAGATGTATTTCTGGTGTATCTGTGGGGAGGAAGGTGATCTCCGCATCTTACTCTTCTGCCATCTTCCTCTCCTAGAGTTTAGTATCACTGCTAGATCGGTTTATTGATTTGGCTACTCTCTCTTTTTAAAAAAAATATATACTTTTTTTATCCTTTTTCTCTTTTTGTGTGTATGTGTATGCTTTTTTGTGTGATTTTGTCTGTACAGCTTAGCTTTTACCATTTGTCCTAGAGTTCTGTCCATTTTGGTTTTGCTTTTTTAGTATAGTTTTTAGTGCTTGTTATCTTTCATGGATTTGTTTATTGGTTTGGTTGCCCTCTTCTTTCTTTCCTTTTTTTAATTTCTTTTTATTTTTAATTATTTTTTATTTGAATAACTTTATTTTATTTTTCTTTCTTTCCTTTCTTTTCTCCCTTTCCTTCTGAGGCATGTGGCTGACAGGGTCTTGGTGCTCCAGCCAGGTGTCAGGCATGAGCCTCTAAGATGGGAGAGACGAGTTTAGGACACTGGTCCACCAGAAACCTCCCAGCGCCACGTAATATCAAACGGCAAAAGCTCTCCCAGAGATCTCCGTCTCAATGCTAAAAGGCAGCTCTACTCAACAACCTGGTAAGCCACAGGGCTGGACATCTCATTCCAAACAACTAGCAAGACAGGAACACAACACCACCCATTAGCAAGAGGCTGCCTAAAATGATAATAGGTTCACAAACACCCAAAAACACACCACCAGACGTGGTCCTGCACACCAGAAAGACAAGATCCAGCTTCATCCACCAGAAAAGAGGCACCAGTCCCACCCACCAGGAAGCCTACACAACCCACTGAACCAACTTTAGCCACTGGGGGCAGACACCAAAAACAATGGGAACTACGAACCTTCAGCCTGTGAAAAGGAGACCCCAAACGCAGTAAGTGAAGCAAAATGAGAAGACAAAAATACACAATAGATGAAGGAGCAAGGGAAAAACCCACCAGACCAAGCAAATGTAGAGGAAATAGGGAGCCTACCTGAAAAAGAATTCAGAGTAATGACAGTAAAGATGATCCAAAACCTTGTAAATAGAATGGAGAAAATACAAGAAATTTCTAACAAGAAACTAGAAGAACTAAATAGCAAACAAACACTGATGAACAACACAGTAAATGAAATTAAAAATTCTCTAGAAGGAATCAATAGCAGAATAACTGAGGCAGAAGAATGGATAAGTGACCTGGAAGATAAAATAGTGGAAATAACTACCACAGTGCAAAATAAAGAAAAAAGAATGAAAAGAATTAAAGACAGACTCAGAGACTTCTGGGACAACATTAAACGCAACAACATTCGAATTATAGGGGTCCCAGAAGAAGAAGAGAAAAACAAAGGAACTAAGAAAATATTTGAAAAGATTATACTTGAAAACTTCCCTAATATGGGAAAGAAAATAGTCATTCAAGTCCAGGAAGTAGAGAGTCCCATATAGGATAAATCCAAGAAGAAACACGCCAATCAAACTATCAAAAATTATATACAAATAATTATATACAAATAAATACAAAGAAAAAATATTAAAAGCAGCAAGGGAAAAGCAACACATAACATACAAGGGAATCCCCATAAGGTTAACAGCTGATCTTTCAGCAGAAACTCTGCAAGCCAGAAGGGACTGGCAGGACATATTTAAAGTGATGAAAGGGAAAAACCGACAACCAAGATTACTCTACCCAGCAAAGATCTCATTCAGATTGGACAGAGAAATTGAAACCTTTACAGACAAGCAAAAGCTAAGAGAATTAAGCACCACCAAACCAGCTTTACAACAAATGCTAAAGGAACTCCTCTAGGCAGGAAACACAGGAGACAAAAAACACCTACAATAACAAACCCAAAACATTAAGAAAATGGTAATAGAAACATACATATCAATAATTACCTTAAATGTAAATGGATTAAATGCTCCAACCAAAACACGCAGACTGGCTGAATGGATACAAAAACAAGACCCATATATATGCTGTCCACAAGAGACGCACATCAGACCTAAGGACAGATACAGACTGAAAGTAAGGGGATAGAAAAAGATATTCCATGCAAATGGAAATCAAAAGAAAGCTGGAGTAGAAATTCTCATATCAGACAAAATGAACTTTAAAATAAAGAATACTACAAGACACAAAGAAGGACACTACATAATGATCAAGGGATCGATCCAAGAAGATATAACAACTGTAAATACTTATACACCCAACATAGGAACACCTCAATACAAAAGGCATATGCTAACAGCCATAAAAGGGGAAACTGACAGTAACACAATCATAGTAGGGGACTTTAACACCCCACTTTCACCAATGGATAGATCATCAAAAATGGAAATAAATAAGGAAACACAAGCTTCAAATGATACACAAAACAAGATGAACTTAAATGATATTTATAGAATGTACCATCCAGAAACAACAGAATACACTTTCTTCTCAAGTGCTCATGGAACATTCTCCAGTATAGATCATATCTTGGGTCACAAATGAAGCCTTGGTAAATTTCAGAAAATTGAAAACATAACAAGTATCTTTTCCAACCATGACGCTATGAGACTGGATATCAATTACAGGAAAAAAAATCTGTAAAAAACACAAACACATGGAGGCTAAACAATACACTACTTAATAACCAAGAGATCACTGAAGAAATCAAAAAATACCTAGAAACAAATGACAATGAAAAAACGATGACCCAAAACCTATGGGATGCAGAACAAGCAGTTCTAAAAGGGAAGTTTAAAGCAATACAGTCCTACCTCAAGAAACAAGAAATATCTCAAATAAACAACCTAACCTTACACCTAATGCAATTAGAGAAAGAAGAAGAAAAAACCCCAGTGTTAGCAGAAGGTAAGAAATCATAAAGGTCAGATCAGAAATAAGTGAAAAAGAAATGAAGGAAGCAATAGCAAAGATCAATAATCTAAACCCTGCTTCTTTGAGAAGATAAACAAAATTGATAAACCATTAGCCAGACTCATCAAGAAAAAAAGGGAGAAGACTCAAATGAACAGAATTAGAAAAGAAAAAGGAGAAGTAACAACTCACAATGCAGAAGGAGAAAGGATCATGAGAGATTACTACAAGCAACTATATGCCAATAAAATGGACACCCTGGAGGAAATGGAAAAACACTTAGAAAGGCACAACCTTCCAAGACTGAACCAGGAAAAAATAGAAAATATGAACAGACCAATCACACGCACTGAAATTGATACTGTAATTAAAAATCTTCCAACACACAAAAGCCCAGGACCAGATGGCTTCACAGGCAAATTCTATCTATTCTATTGCTTCCAGAAATTCCGTATGCTAACACATATATACGGAATCTAAAATAGAAAGAAAAAAAAGGTCATGAAGAACCTAGGGACAAGACGGGAATAAATACACAGACCTATTAGAGCATGGACTTCAGGATATGGGGAGGGGGAAGGGTAAGGTGTGACAAAGTGAGAGAGTGACATGGACATATACACTACCAAATGAAAAACAGCTATCTAGCGGGAAGCATAGCACAGGGAGATCTGCTTGGTGCTTTGTGACCACCTAGAGGGGTGGGATACGGAGGGTGGGAGGGAGGGAGACGCAAGAGGGAAGAGATATGGGAACATATGTATATGTATAACTGATTCACTTTGTTATAAAGCAGAAACTAAGACACCATTGTAAAGGAATTATACTCTAATTATTATTAATTATTATACTCTAATTAAAATGTTAAAAAAAAAATTTTCCACAAACAAAAGCACAGGACCAGATGGTTTCACAGGCGAATTCTATCCAACATTTAGAGAAGAGCTAACATCTATCCTTCTCAAACTCTTCCAAAATACAGCAGACGGAGGAACACTCCCAAACTCATTCTATGAGGCCACCATCATCTTGACACCAAAACCAGACAAAGATATCACAAAAAAAGAAAACTACAGGCCAATATCACTGATGAACACAGATGCAAAAATGCTCAAGAAAATAGTAGCAAACAGAATCCAACAGCACATTAAAAGGATCATACACCATGATCAAGTGGAGTTTATCTCTGGAATGCAAGGATTCTTCAATATACGCAAATCAATCAATGTGATACAGCATATTAACAAACTGAAGGAGAAAAACCATATGATCATCTCAGTAGATGCAGAAAAAGCTTTTGACCAAATTCAACACCCATTTATGATAAAAACCCTTCAGAAAGTGGGCATAGAGGGAACTTACCTCAACATAATAAAGGCCATATATGACAAACCCACAGTCAAATTCGTCCTCAATGGTGAAAAACTGAAACCATTCTAAGATGAGTAACAAGACAAGGATGTCTCCCCACTATTATTCAACATAGTTTGGAAGTTTTAGCCACAGCAATCACAGAAGAAAACGCAATAAAAGGATTCCAAATCAGAAAGGAAGAAGTAAAACTGTCACTCTTTGCAGATGACAAGACAGTACACATAGAGAATCCTAAAGATGCCACCAGAAAACTACTAGAGCTAATCAATGAATTTGGTAAAGCAGCAGGATACAAAATTAATGCTCAGAAATCCCTTGCATTCCTATACACTAATGATGAAAAATCTGAAAGAGAAATTAAGGAAACACTCCCATTTACCATTGCAACAAAAAGAATAAAATACTTAGGAATAAACCTACCTACGGAGACAAAAGACCTGTATGCAGAAAATTATAAGACACAGATGAAAGAAATTAAACATGATACAAACAGATGGAGAGATATATCATGTTTTTGGACTGGAAGAATCAACATTTTGAAAATGATTATACTACCCAAAGCAATTTACAGATTTAATGCAATCCCATTCAAACTACCACTGGCATTTTTCACAGAACTAGAACAAAAAATTTCACAGTTTGTATGAAAACATAAGAGACCCCGAATAGCCAAAGCAATCTTCAGAAAGAAAAACGGAGCTGGAGAAATCAGGGTCCCTGACTTCAGACTATACTACAAAGCTACAGTAATCAAGACAGTATGGTACTGGCACAAAAACAGAAATAGAGATCAATGGAACAGGAGAGAAAGCCCAGACATAAAACCACTCATATATGGTCACCTTATCTTCGATAAAGGAGGCAGAAATATACAATGTAGAAAAGGCAGCCTATTCAATAAGTGATGCTGTGAAAACTAGACAGCTACATGTAAAAGAATGAAATTAAACACTTCCTAACACCATACACAAAAATAATTTTAAAATGGATTAAATACCTAAATGTAAGGTCAGACACTATCAAACTCTTAGAGGAAAACACAGGCAGAACACTCTATGACATAAATCATAGCAAGATCCTCTTTGACCCACCTCCTAGAGAAATGGAAATAAAAACAAAAATAAACAAATGAGACCTAATGAAACTTAAAAGCTTTTGTATTGCAAAGGAAACCATAAACAAGACGAAAGGACAACCCTCAGAATGGGGAAAATATTTGCAAACAAAGCGTCTGACAAAGGATTCATCTCCAAAATATACAAGCAGCTTGTGCAGCTCAATATGAGAACAACAAAACAATTCAATCCAAAAATGGACAGAACACCTAAATAGACATCTCCAAAGAAGATTGCCAAAAAACACATGAAAGGATGTTCAACATCACTAATCATTAGAGAAATGCAAATCAAAACTACAATGAGGGACCACCTCACACTGGTCAGAATGACCATCATCAAAAAATCTACAAACAATAAATGTTGGAGAGGGTGTAGAAAAAAGGGAACCCTCTTGCACTGTTGGTGGGAATGTAAATTGATACAGCCCCTATGGAGAACAGTATGGAAGTTCCTTAAAAAACTAAAAATGGAACTACCATACGACCCAGCAATCCTACTACTGGGCATATACCCTGAGAAAACCATAATTCAAAAAGAGTCATGTACCACAATGTTCACTGCAGCTCTATTTACAATAGCCAGGACATGGAAGCAACCTAAGTGTCCATCGACAGATGAAAGGATAAAGAAGATGTGGCACATATATACAATGGAATATTACTCAGCCATAAAAAGAAACGAAATTGAGTTATCTGTAGTGAGGTGGATGGACCTAGAGTCTGTCATACAGAGTGAAGTAAGTCAGAAAGAGAAAAACAAATACTGTATGCCAACACATATTTATGAAATCTTAAAAAAAAAAAATTGGTTCTGAAGAACCTAGAGGCAGGACAGGAGTAAAGACGCTGACGTAGAGAATGTACTTGAGGACATGGGGAGGGGGAAGGGTAAGCTGGGATGAAGTGAGAGAGTGACACAGGCATATATACACTACCAAATGTAAAATAGATAGCTAGTGGGAAGCAGCTGCATAGCACAGGGAGATCAACTCGGTGCTCTGTTTCCAACTACAGGGGTGGGATAAGGAGGGTGGAAGGAAGATGCAAGAAGGAGGAGATATGGGGATATACGTATATGTATAGCTGATGCACTTTGTTATACAGCAGAAACTAACACACCACTTTAGTAAAGCAATTATACTCCACCAAAGATGTTAAAAAAAAAAGAAGAAACATAAGGTAGACCTTACATAACTGATTCGGTTATGTGGACTATATTTAATTATATAAATTAAACCCAAGATTTTGAAAAATTGATGGATTAGTCAATTTTAGAGGAGTCCTGAACTTTTAAGATATACGAAGAAAGGTAATATGCACATTTTAAAACTCTTTTTATTCCAGAAGCATTCTAATCATTTAGTTCTAAAAACAGAATTGAATACCACCAAGTTACTCAAATGGCAAGACAGTTAAAATAGAAAAGTTCCAAAGATTTCAAAGAGAAGCAGACAGATCAAAATCTTTTTGTTTTAATGTTTTTTAAAATGTATTTTGCAATTATAAATTGGTTTTTACTGTAGTAATATTTTAAATGGTCCCAAAATGTAGGAATGGTTATGAAAATTATGACAATATATACAACATTATGTAGCCATCGAAAATGTTTATGAAGATCTTATAACATCATGAGAAGATGTTTGTTGCAATGGTAAGTTAAAAGAGCAGAACTCAAAATTCCATATATAGTATAATCCCAGCTATATTTTAAAAATCATTTAGAAGAAAAAAGTATTAAAAGGACATATACCAAAATATTAACAGAAGTTTGAGTAGTGGAGAAAGGGTTTGTTTTCCTATTTTTTTCTCTTTTCTTTATGACATTTACAATGGAGAAAGGATAACATTAATTTTTTCTAAGTTCTATACAAAGATAATTTTATAAGGTCACTTAATCTATCCATTACTGAGGTAACAGAAAAAAGCATTTAAACAAGTCATTAAGCTATCACATTTTAAGTGTAAAATTCGGTAAAAATTGGAAGAAAGCAGGCAAATTCTCACCTCAAGGCCGATCATTTTAACTTGACAACTGAGTTTTAATGAAACCATTAAAGTAGACTTCCCAGGACTTCCATGGTGGTGCAGTGGATAGGACTCCGAGCTCCCAATGCAGGGGGCCCAGGTTCAATTCCTGGTCAGGGAACTATATCCTACATGCATGCTGCAACTAAGAGATCGTATGCCACAACTGGGGAGCCCTTGTGCCACAACTAAGGATCCAGCAATCCGCAATTAGGGAGGCTGCCTGCTGAAACTAAGGAGCCCTGGAGCCGCAACTAAGGAGCCCATGTGCCACAACTAAGGAGTCCACCTGCGGCAACTAAGACCTGGTGCAACCAAATAAATAAATATTTTTTTAAAAAGATGTTTAGGGGGCTTCCCTGGTGGCGCAGTGGTTGAGAGTCTGCCTGCCAGTGCAGGGGGCGCGGGTTCATGCCCCGGTCCGGGAGGATTCCACGTGCCGCGGAGCAGCTAGGCCCATGAGCCATGGCCACTGAGCCTGCGTGTCCGGAGCCTGTGCTCTGCAACGGGAGAGGCCGCAGCAGTGAGGGGTCCGCGTACCGCAAAAAAAAAAAAAAAAGATGTTTAGGGACTTCCCTCGTGGTGCAGTGGTTAAGAATTCGCCTGCCAATGCAGGGGACACGAGTTCGAGCCATGGTCCAGGACGATCCCACATGTCACGGAGCAACTAAGCCTTTGCACCACAACTAATGAGCCTGTGCTCTAGAGCCCGTGTGCCACAACTACTGGAGCCCACGTGCCACAACTACTGAAGCCTGCACGCCTAGAGCCCATGCTGTCCAACAAGAGAAGCCACCACAATGAGAAGCCCGCGCACTGCAACAAAGAGTAGCCCCCGTTCAGCACAGCCAGAGAAAGCCCATGCACAGTGACAAAGACCCAACGCAGACAAAAATACATAATTTTTTTTTAAAAAGATGTTTAAAATAAACAAAGTATACTTCCCTATGAAAATCACAGAGAAGATAATCACTAGACAAAAAGATAGAAACAAAAAACAACCTACTACTGAGTTTGTATTTTCCAAATTATACATGTGAGTTAACTCACATAATAAAGGCTGCCAGCGTCACAGATAGCCTGTGTTTATTACATGTTCCTCATAGGCAAAATAGGAAAATAGTGTGGTCTTACTTGTGAAATATGATTGATTGAAGACTCCATCCTTCGAAGTTGGGACGCCTGGATATCCAGCATCTGCAGGACATTGTTGGCCAAGGTATTTATCAGATAGGCAACACTTGCTAAGGACTGGGTGGTGTAGGCTTTGGTTTCTTCTAGGGCTCGCTGCTTATCTGCTGACTAGAAAAACAAACAAACAATCATTACTTCAAAGATAACCCATTCTATCGATCTAATCTTCAAAAATACTCATCAAAACCATTATGTTGCTGAATCTACACACACTAGTGTAAAATACTTTGAAAACTAGTTATCAGTATTCATGTAAACCCAACAACTAAATTATTGACTTCACTAATATTTTCACGTTGAATAGTTTCATCTTTGTACAGATGCAAATAAAATCCTGAAGCTGTTGTTTAAAAAATGAGATCCGATGGATATTTTGAGTAATGACAGCAAGTACAGTACATAGCTTCTCAAGGTCACTGCTTGGAAAGGTAGCATTGATTTGAATGAGTAAATTCTGGCGTACATTTTTCTGCTTTCCTGAATTCCTCTTTTCCTTTCACTCTAACATGTAAAATGCATTTATAAAGAAATGTCTGTTTAAAGTAATAATGACAAAATAATTATGATAAATAAAAATGATGAAGTAAATAAAATGGTAATAATCATGATAAATAATGATAAATTAAAATAAAAGTAATAAAAGGACACTTTCTTCCCAAGCATCTGAAGTATTATAACCCTATGGAACATAAACTGCCATGTATCATAAACCCTACTTGAAAAACGGAGAGTACACAGTAAAAAGTGGTTAAGTGATTATTTCCAAGGTCACAAAGGAAAGCAATTGTAAAGTTACATGTTCTATACTGCTGGCAAACACCATTTTCTTGCCCTAGTTCTACAGAAAGACTCTATGGTTCAGCAGAATGTACACAAGTGTCTGAATCAGAAATCTTTTATCTTAATGTCAGTTCTACCATTATAGCATGTCATATTTTAAGCAGTTGTGAACATCAAGTAAGATAATGAATGTAAAACCACTTTCTAATACTATAAATCATTATATCTAACAAACGTCATTACCTCTTTGAGTAGTCATTAACTGTTCAAAGTCCACTATGTCCCACTCTCCCCTCTCCCACACCATTTAGGACTCTAAACTTCTTTACGACTCTAAACTTCTAAACTTAGCTTAGAAAAACAGTCAAATAAGAAAAAGACACAGACAAGGATGTACACTGACAGTTAATGGTGAAAAAGAAAAAAACATGAGACTGATTAAACAATACATTCATATACAACCTTTATGCAGTAATGAAAATAGTATTGTTATGTATTACTGATATGGAAAAATATCTACAAAATAACTAATTGAAAGAGAGCTGTTTACAAAGTACCTTAACACAATCATCCTAATTTTGTAGGCGCCTGTGTATAAATGTAAGCACAAGAAAAAGGTCAGAAAAAGGCCCAAAATGTTAACATAAGTTTTCTCTGAATGTTAGGAATATAACTTGAGTCTTTTAATGATTTTTAATATGGTCTATTTTTTTTTACCTTGGGCATAAATACTTGTGTTATCAGAAAAAGTAAAGCTATATTACTTTGTAAAACCATAATGCATGCATTAATACAAAAGAGCAAACTTTAAGTGCTCTGTCCTAGTCAACTACTCACAAGGAATATCTGTAAGGAATAAGAGCACCAAAACAATATTTTTAATCCTTCTGAAATGTATTTTACATTTGCACACTTATTTAAACAATGATTTTGGGCTCAAGAGATTTTTCTTGTTATTTCTAAGCGCCAAATGAAGCTTTAAAGTGTTGAGGCTGCTGCACGTCTGCTGTATGGATAAGTCAACCCTCGGACATTCACTAAGGTTTTATAAGAACCTAATTTTACAAGAGTGGATACTCTAAGTTTTAGAGTTTTGTGCTTGCTTCAGCAGCACATATTCTAAGTTTGAGATTGTTTTCCTATAAAGCTAAGTGATGAATAAAAACCTGAATAAATGCAAACAGAACCTATTTAAATAAAACTGATATCAAAATTGCTACTTTAACCTAGAAGCCTTATAAATGACAATAGAGAAGCTACAGTATCTTATTTTACATGTAAGAAATAGTGAACAACACTGTAATAGAGGTTATTTTGTAATTCTTAAACAATGTATGATAAGTAAACACCTGTGACTATATTCTTATCTTTTGCTACAACCAAGTTTAATTATCACAGTTATAGTTCATGCATTAAAGGCACTATGACACCTCAACCCAGTTATCTAATATTCCTATTTAAATGGGATTAAGTTCCTGAAAAAAAGAAGAAATTTAGATGAAGGAGATAATTATCATAGGCTTATAGAGGAATATTATAATGTATGCTATGGTAAGTACAAATAGGCCTATGAGAAAAGATTCTTACATAGAATAAAGTGACTTATTGCCAAGAGCCATCCTAGGCAATGATTAATCCTTCCTACTTTGTTATTTCTTCACTTTCCCTCATGATACTGGCTTCTTATCTCTACAAGGGGATGTTCCCAAAGACTCTGTCTTCAGACTACTCTTCTTGCTGTACTTGCAACCCTTAGAAAGAAATTTCACTCCTTCCTTAGCTATCACTTCCAAGCACAGAATTTTTAAATCTATTTACATCTTAACTTCCATCTCTCCCAAACCCATATTTCTGTTTACATGGCACCTCACCATGTATAATGTGCCGTATCAGTATATCTATAACTCACCACCTTCCCCAAAACTACTTCCTCCTACTTTTGTTAATTACTCCATCACCTCAGATATTTTCCAAGTCTCTGTATCCTACACCTAATCCGTTTACATGATCCTTATATTCTATCTATGCCAACACATCATTTCCTTTCTTTCAACTGCTACTGCCTACATTCTACTTCAGGCCCTCGTTATCTCTTGCCAGGACTACTATACCAGTTTCTAGGTCAGATTGTAGTATCTTACATGTGGTCCTGCAGATTCATCTTTCTAAATCAGTTCTGAAGCCCCCAGAGCTTCATCTTACCTACTTAAATAAAAAGCTTTACTTATCATTTACAGTCTTCCTTAATATGGCCTAGAACTTATCTTCCATTCAACCCTACTTGAACCTTAGATTACAGTTTAATTAGACTTAACGGTTCACAAAACAGACCGTGGTTTCTTACCTTTGTGCCTTTGCCTATTTTCTTCACCTGAACCCATCAACTTCACCAACAACCCATTCCCTACCTTATCATCCCTGATTGTGATACTGATCATTTCTTACTGAGAATTCCCACAGGATTTTGTTTTCAGGTTTACAGCACATACTTTATAATATCGGGCTGGCCATAAAGTTCGTTCGGGGTTTTCGCAAGGTGTTATGGAAAAACCCAAATGAACTTTTGGGCCAACCCAATATGCGCATGTTTCATTGACCCAAACTCCCACACCCCCTAGTGGAAAGACCTTGAGGGTAAGTATTATGCTTTCACATCACATTACACACAGGCATTACATATTATCTGTTGAAGTGTATCTACCAAAATGTTCCAGAGAATCAAAGTTACTTCTATCACCCAATAGGCAGTGAGGGTTGGGAGGAAGAAGTGATATAAGAAAGATTTCTTTGACCTCCAGAAGCTTTGGCACCATCCATGGTACTCATGCCTTACTGTGTACCCCTAAAAAGAAAGTTCAAACTTGTTTTTCAATTTGATGTTCTAGGATGGGTGCTGAGAAATATGAAGAATAAGAACGTTACACCCTCTAGAGCAGCTCAAGACTGCAGTATTATTACCACTAGGTTACTACCATTATTTATTTTTCCTTTTCACTTCTACTAATAGGAAAACAGATAGATTTGGTAGAGATTTAAGTATATAGATAATGGGGAGGGGGCAGGAAAACAATGATAATATTTAAGACGGACGTGTATGGACATGCAGGAGAGAATTCTCCTCTACAGATCACACCCTTGAGATCTACTGTCTGTTTCTTTCTCTTCTCCAGCAGTAAATCTCTCACCCACTCTAGTCCAGCCTGTTACTCTACCTGGAAAATATGTAATTATTTTTGCTCTGGGTATAAACTATTACCACATTAGTTAAAGTACAGGTACTAAGTTCTCATTCAATCAGTTATCTTAAGTATTAAACAATTTCTTCTAGACCTGCCATGATTAATTTCATTTCATCAAACCCTTATTGACTGAATGTATATTACATGACAGACATTGTACTATGTACTAGAATATGAAAATGAAACACGTTCTCTGCACTCAAGAAGATTTTAGTCCAATACAGAGAAAAGCATATAAAACAGAAAATGTCAATGCAGAATGGTCAGGGATATGAATGCCATCCAACTAGGAACACTATCTTATATGACCATCCAAGTGGAGTCTCACAGAATGGAGTTAATCCTGCCAAGCAGGAGTAAGAGAAGATATTCCAGGCAGAGCAAACAGCCTAAACAAGGGCACAGAGGCATGAAAAAGATTCTTGAATCCAGAACACATGTAAGTTTGGTATTATTAACATATCATCAGTTCACTACTGCCCCTACTTTAAGACTGAGACATGTGCTGAAATTTAAGATTAGTATAGTAACTAACCGTTTTCTTTCTCACAAAATTGTTAAGAAATTAAAATATCACACATATAATTAACCTAGTAAGGTCATGGCAGAGTCATAGCACCTGATTCAATAATGGGGCTGAGGAGAGGGGAGTATTCTTAGATTACCTATTTACTGAGCTTTCAATTCTGCATTCCAAAAAATCTTGTTACTAAACCAAATTGAAAAGAAAGGTCCCATCACTAAATCTCACAGAAATTAAAGTAATAGCTTCTAAAATATATGCCAAGGGCTTCCCTGGTGGTGCAGTGGTTGAGAGTCCACCTGCCAATGCAGGGGACATGGGTTCGTGCCCCGGTCTGGGAAGATCCCACAGGCCGCGGAGCGGCTGGGCCCGTGAGTCATGGCCACTGAGCCTGCACGTCTGGAGCCTGTGCTCCGCAACGGGAGAGGCCACAACAGTGAGAGGCCCGCGTACCGCAAAAAAAAAAAAAAATAATAAAATATATGCCAATCATTATATACAAATAGAAAGATTTTACCAAGACCATACAAAATATTAGAAATATACTTATGTCTTCAGAATTGTTCAAATATTAATTTCTATGATGCCTAAAAGGGAATATATTCATTTGCTTCCAAACTCCTGGATGGAGAATGCAGTCTCCAAAAAAAAAGTATGGCATTCAAATTAGAATGAGTCATACAAGTCATAGTGAAAAATAGCAAAGCACAATTAGATAAACATGGACAGTTCACCAAGGAAAGAACACAAGACAAACATGAACATGGGAAAACATTCAGCCACACAAATGATGGGGGGAAAAAACGACAGAAACAAAGCACCATTTTTACCAAGTAATTAACAAAAAAGTTTAAAGAGCATACCTGCATCATTTTAAATTTGCTTTGTGGTTATCTTGCTTTGGAAGACGAAGAAAGAGAAGCACATGCGATGAATGCCAAATACTCTTATGAAAGGAAAAGTAACACTGAACGTGCCAGGAGACTGCAGAAATCAAGAGAAAGGACTGTTTTAAGAGGACAACATGGTCATGCTACTAAGAAGAAAGATGAGGTCAGAAAAGTATCCAGTAAACAGCTGTGGCAATATGGAATTGCTTGATGAATTTTTAAAAAGCATTTTTAGCTGGGCAGTCGTGTAGAAATCAGATCAGAATGAATTTTAAGAATTGAGATGGATGCTGGGAAAGCAGCCCTAAGGTCCACAGAGCCATGGTTCATTAGAGATGCCACTTAGATGAACAACAGGAACTACCAAGGGGAAAGCTGGATGTAGGAGTCCAAAGCTCAGGAGAGAGGTCAGGGTGGGAAATAAACACTTGTCATTGGTGTATAGAGAGTACTTACAGCATGAACCTAGAAGAGGATACCTGAGGAGTATAAACGCAAATCTGAGAATCCATCCCTGGGGCATGCCAACATTTCAAGGAACGGCTCTCCTAAAGAGAAGCCAGCAAAGGGAGAACAAAGGAGCAGCCAGTGAGGTAGAAGGAAAGCCTGGGGAATGTGTAATCATGGACTTAAGAGAGGAAAATATTCAGGGGAATGTTTTCCTTCAGCTGAGTTGAAAGCTGCTGAGCAAAAAAACAAGATGAGAACAAAGACATGGATCCAACATGGTGCTCATCAATTACCTTGACAAGTGACACCTCAGGGGACAGACTATCAGATGCAGGAAGAACTAAGTTTGAGTACCTCAAACCAGAGGACAGATCAACATGGACTCCTGTCCTCAGAGGAATATGGATGATCTTCCCCCAGGCGGATCATTTGTGCTTGCCTTGGAAAGATCAGTCTGATGTGGATGCATAGATGTCTAGGGTGAGACAGGACGTACAGTTTGCCCAGCCAAGGAACCACGGAATCAGGTCTCCTGGGAGGAGCAAAAACCAGGTGAAGCAGGGAGCACATGGCAGGGAGCTGTGGGTAATACAGCTTGAGCTTCAGTAGAACCTGGTCATGGGTATCTGGAGCTAGCTGGAGGCCCTGAATTCCTGCTCCGGCAGGAGGACCTGCCCTTGAGGAACATGGTGATGGTAATGGGACAGCCCAAGGAAGAAGAGGAGCTGAATGTGTTTATGTTGTGGGGCAGGGTCCGGGGAAGGGGGCCAGAGGGAGAAGAGGTGCCTGGAAGGAGGACCAGTCTGACAATCTCCTTCTTCCTTCAAGTGCCAATGCCGGCTCTCACCACCTGAGGACATCCTTCTGGAGCCTTTGCAAGGGCATAGTTTAGAGGTCCATCCTCCCCACTCCCATAAGGCCCATGCTGACTCTGGCACAAAAAAATGCTGCCCCTAGGGCAAACTGTTTCTAATTCTCACCTTAACAGGTCCTGTTGGTACAACTGCTTCATGATTTCTCTTTCATTCTGAAATCCTACAACACCCGACTTGTACTGAGTGTCTCCAGTATGCTAGATGACTAAGCACATACCAGCATGAGTACTGAGTGGAGGAGGTGGCGGGTGGCAGGCCTCTCCTGGGTGGAGAGGGTGGCCTTGTGGATTTCAGTCTGATGCTCCCACAGGTGTCGGTGGTTGAGTAACCTCCCTCACTCTTTATCCCACGTTCTCCGGGAATTCACCTCGTGAAACTGTCCTCTCTTCACTATACACTTGGGCCCAGCATGTCCATCCGGGGTGTTTTACGTTCCATTACCTTTTCCATGTTTGGGAGCTTTCATTCTACAGATTAAAAATATTTTTTTGAAATTAAAAAGAATTGAAGAAAGCACATATAGACAACTCTTTGTAAAATGTTTGGCCATACAGCAAATTAAAGAAATGGAATGAGCTAGAAGAGAATATAGTGTTAAAGAAAGGTTTATTTTAAGGTGGGAAATACCAGAGCAGTTTTACATGCTGAGATAAACAATCTAATGAGACAGGAAAGGTGGAAGAGGCAAAAGGGTTTAAGGAAAAGAACAAAATATTTGAGAAGGGGAGAGCTCAAATGGAGTGACTAGTCTTTGACTGGAGGAGAACAGTTCTTTTAGAAACTGTCGTCTTTGCAAAAAAGAAAAAGGAGAAAGTTGCTGCAGTTAAAAGGTTTATAGGGCTTCCCTGGTGGCACAGTGGTTGAGAGAGTCCGCCTGCCGATGCAGGGGACACAGGTTCGTGCCCCGGTCCAGGAAGATCCCACATGCCGTGGAGCGGCTAGGCCTGTGAGCCATGGCCGCTGAGCCTGCACGTCCAGAGCCTGTGCTCCGCAACGGGAGAGGCCACAACAGTGAGAGGCCTGTGTACCGCAAAAAAAAAAAAAAAGGTTTATAGATTTTAATCTGGGAAGATGAAGATTTAGGCTAGTAGCTTTAATCTCTGAAGTATGAGGCAGGGCAATATATAAAAATGAAGAGGGCAGAGAGATTTGTGGATATAAAAAGAGAAGAAAAAAAAAAAAGAAAGACATGAAGATAAGACATATTTATCTCAAGGCTTCCCTGGTGGCGCAGTGGTTAAGAATCCACCTGCCAATGCAGGGGACACGGGTTCGAGCCCTGGTCCAGGAAGATCCCACATGCCGCGAAGCAACTAAGCCCGTGAGCCACAACTACAGAGCCTGTGCTCTAGAGCCCGCGTGCCACAACTACTGAGCCCGCGTGCCACAACTACTGAAGCCCACATGCCTAGAGTCTGTGCTCCGCAACCAGAGAAGCCACCACAATGAGAAGCTCACACACCGCAACAAAGAGTAGCCCCCGCTCACTGCAACTAGAGAAAGCCCGCACTCAGCGACGAAGACCTAATGCAGCCATAAATAAATTAATTAATTAATTAAAAAAAAAAAGACCATTCTCAATTCTATCTTACTAAAAAAAAAAAAAAATATCTTTATCTCAGAAAAAACAGGGAGGATTAAACAACATGTATGCCAAGAATTTAGCACAGAACTTGGCACAATAGAAGAGCTCAATAAATGATAGACCTTTTTATGTTATCTGATCTCCAGATGTAGAAAATCTTTTAAATATAAAGCAATGGACAGGAAGGACAACTACGATCTCCAAAACTGCTATATTATAAAAGTTTTCAAATAATATAATAAAGCTTCAAAATATAAACAAGCAAATCAAAACCCTACACCCAACAGGGTAACAAACATGTAAATTTAAATACACAAATTTAAGACAGAAAATTTAAAACCAACTCTGTAAACGACAGTTATATTGAAAAGACGAGCCACAAACTGGTTTAAAATATCTACAAAACATATTTGATAAAGAACCAGCATCCAAACTACGCACGGAACTCTTAAAACTCAACAGTAAGAAAACAATCAAATTTTTTAATGGGCAAGAGATCTGAACAGATACCTCACCAAAGAAGATATACAGATGGCAAATAAGCATATGAAAAGATTCAACATTATATGTCATGAAGGAATTGCAAACTAAAACAAGATACCACTACACACCTATTAGAACAGCTAAAATCCAAAACACTGACAACACCAAATGCTGGAGAGGAAGTGGAAGGAGAACTCTCACTCATTGCTGGTGCGAATGCAGAATCGTACAGCCACTTTGGAAGACAGATTGGCAGTTTATTACAAAACTAAATACACTCTTACCATATGATGCAGTAACCATGCTCCTCAGTATTTACTCAAATGAGCTGAAAATTTATGTTTATACAAATTTTGCACAAGGATACTCTTATCATGTGATCCAGCACTTGGTATTTTCCTAAAAGAGCTGGAAACTTATGTCCACACAAAAACCTATATATAGATATTTATAGAAGCTTTATTCATAATTGCCAAAACTTAAAAGCAACCAAGATGTCCTTGAGTAGGTGAATGGAGAAATAAACAGTGGTACATCAAACAACTGAATACTATTTAGCACTAAAAAGAAATGAGCTATCAAGCCATGAAAAGACATGGAGGAATAATAAATGTATATTACTAAGTGAAAGAAGCCAATCTGAAAAGGCTACATACTGCATGAGTTTAACTATATGACATTCTGAAAAAGGCAAAATTATGGAGACAGGAAAAAAGATCAGTGGTTGCCAGGAGTTTGTGGAAAGGGACGGGAGGGATAAATAGGTGGAACACAGGGGATTTTTAGGGCGGTGAAACTATTCTGTATAATACTGTAATGGTGGGTACATGTCACTATACATTTGTCAAAAATCATAGAATGTGAAACACCGAAAGCAAGCCCTAATGTAAACTACAGACTTTAGTTAATAATTACAATATTGGTTCAGCTTTGATAATGTACCACACTAGTGCAAGATGTTAATAAAAGGGGCAACTGGGCGTAGGGGTTTAGGGGTATATGAGAAGACTCTGTCTTCCATTTTTTCTGTAAAACTAAAACTGATCTAAAATAAAAGCCCTATAACCAACATTCTTATAAGACAGTTCTATCCCAGCTACCTTCTGTTCTACTTATTTAGCCCATAGAGGAAAAAAAAAATCAGTATTTTTGCACCTCCAAACTCTAGAAGTACTAGGTCCTCCCAATACAGCTTTCTCTCTTTGCTCCATTCCAGTAGGATTTAACCTTCAGAATTTTCTCAAGAAAAGTCAGGGAGGGCTTCCCTGGTGGCGCAGTGGTTAAGAATCCACCTGCCAATGCAGGGGACACGGGTTCAAGCCCTGGTCTGGGAAGATCCCACATGCTGCAGAGCAACTAAGCCCGTGCGCCACAACTACCGAGCCTGCACTCTAGAACCCGCGTGCCACAACTACTGAAGCCCACACGCCTACAGCCTGTGCTCCACAACGAGAGAAGCCACCGCAGTGAGAAGCCCGCGCACCACAGCTAAGAGTAAAGCCTGCTCACTGCAACGAAGACCCAATGCAGCGAAAGGAAGAAAAGAAAAGTCAGGCAACAATTTTCATGCCTACTCCCATATCATGCCCAGTTCAGTCAGGATCTACTCAGATCTCGCTCCCTGTACACAGCTCAAGCATTTCTACAGATTAGCAAACCTCAAACTGGGGATGAAATCTCAATCCTCCTTTTTAGTAGACAACCCCAATTTCTATGACTGATTTTCATAAACCTCTCCTGATATATGTGGATATGAGGGAGAAGCACAGCATTTCTACTACCCTCTTATAAGAAATCTTTATTCGTTTACATACACATATGTAAATGAATGGATATATATACCTATGTATATGTATATTAATGGATATACAGAGAATAAGGGGGTGAAAAGCAGTCTCATCTCTCAGCAGGTCCTATAAGAGTAACATAACAGCCTTTATTAAAATACAGAGGTAATTGTTAAACACTGTCCTCAACTTTGGAGCCTGAACTATAACACCAAGACAACAAAATAAAGTCTCATTTAATATCCTCTTACACAAATAATTAGAAACCATATAAATGTCCAACAACAGGGAAAGAGTTACATAAATTTGGCACAACTATATCATAAGATATTTAGTATTAAAAACTGTTTATGGGGCTTCCCTGGTGGCGCAGTCGTTGAGAGTCCGCCTGCCGATGCAGGGGACACGGGTTCGTGTCCCACTCTGGGAGGATCCCACATGCCGCGGAGCGGCTGGGCCCGTGAGCCATGGCCGCTGAGCCTGCACGTCTGGAGCCTGTGCTCCGCAACGGGAGAGGCCACAACAGTGAGAGGCCCGCGTACCGCAAAAAAACAAAAAAAAAACTGTTTACGGGACTTCCCTGGTGGCACAGTGGTTAAGAATCCACCTGCCAATGCAGAGGACACGGGTTTGATCCCTGGTCCGGGAAGATCCCACATGCTGTGGAGCAACTAAGCCCGTGCGCCACAACTACTGATCCTGCGCACCACAACTACTGAAGCCCACCCGCCGGAGAGCCTGCGCGCCCCAACTACTGAGCCCATGCACCTCAACTACTGAAGCCTATGCACTCTAGGGCCCGCGTGCCGCAACTTCTGAGCCCGTGTGCTGCAACTACTGAAGCCCACGTGCCTAGAGACCATGCTCCACAGCAAGAGAAGTCACTGCAACGAGAAGCCCGCACACTGCAACCAAGAGTAGCCCCTGCTTGCCGCAACCAGAGAAAGCCTGCGTGCAGCAACAAAACCCAACCCAAAAGACCCAACACAGCCAAACAAAAACAAAAACACAACAGGCTCTGCCTTTCTGTTTGCTTTAGAGTTTTCATTCTGTTTTCCTTTATAGTCATCTTCTACACTGTCTCCTGGCCAAAACAAACGAACAAAAAATAACTCAGTACAGGAAAGCAGTATTAAAGATAGTATTATCTCCTTCTTATTCAGCATCTATTACTGTTTTTTCTGGTTAAAGAATTCCACATTCATGTGGCAAATTCAGTTCGTGGCAGTTGACTCCCATTCTCCCTCCACCTTACCCATGCCACAGGTATGGACACAAGACCCAAGCTTACCTAAAGTACACCAATCCTTCGGACACTGTCTGATTTAGAGGACACTGATTCAAGTTAAGCCAGTAAGAGTCTTCTGTGGAACTTCTCTAACAGTTTGGAAAATATTAGTTAGCAAAGGTTGCTGTGGTGGCCACAGAGACACATGTTCTGACCTCCCTTCAAGAGACCATGCTTTAGGGAGCCCAGGTGACTGACAGTCACCAGCTGTACCTTTAGAGATGGTGCTTATGCTGAGCCATACTTCTCCTAAGAAATGTATTATTCCTGAATAACAAAGTATAGATCACACTTGAAAGTAATTACCCTGATTTTGGTCCTTCCTGGTTTCATACATGATATCAGCAACAAGAGGCAAAAGAGACTAACAAGGATCCTATTTAATCCCTGTGTTGGGTCAACATTTTCAACTCAGAAGTATCTTGATCTTGGAGTCATACCCTTAAATGCTGGCCCAGTCTCTAGTTTGCCAAGCAAACTTCCTTTTCTGCATGGTGGGCTCATCATCTGTTGCTTCTTACCTAGCTCATATAATGAACCCAATTCTACTGATCCCCAGGCAATTTGTTATTCTGAATCAGCTCATCCCTAGTATCTAAATTCTCCTTTATACTCCTCTTGCTGAACTGCTACTTTGGCCTGTCCATACCTCTCTGTGCTTTCCATCTCTGTCCTCCATCACCTACAGTGTTCTAATTCTTCTCCTCTCACATCTGCAGCTCCTCAACTGTCCTAACCTAAAAATAACTAAATTTGTTTCCCCTCATCATATCCCACTTCCCCTTTCCAGCTTCTCAAAACTCTAAGTGAAAAAATCCTCTCCACCCAAAACTGCACCTTGTGTTTAAAGCATTCTTTATCTTCTTACAAATCAGAACCTTTGTCATTCATGACTTTACATGGCAATACAAACCATTTTTAAATCATTTAAAAGTTTTCTTAAAATCCTAACACAAGATATAGCAACTGAATAGAAAACTTACAAGTGTCTTAAGTGTAAAATCGCTTCAATTTCTAAATACCTAAATCTATATGTACCAGTACATGTACTGTATATGTATAGAGAGTGTCAGTATATATAAATATACTACATATTCTATATTAAGAATATAAGCGGGCTTCCCTGGTGGCACAGTGGTTGAAAGTCCACCTGCCGATGCAGGGGACACGGGTTCGTGCCCCGGTCCGGGAAGATCCCACATGCCGCGGAGCGGCTGGGCCTGTGGGCCATGGCCGCTGAGCCTGCGCGTCCGGAGCCTGTGCTCCGCAACGGGAGAGGCCACAACAGTGAGAGGCCCGCATACCGCAAAAAAAAAAAAAAAAAAAAAGAATATCAGCTATATACTGTTCTAACTTAACAGATGAAAAAGGTTAATTCTTTCAGATCAAGCAAGGTATGAATTTGGGATCTCTGTGTAAATTCTACAAATGAGAGAAACTATAGGTGGAATTCTCTAAAATTTTTCAGTGGGTAGAGGCTTAAAAGACCCAAAGTATCAATAGGTAGATGCCTATCCATGCCCACCCTATCCCCACACACACCACTTCTCCACACACAGAGTCAGAAAAAAGAACAGGCAAGAACTTAGATCAGAAACAACGCTCCCTATGATTTGTAAGTTATCATGTAGCAATTATAAATGATGTAAGACTGCTATTAAGAACCTTCCCGGGCTTCCCTGGTGGCGCAGTGGTTGAGAGTCCGCCTGCCAATGCAGGGCACACGGGTTCGTGCCCCGCTCCGGGAAGATCCCACGTGCCGCGGAGCGGCTGGGCCCGTGAGCCATGGCCGCTGAGCCTGCGCATCCGGAGCCTGTGCTCCGCAGCGGGAGGGGCCGCAACAGTGAGAGGCCCGCGTACCGCCAAAAAAAAAAAAAGAACCTTCCCAAGAGGGTTTTCTATCTCGAAATGTGATCTGGAGACATTTTTACTGATAAAATTAAGATGTCATTCATAGGAAGTCAAGTGAAAATGTAATCAGTGAAAATTCATCTATCTGCTTGGGAAATAGAAGAAAAGTTCATATGGGATGGAGAGAACTATAAAGACACATGTAAAAGACTGAAAAATTGTATTTAACGTGTCATAGCTGATCACATTTTTATCTAACATTCCCTCCATCTTTATTAAAAAGAGAAAAGAAACTTCTCTCCACCTCATACCCTGGGTGTGACCTACACTAGGCCAATTCTAATACTTTTGCCCATTCTAGGCCACAGTGATTTTCTTCCAGAGAAATACAGATACATCTCTGGATTTTTTCCAACTGATTCTGGAAGAGAGAACTTTCCTTTCCTCTTAGATGTATGAGGTCTGAAACATATGTAAGGCTATCTCACAGGACACGGAGTATGCCTATCTGAAAGGACAAAGCCAACATGCAGAAAGAAACAGAAATGAGAGAGTTTGAGTTCTTGATGCCAGCCATTCCTACTTTTTCACATGGCTTGGTTAGTAACTAATACATTCACATTTTTGTTATTTGTGATTGGGCAGGAGGAGGTGCTGACTGAAGAGGAACTGACCACCACACTCAAGGTACGGTGCACGCCTGCTGAGGAGTTCAGAGAGTTTAAAGACCAGGATGGATGGGGAGATGATAAAAGGGAAGAGGACAGGGCTTCCCTGGTAGCGCAGTGGTTGAGAGTCTGCCTGCCGATGCAGGGGGACGCGGGTTCGTGCCCCAGTCTGGGAAGATCCCACATGCCGCAGAGCGGCTGGGCCCGTGAGCCATGGCCGCTGAGCCTGCGCGTCCGGAGCCTGTGCTCCGCAACGGGAGAGGCCACAGCAGTGAGGGGCCCACGTACCGCAAAAAAAAAAAAAAAGGGAAGAGGACAGCCTGACAATCACAAGTGTCACTAAACTCAAACCATCATGGAGACAGCTTCTTGGGGACAGTTTTGCTGACCCTGCAAACCTATGCCACAGACTTAAAAACTGAACAAGATTTATTCAGTAATAAGGAAGTCTACGCCAAACCCAGCTAGAAGAAACAGAATGCTTCACGGGTTTCTTATGATCAGAAGATGATCTTACACCAATTGTTGGAACTGACAAGTTAGCAAGGTTCCCTGTTGCCTGAAGGAGCATCATTATGGAAAAGAACATTATTCTAAGCTGATATTCACTGATGCTTGAAAAGGAAAATATGGACCTTTTGCTTTGCTTTTCGTATTAAACACCAAGAGGAAAAGTTAAAAGAAGTTTTTTCAAATTGAGTTTCTGTCACTTGAAGCCAACGAATCCTAAAACACTTAAAAGTGTTACTTTTAATAGCTTAATATATACTGGCTTCAGCTCTCAGTAACACGGCATCTTTAAAATAGTTGTTATGTCATCTACCTAGACAACCTATGTATATGCTAACTGGAAACAACTGAGGCAGATAAACTTGATATTCACCTCCACCCCTAAAGTATCAGTGGAGAGAAAAAGAAGTTTACTTTAGAAATAAAACAAAAGATCACAGACTAATCTTTTCGAGATTCAAAAAATAAAGTTATTTGCTGAGATTGTGGTTGGCTATTTCAGGAAAACCTATCACTAAAGCCAAAGTGAGGTTTCTAGAAAATGATGAGGATAACAGAAAAGATAGGGCATTTGGGTTCTTATTCTAGCTCTGCTACTATCTTACCAGGTCATAAATAACTCACTTATACTCTCAAGAAATCAGTTACTACTTGTTACATTGGAAAGTCTAGACTATTACATCATTTTCAGCTATAAAATACCATGATTCTTTTCTGGAATTTGGAAGTAGGTCATTTTAGATTCAACTATACATGCTTATCTAAAAAGTGACAGATCACAAGTTTTATGATAGTATCTATTTTAGGTTAGGAAAAAAATAAGTCTGGTAAATTTGACATCAAATTTGTTTTAAAACAGACAAAAGTTTTAAAACACTTTCCTTATTACTTAAAGATGCTCTCCTTTACTCAGTTGCCTTTTTAAACACATTTCAAGTATGGGAGAAAATATTTGCAAATACATGACTGATAAGGAGTTAATATCCAAAATATATGAACAGCTCATACAACTCAGTATTGAAAAAACCCAATTAAAAATGGGCGGAAGACCTGAATAGACATTTTTCCAAAGAAGATATACAAATGGTCAACAGACACATGAAAAGATGCTCAACATCACCAATCATTCACAGAAATGCAAATCAATACCACAATGAGATATCACCTCACATCTGTCAGAATGGCTATCATCCAAAAAACGAAAAAAAAAAAAAAGACTACAAATAACAAATGTTGGCAAGGATGTGGAGAAAAGAGAATCTTGTACACTATTAGGAGGAATGTAAATTGGTGCAGCCACTGTGAAAAACAGTAAAGAGACATTTTAAAAGAATATAAAACCACAAAAAAGGGAAAACAATTTTAGAAACTCAATGCAAGAGGTCCAAATCTGACTAATAAAAACACAAAAAAAGAATACACAGCAGAAACATCACACAATTTTTCAGAGTTAAAGAATATAAGACTCCACTAAATGTACTCATCAAATACTTAGTACAACTGATGGAAAAAGACCAATAGCAAAAAACATCATCATGAGGAATAAATGATCCTACAAGCCTCCAGAAAGGGAGAGAAAAAATATATATATACAAAAAAAAACATCAGGAAGCAAAATGGCACCTGACTTCTCAAAAGCAACACCAAAAGCTAATAGAAAATGTAGAAATAGAAGAATGTCTTTACAATCTGAGAGAAAATTATTTCCAACCTATAATTCCTTACCAATCAAACCATCAATCTAGTGAAAGTTGAATAAGATTTTCAGCACACTTTTTTTTTTTAAACTTTCCATGTACCGTTTCTCAGGAAGCACTGGAGGATGTACATCCTCAAAACAGAAAGGCAAGAAAGCAGGAAGCATGGAATCCAGAAAATAGAATCTACATCAAAGAGGCAAAGGAAAATCAAAGACCAATGGCAAAGAAAATTTCTGAGATGACGGCTGGGTTAATAATTCATATAATCCATATTGGAGAAGAAGGGCCAAGGGCTCCAAGAAATATGCTTCCTGGGGGAGGAAATAAAACTGATATTGGGAGGCAATTCTCCGCGGTTCTTCTGCATTTTGTACATTGAGGTGAGCAGAGGCACTGATGGCCTTTGTTTCACTATCTTTTCAAGTATGTTTGTACAGAAAACAGTCTTAGAAGATAAAAAGTATCTCCCTCTGGAGCAACGGGCAGGTATTTTTACTGACCTACATAAAAGATTCAGGTTCCCTAAATTCAGGGTTCCTCCCAATAATGCAACCCACTGCATGTGCAGATATCACCTGGCCTTCCCCATGTCACACTGAGATCAGGGGTTTTAGGAATAATGATACTCTGGCTAATGTTATTGCTGTGAGTAATAAAGTCTTATGTCTCTGACACAGGAGTCTCATGTCTTCTGCCACAGCAACCATAAAACTGTGGCTAGCTAGCCTGTTAGGTCGAAAACAGGGTTAAATTTCAGACCCTTCACAGTTTTTGACAACTGATAGATCACTAATATGCTTTAATATATTGAGATAAGATTTATACATCCAGAGGAAAGTTTAGAGATGAAACAGAGATAGATATGTAAGTAATTAAGCCTTCGAAGAAGTGAGGTAATTATTAGCCCCAAGGAAAAGAAAAAATTTGCTTAGGAAAGGAAATAAAATCACCAGTCCACTGTATGATTCAGCTGTGAATATTTACATAGATATAATGGACACAATAAATCCAAAGTGCTAGAAGTTATGTTGAAAAGATGGGAAAAAGTATAGGAAAGGGGAGTCACCATTTCTCATAGCAGAATTATCTAAAACTTTAAAAATAGCAACATGAACATGGACACGTGGAGATAAAAATCAGAAGAAACATAAAAGTTGAAAGAGTCTCCAGACAGAGGGAAATCAGAAGTAAAGGGGGTACTCTTTTTTTGGGGGGGGAGGGGTGAGGGTGTAGACATTGAATAGAATTGTAACGTTGGAAATAATCAAATCTGTGTAATTCAATATGGCAGTCACTAGGCACATGTGGCTATTGAGCACTTGAAAGGTAGGTAGTAGAAATGTAAAATTTAAATTGAATTTCAATTAATTTAAATTTCAGTAACATATAAGGTCAATATACAAAGTCAATTGTATATATAGTAATAAACAATCCAAAAATGAAATTAAGAAATCAACTCCATTTACAATAGGATCCAAAAGAATAAAATACTTAGAAATCATTTTAAAATTAGAAGTATAAGACTTAGACACTGAAAACTACAAAACATTATTAAAATAAATTAAAGAACTAATTAAGTGGAAAGCCATCCCATGTTCATTGATCAGAAGACTTAATGTAATTAAGATGGCTCCCCAAGTTTATCTACAGATTCAATACAATCCCAGTCAAAATCCCAGCAGCCTTTTTGGCAGAAATTAACAAGGCATCCAAAAATTCATGTGGAAATTCAAGGGATGCAGAGTAGCTGAAATAATCTTGAAAAAGAACAAAGTTGGGGGACTTCCCTTGTGGTCCAGTGGTTAAGAATCCGCCTTCCAATGCAGGGAACACGGGTCCAATCCCTGGTGGAGGAACTAAGCCTGCGCACCGCAACTACTGAACCCGCGCACCACAACTAGAGAGCCCACGTGCCACAACTAGAAAGAAGCCTGTGTGCTGCAACAAAGAGCCTGCATGCCACAACTAAAACCCAACACAGCCAAAAAATAAATAAATAAATAAATATATATATATATTTTAAAAAAGGACAAAGTTGGAGGACATATACATCAAAATTTCAAAACTACAAAAGTACAATAATCAAGACTGTGGTACTGGGGTAAGGATACACATGGATAAATGGATTAGAACTAAGAGTCCAGAAACAAAATAATGTCTTTATGGGAAATTCATTTTCAAGAAAGGTGCCAAGATAATTCAATGGGGAAAGAAAAATCTTTTCAACAATCAATGCTGAGATGAATAAATGCACATGCAAAGGAATAAATATGGGCCCTCTACCTCACAACATATCAAAAATTAACTCAAAACAGATAAAAGATCTAAATGTAAGAGTTAAAACTATGACTCCTAGGAGGAAACACAGGAGTAAATCTTTGTGACCTTGGATTAGGTGATAGTTTCTTAGATATAATACCAAAAGCACAGAGAAAAAGAAAACATATATATGTTGGACTTCATTAAAATTAAAAACTTGTGCATCAAAGGACACCATCAAGAAAATAAAAAGAAAACCCACAGATGGAAGACAATACTGTCATCCCTCAGGATCTTTGGGGGACTGGTTCCAGACTCCCTGCAGATACCAAAATCCACCACTGCTCAAGTCCTTTATATAAAATGGCATATCCATTTTATATAACCTCAGTATCCATGGGTTATGCATCCTCGGATTCTGTATCCTCAGGTTCTACCAATTTGATCTGCAGTTCGTTGAATCCACAGATGCGGACCCGTTGATGGTGGGTGACTGTATTTGCAAATCAAATATCTGATAAGGGACCTGTATCTAAAATATATGAAGAATTTTTACAATTAGAAAATGAAAAGACAAACAGTCCAATTTTTAAATGTTCAAAGGATTTGAATAGACATTTCTCCAAAGAAGATATACCAATGGTCGATAAACACATGAAAGGATACTCAACATCATTAGTTGTTAGGAAAATGCCTATCAAAACAACAAAAAAGCCATGACACACCCACTAAGACGGCTGTAAGCAAAAAGTCAGTCAATAACAAGTATTGATGAGGATGTGGAGAAACTAGAACTCTTGTACAATGCTAGTGGGAATGTAAAATGGTATAACCAGCTTGGACAACAATCTCACAGTTCCACAAATAGTTAAATATAGTTGCCATGACCTGACAATTCCATTCTTAGGTATATACCCAAGAGAAAGAAAAAATATATGCCTACATAAAAACGTATACATGAATGTTTATAACGTTACATGTTAATATATGTTCTGGTAGCATTATTCATAATAGCCAAAATGTGGAAACAACTCAAAAATCCATCAACTGAGGAATGGATAAAAAAAGTGTAGTATAGCCATTCAGCTATAAAAATGAATGAAGCACTGATACATAATACAACGCAGATGAACCTTGAAAACATGCTAAGTGAAAAAAATCTAGACATAAAAGGCCACATAGCATATGATTCCATTTCTATGAAATGTCCAGAACAAACAAAAAACCCCAAAAAACTATATTAGTAGTTGCCTAGATATAGGCAGCTGGGAGGATAAGAGGTGGTAACTCAGTGGTATGGGGTTTTTTTTTGAGGTAATGAAAATGTTCTAAAAATTAACTGTACTTATGATTGCATATATCTGTGAAGATACTAAAAACTCCTGAATTATACACTTTAAATGGGTACTTAAATGGTATGTGAATTATATCTCTATAAAACTGTTATTTTAAAAAAAGACAAAATGATATACTGACATTACAATATAGTGAACCTTGAAAACATTATATTAAAGAACGCAGACACAAAAAATCACATATGATTCCATTTATATGAAGTGTCCAGAATAGGCAAATTCATAAAGACAAAAAGATTAATGGTTGCCAGGAGGCAGAGGGAGAGGGGGATGGGGAAATGACGGATAAAGGGTACAGGCTTCTTTCTGAAGTGATGAATATGTTCTGGAATCAGATAGTGGTGACGGTTGCACAATCTTGTGAATACAATAAAAACCCACTAAACTGTACACTTTAAATAGGTGAATTTTACAGTATGTGAAATATATCTCAATTCAAAAAATTTACATGGCCACAAATGGCTATTGTACTAGACAGCACAGCCATAGAGGGTGCCTAAATTCAAAGCAGCCTTCGATTAGCAAGAAACAGACTTCTGTTTTCAGCCATTTGAGAAGTAGGGACTGGGAAGAGAGCAGGAACAGACAAATTTAAGACTAGCAAAGAAGTGCTAAACATTTGGACTATAACTGCTTAAAACTTTTGAATATAAATTCAGATGAAAGTTCAAAAGCTATAACCCAGGGATGGATGACTTCAAAACAGTGTTTAACCTCTATGGGCATAAGCTTCTGAGTTTATAAAAAGAAAATTAACTACAAGAGCATTTCCCAGACTGTGCTGTAGGTCTTATTAATAGCTACTGGGCATCCAAAAACAGTTTCGAGGACTACTACATTTTGTGAAATACTACATGTAGGTAACTTAAACAGGTTTCTTTACTGCAAGACTTCTCAGAACACTTGAAATGATATTGTGTTTTGTAGGTTCAAAAGGGGCACATTATGCAGTAACTACTTTACAACAAATATTTTTACATATTACACAATTCTGGTTTGGGAAATACTGAACTATATGAGTTATAACGGTTCCACCAGCTTCAGAGCTATATGAGTTCGATCCCTGGCCCGGGAATATCCCACATGCCACAGAGCAATTAAGCCCATGCGCCACAACTACTGAGCCTGTGCTCTAGAGCCCACGTGCCACAACTACTGAAGCCTGTGTGCCTAGAGCCCATGCTCTGCAACGAGAGAAGCCACGACAATGAAAAGCCCGCACACCGCAACGAAGAGTAGACCCCGCTTGCTGCAACTAGAGAAAGCCTGCACACAGCAACAAAGACCCAACACAGCTAAAAATAAAAACAAATGAATAAACTTATAAAAACAAAAACCTATGGGAAACTGCAAAAGCAGTTCTGAGAGAAGTTTCTAGCAATACAACCCTACCTCAAGAAACAAGAAAAATCTCATAAAAACAATCTAACCTTACACCTAAACTAGAGAAAGAAGAACAAACAAAAACCAAAGTTAGTAGAAGGAAAGATATCATAAAGGTCAGAGCAGACATAAATGAAATAGAAACAAAGAAAATAATAGCAAAGATCAATAAAACTAAAAGCTGGTTCTTTGAGAAGATAAACAAAACTGACAAACCTTTAGCCAGACTCATCAAGAAAAAGAGGCAGAGGTCTCAAATCAATAAAATTAGAAATGAAAAAGGAGAAGTTACCACAGACACCGCAATAATACAAAGCATCCTAAGAGACTACTACAAGCAACTCTATGCCAATAAAATGGACAACCTGGAAAAAAAGGACAAATTCTTGGAAAGGTATAACCTTCCAAGACTGAACCAGGAAGAAATAGAAAATATAAACAGACCAATCACAAGTAATGAAATTGAAACTGTGATTAAAAATCTCCCAACAGGGCCTCCCTAGTGGCGCAGTGGTTGAGAGTCCGCCTGCCGATGCAGGGGACGCAGGTTCGTGCCCTGGTCCGGGAAGATCCCACATGCCATGGAGCGGCTGGGCCCATGAGCCACGGCCACTGAGCCTGCGCGTCCGGAGCCTGTGCTCCGCAGCGGGAGAGGCCGCAAGAGTGAGAGGCCGGCGTAACGCAAAAAAAAAAAAAAAAAAAAAAAAAAAATCTCCCAACAAACAAAAGTCCAGGACCAGATGGCTTCTCAGGTGAATTCTATCAAACATTTAGAGAAGAGCTAATACCCATCCTTCCCAAACTCTTGCAAGAAACTGCAGAGGAAGGAACACTCCCAAACTCATTGTAGAAGGCCACCATCACCTTGACACCAAAAGCAAAGATACTAAAAAAAACAAAATTACATACCAATATCACTGATGAATATACATACAAAAATCCTCAAGAAAATACTAGCAAACAGAATCCAACAACATATTAAAAGTATCAGACACCATGATCAAGTGGGATTTATCCCAGGAATGCAAGGATTCTTCAATAGATGCAAATCAATGAATGTGATACACCATATTAACAAACTGAAGAAGAAAAACCATATGATCATCTCAATAGATGCAGATAAGGCTTTTGACAAAATTCAACACCCATTTATGATAAAAACTCTCCAGAAAGTGGGCATAGAGGGAAACTACCTCAACATAATAAAGGCCATATACAACAAACCCACAGCAAACATCATTCTCAATGGTGAAAAAGTGAAAGCATTTCCTCTAAGATCAGGAACAAGACAAGGATGTCCACTCTCACCACTATTATTCAACACAGTTTTGGAAGTCCTAGCCATGGCAATCAGAGAAGAAAAAGAAATAAAAGGAATCCAAACTGGAAAAGAAGAAGTAAAACTGTCACTGTTTGCAGATGACATGATACTATACATAGAGAATCCTAAAGATGCCACCAGAAAACTACTAGAGCTAATCAATGAATCTGGTAAAGTTGCAGGATACAAAATTAATGCACAGAAATCTCTTGCATTCCTATACACTAACAACAAAAGATCAGAAGAGAAATTAAGGAAACAATCCCATTCACCACTGCAACAAAAAGAATAAAATACCTAGGAACAAACCTACTTAAGGAGACAAAGGATCTGTATGCAGAAAACTGTAAGACACTGATGAAAGAGATCAAAGATGACACAAACAGATGGAGAGATATACAATGTTCTTGGATTTTAAGAATCAATACTGTGAAAATGACTATACTACCCCAAGCAATTTACAGATTCAGTGAAATCCCTATCAAGTTACCAGTGACATTTTTTACAGAACTAGAACAAGAAATCTTAAAATTGGTGTGGAGACACAAAAGACCCTGGATAGCCAAAGCAATCTTGAGGGAAAGAAACGGAGCTGGAGGAATCAGACTCCCTGACTTCAGACTACACTGTAAAGCTACAGTAATCAAGACAATATGGTAGTGGCATAAAAACAGAAATATAGATCAACAGAACAGGAGAGAAAGCCCAGAGATATACCCACGCACCTATGGTCAACTAATCTATGACAAAGGAGGCAAGGATACACAATGGAGAAAAGACAGTCTCTTCAATAAGTGGTACTGGGAAAACTGGACAGTTACGTGTAAAAGAATGAAATTACAACACTCCCTAACACCATAAACAAAAATAAACTCAAAATGGATTAAAGATCTAAATGTAAGACCGGACACTATAAAACTCTTAGAGGAAAATATAGGAAGAAGACTCTTTGACATAAATCACAGCAAGATCCTTTTTGACCCACCTCCTAGAGTAATGGAAATAAAAACAAAAATAAACAAATGGGACCTGATGAAACTTAAAAGCTTTTGCACAGCAAAGGAAACCATAAAGAAGACAAAAAGACAACCCTCAGAATGGGGGAAAATATTTGCAAACAAATCAATGGACAAAGGATTAATCTCCAAAAATAATAAACAGCTCATGCAGCTCAATATTAAAAAAACAAACAACCCAACCAAAATATGGGCAGAAGACCTAAATAGACAGTTCTCCAAAGAAGACATACAGGTGGCCAAGAGGCACATGAAAAGATGCTCAACATCACTAATTATTAGAGAAATGTAAATCAAAACTACAAAGAGGGGCTTCCCTGGTGGCGCAGTGGTTGGGAGTCCGCCTGCCGATGCAGGGGACGCGGGTTCGTGCCCCGGTCCGAGAGGATCCCGCGTGCCGCGGAGCGGCTGGGCCCGTGGGCCATGGCCGCTGAGCCTGCACGTCCGGAGCCTGTGCTCCACAACGGGAGAGGCCACAGCAGTGAGACCCACGTACCGCAAAAAAAAAAAAAAAAAAACTACAAAGAGGTATCACCTCACACCAGTCAGAATGGCCATCATCACAAAATCTACGAACAACAAATGCTGGAGAGGGTGTGGAGAAAAGGGAATCCTCTTGCACTGTTGGTGGGAATGTAAATTGATAGAGCCACTATGGAGAACAGTATGGAAGGTCCTTAAAAAATTAAAAATGGAACTACCATACGACCCAGCAATCCCACTACTGGGTATATACCCAGAGAAAACCATAATTCAAAAAGACACATGCACCCCAATGTTCATTGTAGCACTATTTACAATAGCCAGGTCATGGAAGCAACCTAAATGCCCATTAACAGATGAATGGATAAAGAAGATGTGGTACATATATACAATGGAATATTACTCAGCCATAAAAAGGAATGAAATTGGGCCATTTGTAGAGATGTGCATGGACCTAGAGACTGTCATACAAAGTAAAGTTAAGTCAGAAAGGGAAAAATAAATATCATATATTAATGCATATATGTGGAATCTAGAAAAATGGTACAAATGAACCGGTTTGCAAGGCAAAAATGGAGACACAGATGTAGAGAACAAACATATGGACCCCAGGGGGGAATGTGGGGGGGTGGGGGGTAGGATGAACTGGGAGATTGGGATTGACATTTATACACTAATATGTATAAAACAGATAACTAATAAGAACCTGCTGCATTAAAAAAATAAAATTAAAAAAAAAAATTCTGATGTGTTAAATCACCTCCATCTACGGAAATTCAATCTCCCTAATTCAGCCTGATGTTCACTTGCATGGTTCACTCCTCTCTGTGGAGGTAAAAGACAAAAGTTACAGGGAAGGATTCAAACATCAGTCCTCAAATTTCTACTTTCTCCTTCTTCATTCTAGGTACTTTTAACATTATTCTATTTGTGAGAACAAACAGAAGTTAAACACATAAATACAAACCTCCTTTCTGTATACTCTATGACCATCATAAAAAGCAAAGATTACCACCACTAAAAGTCTCTTTTTAAAGCAAGGTATAAAGGTAATATAGAACATGAACATAATATTTTTAAAATATATGATACGTAGATGTACATGTCAAAAAGATTTAAAAGTATAAATACCAGATGTATATTCAAAATGATTAGGCAATTTTAAGTTTGTTCCTTAATATTTATTTGTATTTTCTAATAATTTTTCAACAATAAGCATGCATTTTAATGGTTTTTATTAGGAATGTGCAATCTTTATATCATTTTAGTAACTACTTTTTAATGAAACTGACTAGTAAGCCATGATTCTGTTATGCCCTTATAAACCCTTCCTGCAATTTTTAATGAATTCTGAGAGTATCCTTGCTGATAATGAGAAAAAAGGAAAGCTATTAATGACATCTTTCCCATTATTCAAAAGAAAGATTTCAGAGAAAACATTAAGGTAAATTCTTTTTTTTTTAACATCTTTATTGGAGTATAATTGCTTTACAACGTTGTGTTAGTTTCTGCCGTATAACAAAGTGAATCAGCTATACGTATACATATACCCCCATATCCCCTCCCTCTTGCATCTCCCTCCCACCATCCCTATCCCACCCCTCTAGATAGTCAAAGAACCGAGGTGATCTCCCGGTGCTATGCAGCTGCTTCCCACTAGCTAGCTATTTTACATTTGGTAGTGTATATGTGTCCATGCCACTCTCTCACTTTGTCACAGCTTACCCTTCCCCCTCCCCACGTCCTCAAGTCCATTCTCTACGTCTGCGTCTTTATTCCTGCCCTGCCCCTAGGTTCTTCAGAACCTCTTTTTTTTTTTTTTAGATTCCATATATTATGCGTTAGCATTCGGTATTTGTTTTTCTCTGACTTACTTCACTCTGTACGACAGACTCTAGGTCCATCCACCTCACTACAAATAACTCAATTTCATTTCTTTTTATGGCTGAGTAATATTCCATTGTATATATGTGCCACACCTTCTTTATCCATTTATCTGTCGACAGACACTTAGGTTGCTTCCATGGCCTGGCTATTGTAAATAGTGCTGCAGTCAACATTGTGGTACATGACTCTTTTTGAATTATGGTTTTCTCAGGGTATATGCCTAGTAGTGGGACTGCTGGGTCGTATGCTAGTTCTATTTTTAGTTTTTTAAGGACCCTCCATACTGTTCTCCATAGTGGCTGTATCAATTTACATTCCCACCAGCAGTGCAAGAGGGTTCCCTCTTCTCTACACCCTCTCCAGCATTTATCAAAACATTAAGGTAAATTCTTAATTTCTGTTCTTCTGAGCAAAGCCATTTTACTGGATGACTTTGTTCTTAATGCAAACAGCGGACAACGGGGTTTTACTATGTATCTATGTGAATTAACACTCACAAAAAGCAATAACTTTCTTTTATTTAAGAAAAGGAAAAATATAAATATGAATAAGTTGGCTTTTCAGACTTACTTTAGGAAAGTAACAAATATAATCTTACTTCATCCACCAAAGCATTAAAGCAACCCATGTTATTATAAAATTCTCCATTTGTAAATATGTAGATTCCAAGTTAATCAAAAATGTTTTAAAGTTTCTGGACACTTCCTAGATTAGGAATCAATGTTTATATTTATAAATGAAGAAAAAAAAAACACAGGTCTTACATTTATCTCCAAAAAGTCCTTTAACAATAACTTTAATCCTTTTTACAGGAAAGAAAATCAATGGGGGAAACAGGAAACTGTAGTTATCACTTTTTATCATCACATTTTAGAAAAAATATTTTGACTATCACTTTTTCTAGAGGTTGAAATAAAACAGAATCATCTAACTTTTTACTAAAGATGATTTTTAAATTTCTAATGTTAACTGCATTATTAACCTAGAAAAGTACTACTTACAACTCTGCTGTAGCTGTAGATTGTGTGTGTGTGTTAATACAGGTAATATCTGATCACTCCTAATGCCAGTAGATAACATTTCTGAAGGACATTTTCATGATAGAAATAATTTAAACACAGTATGTTTGTTTTCAGAAGGACAGCACACCATTTTCCTTCCTTTGCTCAATCTTCACACTAAATATAATCCACATTTAGAATATTCTTATTTACCTTATTTTTTTATATTCCAATGCATAAAACCAGCTATTTAAGGACACTGAGCAAAGAACCTTATCATTTGTTACTTATGATCAGTAGATTTGCCTTTTTCCTGCTTTACAGGCAAAAATTATATTTCCACAAAATAAAATGAGTGTTGGGTGAGTTAACTTGAGCTAATGGTTAGGACATGATGCTATAATAAGGCTAAATTGACCATTTGATCACCGATCCCACCAAATGACTTTCATCTATAGCAGGGTCACAGGCAGCATCGAAACTCCTGCTGGTCAGTTTGCTGGTCACCAAGAAGAGCCAGGCAAATGAGCAGCTGGGTCAGCACAAATCCACTATCACCATCTTCTTTTTATCAACTTTACCACAAACAAATCATGTAAGAGTTGTCATCTGGGGAGAGATCCCCAACAATATCCCCACTGGATCTTAACACAGATGATAATCTAAGAGGTAAAAGTGTAAAGTTTATTTTAGATGCTAAGTTGAAGAAATAAGATATTTTAAAACCCAAGTCCATTTCTATTAACCAGTATTTATACTTTGAATTTTAAAATACCATCCCATTAAATTCTGAGTCCCATTCCTAAGACAAATGATGGCAGTAACATTCTTCTCTCTTGAACTGGAATAAATGTATAAAATATATAAAAAGATGACAGTTGTCGATCCCTTTACTCTCAGCTTTATTAATTCAGGTACTTTTACCTTTATGTAACAACTGTAATATAAGAGGAACTATACCTTCAAATTACAATAAAAATTATCTTCCAAAGAGAGAGAAATCTGTTTCTTTCTTTTTTTTTTTTTCATTTAGTGGTGATAACCGCAACCCAATCAGTTTTCCACCCTCAATTTCTCTTCTGACCTGTAACTCTTTCTCATAGTATGTTGCACAGCGGATTGTAATAACAACTTCAGTCCTTTTAATTTGCCTCTCCTAGACACTGTGAATTCCCAGAGTGAGGACAGCATAGCTTCTTCCTTCTTCCCACCTGCAGCCCATTAAGAGTATAAACTGACACACTACATGGTATTCATTTGCTCACAGATCAGCCTCTCCTACTAACTACACTATGAGATTCTGTGGACACTAGGTATGAATCAACACTTGACACAGTGCCAGGCTATAGACTTTCAAACGTATTTAGTGAAAAATTGAGCATTTTAACCTTTGAATCTCTCCTACCACACTCAGTATCAGCAAAGCACCTGATGAAAATGGACAATTGTACTTTTTGTATGAATCTTTGACCCAAGTCACATTCTTTCTTTTCCTACTAGCCATACTTTCAACTGCCTCTTTGGAGGGAAAAGCCTTGGGTTATGTCTGATTTATTCTCCAATACAAATATTCCCTACAAGAAAATACAGAGTTCAGGATATGTCTAATCAAACAAAATCTCACAATACTATCCTTGATCAACCATGTGGTCCTTACAAAATTTATGAACCTGTAAATTTTAACACCTATTTTTTTTGGTTTAAACCAAGACTTGAGAATGCTTCCCAATACAGCCGATGTTAAGAAGGATGCCTGGAGCGATGGAGGTGGGAACAGGAAAAAAAGACCATAGTGAAGGAACAATTTAACTTATTTCTTCCATTTCCACCTTCATCCCAAAAGAATTTAAATAAGAAGGGAAAAAATGGAGGTAGAACCTGTGATTCAGAATAAGCTATAAAGAAAACAAAAGATACTGACTTTGCAAACTGTGCGTTTTAAACTATCCTTTCATATAATTTTTAAAGAGGAATTTTTTTTTAAATCCAGTCTTTTGCTTCTTCCAGGAGCAGCTGGATTTCATCTCACCCAATATCCCCCGCCTCCATACACATACATACAGCGCTACCACTGAGTCCCTGTGCCAAACCAATCATCACAGGAAAAACTAAACCATGAGGATCATTTCCTAATTCTCTCTGAAAAATAATCCCCAATTTTTTCCCCAAAGACAAATTACCTATTCTAATGGGATTGAAGGGAGGTGGCGGGACGGAAGATTTCCTTATCATGCAGCTTCTCACTCTCTATAGGGAGAAAAATGGCATTAACTTCCAACAAGGGACAGCTTACTCTTATACTGTATCCCCAGTTAGAACCTAAAAACAAGCAAAAAAACAAAAACCGATCTTTTGATGCATTCAAATGAATAGAAAGCTGAGACAGTTTACTCTGCAGCAATATAACCCCTTAAAAATCCTCCAGAGCTTGGGGGATGGGGGTGACCCATCAATCCCCCCACACCCTTGCCATATGGGGGAGCAAGATTCTGTCAAATAGAAAATGCCACTCTCCGCCTCCTCCGCCATCCCGAAAATTGACTGGCACCGAGTGCGGAGGCGGCCGAGGGAAGAAGCGAGGAGGCGGGGGACACCACACACACACACACACACACACACACACACACACCACACCACACCACACACCACACACCCACACACACCACACCACACACCACACCCGCACCGAGGGCTGATTCATGGCTTTTTAAAATGTTTTAAAGCTACAATTTCCTCCAACCGGAGAATTCTCACCCATTCCCCAACCCCAGCTCCCACCATGCTCCTCCCCCCGCTACATGGGGGTCAGCTGGACTGTATCCCCGCTGCGGCCTCGACCCCACGCGCCCTACGCCCCCAGGCGCGCGGCCCCCGACCGGGGGTCCCCCACGAGCCCTCACCACCCCGAGGCCCGACGCGCCCAGACCGGGAGATGCGTCGCACCTGGATGTAGTTGTTCTCGCAGTAATCGGCCACCCGTTCCAGATTCGTGTAACTGTCGAAGAGGGCCCGGCGGCCCCCCGGGATTTCCTCCTCCAGCAGCATCTGCAACTCCGCCATCTTCACATCCTCCTCCTCCTCATACAGACCGCAGAGGCAGTGGCGGCAGTAGCGCCAGGGAAACCCAAGACTGGGAGAGGAGGAGCGGCGGCGACGGCGGCAGCAACCGGGAGGAGCGAGAAACACTCCCCGCCAGCGACAGGGGAGGGGGCAGCAGGAACGGGGGCGGGGCGCGAGCCGACGGACTCTGAGGACGGTCACCGCGGCGACGGCCGGCACGGCGCGCGCACGCGCGCTCGCCTCCCTCCGCCTCCGGGAGCCCGAAAAAGATTCCCACCCTTGGTCGCGCCGTCCGCCCCTCCCCCACTTCCGGCGTCTCCTAGCGACCGCGGGAGTGGGGGCCGGGATGCGCGCGGGAGTAGCGCGCGCGGTTAACCCTTCGGCCCCCGCAGTTTGCGTGGCTGGAGAAGCGCCCCGGGTTGTCTTTGTTAGTCCGGCGTGAACGCCCACCCGGCTCCGCCGTCTTTTGGCCCGCGTCTTCAGCGACTCCCCTCGGTGTTATCCTCAACCTGGGGCCCAACCCCATGGTCATGGGCCTGAGGGATAACATCAGCCCACTAAACTTCCATGCAGCTTTAAGTGCCGCCCCACTTTTCATTTTTCTCTTCATCTTTGACCTCATCCATTCTCTCTGGTACAGATAAGTAAATTTCAATTTCCTGTCCTTCGCCTTTTTTGCACCTGTTTGCCCATTGACACCGTTTCCCCCGGCCAGGTTAGCCTCTGTTCTGTTCTCCTTTGACCATCCTCCGGACTTCAGCTTTTTGCGCTTGCCCCTCTCTTTGCTACGCTTCCTCAGTGACCACCTTTTCTGTCATTTCTCTGAGTCTGTCAACTTCACTTTTTTCTTCTTCCGTGTTTAAAGTTTCGAAAACGGTTTTGCTGGTACTTTCATTCCTCACAGGGCTGTTACATGGATAAAATAAAAGTTTAAAGCACCTCGGGAAACGATAAATGACACAAAAATTCAAGGTAGATCATTTTGATCTTGCAGTTATTATTCTGTTATTCCTTAGATACTATATCTTTTTTTCCTAAATCTGACTACTACACACAATGCAATCTCAGAAAACTAAAATTCGTGACAACTGCTGAGATAGTATAAAGTCCATGACCTTTATTTGTACTGTGGAAAGTCAAGGTTGACTACATTTGCAGTTTAGAGCAAGATTCATTATTTCAACTCTTGTATTTGTGATCTCTTGGCCCTCCTACAGTGATTTCCCCCCCCCCATTTTTTTCTTCCCAGATTATGAGGAAACTATATTATACTTTCTCAAAAAATCACTTTAATGCCTTACCATTACACATTTCTGGAGCAATCTCTGATGATGTTATATTAGCTTTATTATATGCACATTAGCAAATTGTGTTTTCTCTGTGGAACCCAAATTAAAGGATACTGAAAATGTTGTTCCAGTCCAGCTAGTTTTGTTCTTAACCACTTTAAACATCTTCTGTATTAGTGGTTCTCAAACTTAAGTGTGAAGAGCTCTTTAAAATGAAAGCTGCAAGGTCACACTCTAGAGATTCATTAGCTTTAGTGATGGAATGGAGTAGTTACTTAAATGGCCCATAAACATGCTTCAGGGATTAACATATTAGATCAAGCAAACTTTTCTTTCGGACTAAAGTTCAATGAATCAAAGGCTACTGTTGGAACTGTGTTAAGTCCACCAGGGTAAGTTAAATGCTAAACAGACTCTTCCCCCATTACTTGTTTCCACCTAGCATTCTTTCAAATACTGCTCAGCAATTAGCCCAATAAACAGTTCTCCCCAGAGGGATGATTCTTCATCCTAGGTATCACTGCATGAAGATTCTAGTATGCACTTTCTCAAATTAATATGTGACTTCTTTGGATCTTAGCTTCCTTATCTGAAAAATCAAAGGGTTAAACTCAGGTCAGTTCTTAAACTTCTGAGTGGATTGGAATCACCTGCAGGGCTTGTTGAACCGCAGGATAGCTAGGCCCCAGCCCCAGACTTTCTGATTCAGTTGGTCTGCCCCACTTAATAGTTCTAACAAGGTCCCAGGGGGTGCCAATGAAACTGCCTTTCTGGCTCTGAAGGTCTAAGTGGGACTCTCTGCCAAGAGAAGACCTTTTAATATTCGGCAGAATCTAAGAATTGAAGGACATAGATACACACTTCTGCTGCCACCAAGAACATTTCAGCAAAAAAGAAGACAACTACAAAATCTATACAAAGTACATGCATCGTGTGTGCATATATATTATCTGAGTGGAAGGATTGTAGGGTTTTTTGGTTTTGCGCATATTAATTCTTCTAAAATGAGCATGGATTAGTTTATAAGAGTCCAGTGAGGCTATTATCTCCCCAAATCAGAGAGAATACTTTTATTAATGCATCCCAAGATGACATTTTTAAAGCAATTTTATCATCAGTTTGATTCAAAGTAAGCATTAAAAAGTCATAGATTTTTTACATATTAACCCAGTCATGCCAAGTGCAGGTGATTTTTTTTTTAATCTAATTGCAGGTCTTTATATTTATTTCCAAATTATGCCTTGGCTTTTTCCCAGATTTAAACCCTCATTACCATCTCCTGAAATAAATTATCTTGCTTCACATCATCTACTGATTTGATAAGCAAGACTTTGGGGTTCATTATAGCTTTCAATAAGAATGTTGAAGAATTCAAGGCCAAGAAGAGGGCCTAACGGCTTGGCCCTGGAAGACTCACTTAGTTGGTCAGAGCCATTCTCAGTATGCCTTAAACTGGGCCACTTGTGACTGTACCTTAAAGGATTCACATTTATCCAGTATTTTATCATCATAGTCACATGACTGGTGAGAAAGTGTCAAATTCTTCTGCTGAAATAAAGATACTGTGGAATTCCCCTGATGTATCTCATCCTAGCAACTCTATACTTAAATGAGGAAATTAAGGTAAAGCACATAATATATTGCCTAATATTATGAGCTCTAAAGAAATAAATGTTGCTTAACTGAATTGTTTACATTGCTTGTCTTATGATACCTAGAAGACATACCGATTCACTTCAGACTTTCTGCCCAGACTCTTCCTGCACACACTGACATGATAATTCATCACAAACATTGTTTTCAGGGACCTCCCTGGTGGTCCAGTGGGTAAGACTCCATGCTCCCAATGCAGGGGGCCTGGGTTCCATCCCTGGTCGGGGAACTGGATCCCACGTGCATACCGCAATAAGACCACATGACGCAACTAAGAAGTCCGCATGCTGCAACTAAAGATCCTGTGTGCTAAGACCTGGCACAGCCAAAATAAATAAATAAACATTAAAAAAAGGAAAAAAAGATGCTCAACATCACTAATCATCAGGGAAACGAGACATCACCTCACACCTGTCAGAAGAGCTATCACCAAAAAGAATACCCACATTATTTTCATCATTAACTCTTTGCCTCCAAATTTTCAGTCTCTCTTTTAAATGACATCAACCTATCAGGTTTAAAATCCTTAACACTGAGTATTAATTAGTAGTTAATATTACTGTATTTTCTCATACATTTAAAAAATTTATTAGAGAATAATATCTATGGCACCTAAAGAATACCATGTGTTTCATTTCCACATGGCACTTTCTGTAATATTTATCCCTTTTCCTGGTTTTACATTAAATGCTTGGAAACTATTAAATAAGAAACTATAAGAATGTCATCCTTCTTCATGAAGATACTTGGGACTGTTTTCGTTCTTTACCTTGAGGATCTCAAAACTAGTTTTCTGGCTGCTATATGATTTTATCAGGCAATACCAAGTTGGATATATATGTACATACACAGTTCAATGAATGAATATATATTTCAATGAAATTTAAAAGAATTCCTTTTTAAGCAGTTAAGTTCCCTGTTTGAGATATTACACAGTAGTAATCAGGAGAAATGCAAAGCAGAGTGTTTTACTCAAGCAATGACATGGTTAACTTAGTTCCTATTCTTACCCCAAACAAGAAAAATAATTATCAGTGATTAATATTTTCATACACATTTATACACATTTTGGGGTTTTAATCAAATTTAAGACTACCAGGAAATTTTAATACCAAGTGCATATAATGTGTATATATTAAATTTTTGAAACAAATTTTCTGTATGTGATCAGAAGATAAATGACTGGGATCTAAGCCTTATATCTTTAGGCACACTTTATCATCTGAAACTTTGGTTTCAGTTTTAGTGATATAAACCTTGGTCTCAATTTTAGGGATACTTATTTAATGGTTAAAAATGTACCAAACTACTAAAAAAAAAAGCTTTACTGTGCAACAGAGCATTCCATGCTTTATAGCTATATGAATACACATTTTAAGAAATACGTTAAAAATGACTGGAAAGAATACAAAGAATCCTCCAAAATTAGTCTGTAAGAAAAAAAATCCCCTCCCATTTTCAGGAAGTCAGGAGTCCACAAGTCTCATACATACTTTTTTCATTTTTATTTAAAGTCATTTTTTTGTCTCTTTATTATGGAAATTACAAACATACAGTACGGAGAATGGTGTAATGAATACACAAACATCTACTGATTAGATGTAACAATGGCTTCTATTTTACCTTATATTATTCTTATGATACAGAATTTTAAAGAAAATTACAATAATCATGACATTTAACCCCTAAATATTATATATCTCTAAAAAACAAGGATATTTTGCCACATAACCACAATATTGTTGCAAATCTAACAAAATCAACAATAATCCCCTCATACTAACCAATACCCAATAAAAAGCATTTTTCAAGAAGAAATTACTCTTGAAAGGAGAGAAAATAACATATACCCAAGATACAACCTGGAAGGATTATATTTAAATATTTAGAATCTATAATAGTTTCCTGTAAGAGACAACAAAATAGCTCCCTTTCCCGTGAAAAGTGAAAAGAGGAAAAAAGTTTTTCCATCACACCATGAGAGTGGACAATATAAACCTGAAATTCTTCATGACAACATATCTCTGTGTATAGACATAACCAATAGGGTAGATAATTTATCTTGAAAGGCATATGGTTTTGAAGAATAAAAAGTCCTCAGTTCTTCAAGTTTCTACTAAAATTGGTTTTACATATCCCTCCCCCACAAAAACAGTGAATTTCAGAGCTAAAGCATAAAACAGATCATCCTTTCCCACAGCAGAGAGATCACCAATCAGTTCACAAAAATTGGATTTCTAAAATTAGCTACTTTTGTTCACACTTTGTCTTAAATTACGTTGAAGGTTTTATAGAGCATCAAGCCTCAAAATGTACTAGGTTTTTATTACTGACAACTATATTGACCTTCACTTAATAACATGAATTGCTAAGAGTTTGAAATATGCCAGTTTTTCTGATTATACTTTAAAACCATTAGAACCTGTATGCTGAATATTCACTGCAGCATGTATGATTTTCAAAGCTAACATTTTTTTATAACAATCTGTTCCTTATCAGTTTCAGTAATATTGCAAACAAAGAGGTTATACTTTGACAAAATTGCTAACTAAACATCATGGTATATGGTAGTAAGTCTCACTTGTATAGTACAAGGTTGCTAAGAATATCATTGACCACCGATTGCTATGTTCATGAAATGGAATGTAGAAGAGCTTAACAGCAAAAGAAGTGACTCATGATTTTCCTTGTCAAAGTAATTTTATGTAGCCTCTTGGAAAGAAAGGAGCAGAAGAGAATAACTTTGGTATTTTAAAATGGCAAGGAATACTGAATTTAACTACACTTAAAATACATCAGTAGGATTTCTTCCTTCCTCCTCCACAGGAATTAATAATATATTTCTCACAGATTTCTATTATCTAGATGTCCAACCATATGAATAAGTGAATGACTCATATCACTGAAATATTTCATAGGGTTTTATAATGATATTTCAGGGAAAAATCCCATTTTACCTTCCAGCAGAAAATGTTTGGCAATTATTAAAATACAGGAAAGTAAGAGCTCCATCAGTGAAATGGGGCTTCAGATAAGAGACTTATAGTGTACTGTATCACTTTTGCAACTTTAATAAAAATCTGTATTATGAAATTGCTTTTAAGTTTGGCATCTATTTGTTGCCTGTTTTGTAAATAATTTTAAGACATCCTAGAGAGTTTTAAATCGCTTGATGATAAATCATGAAAAAGACATTTATGGGTATTTGCCAGGAGGTACAGCCCTCAAAAACCACTGAGTCACAGCACCATGCTGTGTAAGGTCAGATGTGTCCAGGGCTAGCTTCATGGGCTGCAACCAGTGCAGTCCCACAGAAGCCCACACCTCAGAAGGACCCTATGTTGGGGTATAACACTTTGAAGGCACTGCAGTGAAATTCTCAAATTTTATTTGTGAATTTGTATTTTGTAAGTGAAGTCCAATGGGACCATGGAGTATACGCCCGGGGCTTAGAGTTTACTTCCCTGCCTCCCTAGACATGTTCTGAGTTACCAGAGGCCCTGCACCCTGCCTGGCCTCACTCTAACCATCCCTGCCCATTACCACTGCTGCCTTCCACCCAGAGCAGCAGTAAGATTGCCTTAGGAGGAGAGTTGATGAGGGAGGCCCACTTTCTGCCATGTCACCCTCCAGTGGGGGCCTGGGAGCAGGTGTGGGGAGGGCTGGAGTCCAGCCAGCAGTTTGCTCTGCAGCATCTTGAGGCAGGGCAAGGAAGAAATCATCTCTGCTTTGGGCTGGCCACACCACAGCATGTTCACCAGGTAACTGGGCGGGGCTCCTCTGCCTACCCCTGATCCAGGTAAACAACATTGTCCCAGCATGGAGACTTCAATCCCTTGGGGGTGGGGTGGGGAGGGGGGGTCTCTCATCAACCATAGGTTAAAAGAGCAGACCCAAAGGTGGGAAGGGGGGAGACTGACTTCATCCCCAGCTAAGACCCCATATTTTCATTTTGCACTGGGCATACAAATTATGTAGTTGGCCCTGATTGTGCCTCTTACAATAAAAATAAGCCCCCAAACCTTTATAAACATCATAGCATGTCCCATCATAGATGGGACATCTCTTTTCAAGTGTTTGTTCTTAGGAGACTATTATCCTATTTCTTCCAGTTATCAATAGCATAGTATAGTAACTTAGGCAGTTCTTTTTGCTTAGGGGGCCTTTCCTTGGTTTTAAATTCATCCTTTAGAGAATAATATGAAACCAAAAGGAAGTCACATTCTGAACAAGTTTGGGGGAAAAAAAATTGTGCTAGCCTGGGCAAATTCTCATATAAAATAAGTTCTCTCAGCTTTCATTTCCCCCTTTTATAAGGCTATTGGATTAGAACATATCCGTGGAGTCTCTTAAACGTAACATAGTTTTACAAAGTGTATTAAGACTAAAGTAAATTCAAAGCTAGCACATTAGTAGATCATACTTCTAATCTCAACTTAATTATCTTCAGGGGTTCTTAAATTGCAAAAAAAATTTATTATTATTTTTTACTATACCACAGAGGAACTAAAATATAAAACACAAACATAGCTCTTTAGCAAGCATCTCAAAATCTCAGGTAGCCATGTTGAGTTCTCAAATTCAAGTCATAGTTACCAGAAGGTACCAGTGACTACCCCCTTATTCCACTGCTTAATAAATTCATATTTCCAGAATTGAGGATGAGAATTCCTTCCTCCTAAACTTTGGGTGTCCAAAATCCTAGTACTCTTCTCCTGGCCCCTGACGTGCAAAAGAGAGACTGACAGACAAGTGCATATGAAGTGAGGTAAAAGTAAGTGAAGAGGTCTGATAATGGTATCTCTCTAGGATTGCTAGATTGGAGTTCAGGCTAGAAGGAGTCTCTGGCGTATCTCTGTGCACATGGCTGGCCATTGTAGAGCTGTCTCTTGTGGTTCTGAGTCAACCTATACTATGGATTAGATTTAGATGATCCCAAGGAGACTGGATCAGTTTGGGGGCTATCCAAGAGATTTAGTCCAAAATTTCCCAAACCTCCTAGGGCCCTCCTACAAATCCTCTAAATATGAAAAAAACAGAAACTCAGAACAGACTCATGGTTCTATTTCAATCCAGAATTTCATCTTGGGTTTGAAGCCAGATCAATCTCTGATCATGGAGAGAACAAGATGACATTTACCTTGGTGGGATCACCATGCTACAGAACTGCTCTGATGCTTGGTTTGCATTTCTCAAAATTATATAATTCCCACAGAGCACCATCTAGATAGAAATACACCACAGTGCCCAATTCTTGTGATTAAACCCTGTATTGAGAAAGATGAAAACCTCAGAGACAGACATAAATTTTATACACACATTAAGAAAGGTTGTCATGGCAACTGCACTTGAAGATATGTATTTTTAAATCTAAGTAAATTTAACATTCAAAACACATTTGCATCTCCCTCAAAGGCTCTGTATCAAGAATATTAAACAAATTTTTTCCAATTCCCTTTGAATCTACACTTCCTTGGAAGCTTAACAAAATCCTATGAATATGATAACAGCATTGACTTAAGCACCTGTCTTTGGAAGACTATGAGAAAATCCAAAATGAAAGCCAAATAATGTTGCTCTTCTACTCCCAGAGGCCCTAGATTTCCCCCTCTAAAATTTTAAATTGTGAGCAGGCTAAGCCATATAATCTCTACAAGGTCCTTTTAAGCTCTAAAAATCAATTATCTATTAGCTGCTGACCTTGCAACACAGCAACAAATCATGAAAGATGAACACACCTAGTGCTGCAGTATAATTGAACAATTCATACAAATGACTATAATCAATATTGCTCTTTAACCTAGTCAAACCAATTCCTAGCTTTGTTTCATCTCACTCTGAACAATCTCCAGGATTCTATTCAGCATCAATGTTGACAGTTTTCCTTGATAAGATACGTAGTTTAATTCTCTTGCTCATAAACTTAAAGTAACAAAAATAATGGCTTGACTCCCAACGGTTCCTTGTGCTTCTTGCACCTCTACAGCCTGTAACTGAAGCCTTCTGTTCTCTGTCATGTAGTCAACTACAAGTTCCTTCCTTTGTCCCTTTCAGCCACTAACCTAAAGGGTCCTTGAGTTGCTTCCAAACCCAGGACCTAGAGAGCTCAAGTGCTAGAAAGTTAAGCTTTGGCACATGAGACTGGGGTTCTTCCTCCTGGGGTGAAGCACAGAAGAGAGAGAACACAGTAAATTCCATGTCTGTTTGGCTCAGTGCTATATCCCCAGCGTCTGGAATAAGATCTGACACACATTAAGTGACCAATAAAAAAGTGTTGCCTAACTAAATGGGTCACATTTCTTTGGACAGAAATGGAAGTCAGGAGACAGAGAGAGTCAGGAGAGTAAGAGGGCTCTGTCCCCTGACAGGGAAAAGAGGAGGAGGTGAGGGAGTGAGAGAACATGGAATTCAGGTGCCTTGGTTCTAATATGGTCACTCCTAGTCTGGAGAATCTCTGGACCATGCATAGGTTAAAGAACTACCTAAGACAGATGTTCCTTTAGACTCCTTTTGTCTGTAGATCATTCTGGACATGACATCTATAGATCTACTGAACACTCTATCTCCATGAAACACCGGTTTTTCAGGATAATAGGTATAACTTGAAAAAGGGGTACCTTCATCAAATACATTTGGAACACTCAGTGTTACATCAAGTTAAAATACGTTTCCTTACAGTAGAACTTCTCAGTTCTTCCAATATATTAATATTCGTTCTGAGAAAGAATATATGTATATAAACAGAACGAATACGATCGAGGAAACTTTTTCTCAGAGTATCTCATAGGATAGGGTACCATGAGACACACTTTGGGAAATAATGCTGTTGCTAACCTAATAAAAAAACTCTGATCCTTAAACATTTCCTAGTTTTAATGATGACCTAGTGATAAGATATAGAAGGAACAAAGGACTGCTTGCTTACCAACTATTTTGGTTGATATTTTGTAGAACTATAGGCTATTATAAACCTATGTTCACACCTAATACAGGCATCACTGAAAGATGTCCATACAACATCTTCTTAAATACTTCCAGCAATGGGGTACTTAGCATATTACAAAGTGCTATTAGCATTAGAGGTAGTTTGGCTATCTGGAAATCTTTTTCAACTATTAAGTAACTTCAATAATCTCCTTTATTCTATATGCAGAGAAAACCTCAATGAAGATTTCGTTCATTTATTCAAAAATATTTACTGATTGCCTTTTTGGAGACAGGCACATTACAACTTTATCTATAATATAGTTACAAAGTAAGTTTCATTCTCTACTATCATGTGTTAAAAATTAAAACAAGAATTTGCAAGTATTTTAGATGTATATAAATGTAGATTTTTAAAAAAACTACCAAACAGGATTATTTGTGACTTATTTGCTCCTGGCAGTTTATCCATGCTATAACAAGATCCATTCCCAATCTGTAGAAAGACAGCCACCAAACTGTAAACTGACTGAATGCGAATCCGACTGGAAGAAGGAATGTCATTTCCTGCCTTTTGTTTACCGTCTGGATATTTTACAAAATGGCTCCCAGCTCAAATTTTACAATTATCCATTCACTCAGTGTCATAAAATTCTATAAATCAAACATGAAATTGATTTCTATTGTATTTTAAAAGTCTACTCCCACCCCAAAATAAGACCTTACAAAATTGAAGTAACAAAAGAAAATGTCTGAAATGCATTAAATGAAAAGTAGATCAAATTGTTCTGATTGCAATAGGTAAAAATATATGTATGTGGGAACAGGAAAAAACTTAAAACAGTTGTACAAGTGGCAGTTGAGTTGGCAATATTTAGTTTCCTTTGAGATTTCTTTTAATACTGCTGTTACATTACTCTTTTAATCATTTTCTTTAGCTATTATGAACTGTACATCATTTGAAACTATTGCTTGGTTCTCTCTTAAATAAGAACAAAACCCCACTAAACCCCACTGAAACTATTAAGATAATCTGAAGTTTAGATCTTTTACTGTTTCTTAGCTAGTATCTGCTGTCTTTATTTACAGTATTTATTCTAGCAGGAATGAAGAACTATTTTAGTTAGTCCTACCTGTACCTACTATTACTTTCTAAGGACTAAATGAGATGAGTATATAAAGAATTTGGTGTGTAACAAATGCTCATTCCAGTCCCTTGTTCTACTTTGGCAAGTTTCAGTCTCACTCCTTTTTATCAGTGCAGATCACTGACAACGCTCAAAGCAACACAGTATCCAGCCTTTCTGGCCATGCTGATTTTCTGACTTCTGCAATAACAGCAACTGCTTTGTTGTCACTGCCTCCCTTCCCCCAACTCCTCCCCTTCTACCTTCATCATTGGTCTTAGGAACTTAGGAAACAGGCATAGGACTGGCTAAGAAGAAAAATAAGGTCGTTAGCATCAACTTGTTGACAATATAAAAACCCACCCTTGAAAATAGTGTCCATTTCTCTCGCAGCTATCTTCTCACAGCTACTAAATGACTCCTTGATTCTACCGGCCATGTCTTCACTTTTACACACTCAGTAGAATTATGTTTTTTTAAGCAATTTTCAATGTGTCAACATAACCGCATGTGAAAAAAAGGTACATTTTATAAAGGTTAACAGTACTTTTTATGGGTCTGGAGAAAAAAATAAACATGTCTTCAGGGAAGAATTTTAATCTGTTTCCCCCAGAGACCAAAAACAACAACAAAGATTCTTAAAATGTCCTCTTAAAAGATGAAATGCTATCCCAATTATATATTATAATTATATATTATGCTATCCCAATTATCCCTTAATTATACTGAAGATTTTTCTTAGGATAATGGAGTAATTTCATTTCTTAAATGCTCATTGTAACACCTAGATTATGCTATGACTTTAGCAACTTGGTTCTACTAATATATAACTGTTTTGATAGAATAGATGGAGAAGTAAGGCCATTTTTAAAGTTGAAAAGAATAACAATATTTGAGAAGGGAAAGAGGCAGAGAAAAAGACTGACAAGTCTGTGCTTACATTCTGAGTGAGAAGAATAGTAATGTTCCAGCTGTGGAAAACACTACTGGTTCATAACATATTAAATGAAGAGAACATTGTATATAATATGTCTGTAAAAATTACATGTGGATTAAAATGTAGAAGGATCCACCTCAGAAGCTTAACACTGGTTAAGTTCAAATAGTGGTGATGGAGCTTCCTATTTTTGTGCTTCTATGTTTCCTAGATTTTTCTACAATAAACCCATATAATTTTCTAATAAAAAATAGAGCATTTTGTCTTTAAAATACAAACTATTTTAATATAAAGAAAACGAATAAATTTTGATAGTCTATAAATAAGATAGAATCTATTTATATAAAAAAATGAAACTGCACATTTGTGGGCCAAACAGCATGTGAGTTTTTCATTTTTCCCAAACATATGCACAGAATTAATTGTTTTGAATTTTATTAGCACAAAGTGTGGAAGAGCCCTTTCATTCCATAAAAAATGTGTTGTGTTGATGTTTTTAACAATAAACTTCTGAACTATCAAAAAGAATGTAGATCAAAATCAGTGAAGAAATCGTTTTTAAAAAGCCAGAAAGCTATAAAACTTAAGAGTCCTGCTAGAGCCATGCTACGAGCCATCAGTAACACTGAAGCTACTAAAATTTAGGTCATTTGACAAATACAAAGGGCCACGTAAGAACAACAGTGAATGGATAACTTATTTTACATATAATTAACAGTAATTTTTATTTTTTAAAAATCCTCTAGAAAAATGACTTATTTTTAATGTTTCAAGTTATTTATGTAACTCTGGATAAAATATGCTTATTTACCTGATTCTTCTATGCTCTGTTTTCCTCGATTCCATCATTATTATACATTGTCTCACTTACTGGCAACATGCCAACACCCTGACTCTGGTTCAGTTACCCCGTTTTTGCCTTGATCACGGCTAATCAGGTTGCACTTGCTTTAAAATTCCACTGATCTCACCTGATTTTACTGACACTTGGTTTACATATCAACTGGCTACTCTAACCTTCCAGTGCCAGTTTCCAAACCAATTAAGGTACTTGGATAACAAAGGAAGATGCTCTTTATACGCAAAACCATAGAATATGATAGGCGACAGGGAATAAATGTAACAACATGCCTTTGTAGAAACATGATGCTAGGAACTAAGAATACATTTCACTTAAAGTTTCAGAATTTAAATTATTCCATAAATTAAATGCTTTTGTCAGAAATAAAGGCTGCATCTAGTTACTTCGTTTCTATGTTTAACTACTTATTACTAGGTCTAAAATGTTAGCTATATAACCATAAACACAACATAAAATAACTCAATTAATAACTAGCGTACATTCTTGAAACTAAAATTACAAGAGAAATTCAGCAGTGTCAAAAACAAGCCCATCTGCAAACATTTATCACTATTGTTCCTTTCCTCTCTATCAGCACTTGGCATACTTCCTTCATATCTCCTTTTATCTTTAAAAAAACATATTTTAAAAAAAGAGTTCTTCAAGAACAGTGTAACCAAAGAAAGCAAACTAAAATACAATGCTGTCAATAAAAAAGCATTAAATATAAAAGTTACCAGTACTAAAATGTAAATTTGAAAGATACTTATTTTTGAAAAAGCCCCAATATTTCTTTGCTTACTAGTTAGACTGACCATTTTCCTAAAAGTATATTAGCTGTTTCCCCTTATAAAAGCTGTTTTGTCTATTTACTCTATGTTTTCTTAACAATTTGTATGACCTCTTTATATGTAATATGGATATTATCCCTTTCTGTCATATATTTTGCAAATATTTTCGACCCATCTTTGTTTTCTTTCTTTTAAATTTGGTTTCAGTTTTTAGTTAATGCTCTCTCATTTCTTATGGTTAGGATATGACATAATAATAAATAAATTCAGGAATTTTTTTTTACACAAATGATGATTAGTGGAGTAATAGTGCTACTACAATTTCCAGCAAAAAGAGGACAGACAAGTCTCACTCTTAGTTTGCTACTTAGGAAGGACACCACTTCAAAACACATTCAGAACTAACTGTATTATTTTCCAAATGATTCAGAACTGTTCAAAATGATGAGCAATGTATAAGTCATGAAATAAACACTGTTGTCTGGGAAGGCATACAAGCAAATACAAGGTATGTTATTCACTGAATTACTCAAACCTAATAACAATGATTAAATACAAACTAATTTATACTCAGAAAATAAAAATATTAATCCAATAAATAAAATTATATAAAGTCCTTTTTTTCTTTTCCTTTTTATGTAAAGTCCCCTTTAAGAGGATTTACTGAAAGTGTGAAAATGAGTTATTTTTCTCTTTTATGAATATTTAAAAAACATTACTGTGAAAAATAATTTCTCTTCAAGAATATTAATTTTAGAGATCAAACTAAGGCTAAGAATATGAAAACAATGACACAGAAACTGAAAAAACAAAAGTTAAAAGTAGAAGTCCTCCGATTAAAATTATCACTATATTAATGCAATAAGTATAAAAGTATATAATGCATTAAGAAACTCTTATATACAAAAATTCAAATCTACATGATGAAGTACTAATAGGTGTTTATATTATACAATGATGCTTGGCTTATAAAAGGATTCAATACATATTTTCTAAATGGTCATTTCCCTCAACAAAGTTAAGTGTATACAATTTTAATATCTCTTCGAAACAGTGATCCAAGCTTCCTCCTTGGATGATGTTACCAGTTCATACTTAGTTTCAATAACTTGTCCCTCCACAGAAAGTAGGTGCAGTCTCCTCACCAGTACACTCAAAAGTACTGTGGTTACCATATATGCAAACCTAGTCAGGAAGAAAGTTAACTGGTTACTAAAGATTAACAACGATAACTATATAGATTGTTCATTCTCATCAACAGTGATAAACAAAATTATAGGTACAAAGTCTAGCATCTTTCCTTTCCTTTTCGTTTCTCTATCATCTCACCTCAGCTCTGGGCATTCCTGTGTGCCTGAGAATCCAAGCAAGGAGAAAGTCTTCATTACCGATTCATCATCAAACCGCTCTGGATCAAACCTAAAAAGAAGATTTGGGCCTGATCACAACAGAGTTCCACTGGCATAGTACATATTTACACTATAAGAACACGGGTATGTAATAAAGTTTTAAAACTACTGAAGATAGAAACTGCTCTCACATTATATTTAAATTTGACCTTTTATGTTCCCAAACTATTGAACATATATTACATCTTTTTTTGCTTATTCTATTTTATTTATTTATTTATTTTTTGGCTACACTGGGTCTTCGTTGCTGTGAGCAGGCCTTCTCTAGTTGCAGCGAGCGAGGGCTACTCTTCACTGTGGTGCGGAAGCTTCTCATTGAGGTGGCTTCTCTTGTTGCGAAGCACGGGCTCGAGGCGCACGGGCTTCGGTAGTGGCAGCACGCAGGCTCAGTAGTTGTGGCTCGCGGGCTCCAGAGTGCAGGCTCAGTAGTTGTGCACAGGCTTAGTTGCTCTGCAGCATGTGGGATCTTCAGGACCAGGGATCGAACCCGTGTCCCCTGCATTGGCAGGCAGATTCTTAACCACTGCACCACCAGGGAAGCCCCTACTTCTAAAGAATAGATGCAAAATACATTTCTCCAGAATCATGGAGGAATGAAACTGTAACATGCAACTACATCATTTATGAGATTTAAGGATAAATTTATGAGATTTAAGGATAAATAATTTAAGGATAAGTTAAGGATAAATTTAAGGATAAATAAATTTAGTCTGGAGACACCAGACTAAAATTTCTATTAATCAATTAAATGAGACCCAGACTTATTAATAAGTGAGGGAAATGAAGAGGCTAAGAAGGATCTTTTATAGTACAGAAGTTACACTCTAACAATTACAATTACACTCTAATAAAGATGTTTAAAAAAAAAAGTCAATGAGGAAATGGCTATATTAAACGAAAACAACCCACCCACCAAGGAGCATAAAAATTCCCCTCAAAAACAAGTGTTTTTAATAAAAAGATCTAAACTCTGAGAAAAAGAAAAAGAATCCTGCTTTCATTGTCCTTTTTAAAAAGTGTAAGTTACCTTTCACTTTTGGAATATACTATATTTATATTACAGTCCATATAAAAAACTGTATCAAATTTAATCAGCCTTTCCTTTTGTAAACTATCTTGAAAATTGAGACCCTAAATGTTTACTTCAAGATACCTATGTTTCCAGATTAAAAGGGAATCAAACTTGATTTTTCCAACTACTTTTTTTAATCTTTATTTTATATTGGAGTACAGTTGATTTACAATGCTGTGTTCAATTCAAGTGTACAGCAAAGTGATTCAGTTATACATACACATATATCTATTTTTTTAGAATCCTTTCCCATATAGCTTATTACAGAATATTGATTAGAGTTTCCTGTGCTATACAGTAAGTTCTTGTTAATTATCTATTTTACATATAGTAGTCTGTATATGTTAATCCCAACCTGCTAGTTTATCCCTCCGCCCCGCACCTTTCCCCTTTAGTAACCCTAAGTTTGTTTTCTAAGTCTGTGAGTCTGCTTCTGTGTTGTAAAAAAGTTCATTTGTATCACTCTTTTAGATTCCACATATAAGTGATATCATATGATATTTATCTTTCTCTGTCTGACTTACTTTATTTAGTATGATAATCTCTAGGTCCTTTCATGTTGCTGCAAATGGCATTATTTCAGACTTTTTTATGGCTGAGTAATATTCCATTGTATATATGTACCACATCTTCTTTATCCACTCCTCTGTCGAGGGATACTTACCCTGCTTCCATGTCTTGGCTATTGTAAACAGTGCTACAACGAACACTGGGGTGTATGTATCTTTTCGAATTATGGTTTTCTCTGGATATATGCCCAGGAGTGGGATTGCTGGATCATATGGCAACCCTATTTTTAGGTTTTAAGGAATCCCCATACCGTTCTTCATAGTGGCTGTACTAATTTACATTCCCATCAACAGTGTGGGAGGGTTCCTTTCTCTCCACACCTTCTCCAGCATTTATTGTTTGGAGACTTTTTGATGATGGCCATTCTGACCGGTGTGAGGTAATACCTCATTGTAGTTTTGATTTGCATTTCTCTAATAATTAGCTATGTTGAGCATATTTTCAAGTGCTTTTTAGTTATCTTCACTAACAACGAAACATCAGAAAGAGAAATTAAGTAAACAATTCCATTTACCATTGCATCAAAAAGAATAAAATACCTTGGAATAAACCTATCTAAGGAGGCAAAAGACCTGTACTCCAAAGACTATAAGATGCTGATGAAAGAAATTGAAGATGACACAAACAGATGAATATATCACATTCTTGGATTGAAAGAATCAATATTGTCAAAATGATTATACTACACAAGGTAATCTACAGATTCAATGCAATCCCTATCAAATTACCAATGGCATTTTTTGCAGATACAGAACAAAAAAAATTTTAACTTGTATGGAAACACAAAAGACCCCAAATAGCCAAAGCGATCTTGAGAAAGAAAAATGGAGCTGGAGGAATCAGGTTCCCTGACCTCCAACTATAAAGCTACAGTAAGCAAAACAGTATGGTACTGGCACAAAGACAGACCTGGAGAGCAATGGGACAGGATAGAAAGCCCAGAAATAAACCTGAGCACCTACGGTCAATTAATCTATGACAAAGGAGGCAAGAGTATACAATGGAGAAGAGACAGTCTCTTCAACAAGTGGTGCTGGGAAAACTGGACAGCTACATTTAAAAGAATGAAATTAAAACCTTCTCTACCACCATACACAAAAATAAATTCAAAATGGATTACAGACCTAAATGTAAGACCAGATACCATAAAACTCTTAGAGGAAAACATAGGCAGAACACTCCTTGACATAAATCATAGCAATATCTTTTTGGCTCCACCTCCTAGAGTAATGAAAATAAAAACAAAAACTAACAAATGGGACTTAATTAAACTTAAAAGCTTTTGCAGAAAAAAGGAAACCATAAACAAAACGAAAAGACAACCCACAGAATGGAAGAAAATATTTCAAATGATGTGACCAACAAGGGATTAACCTCCAAAATATACAAACAGCTCATGCAGCTCAATATCAAAAAGAGAAACAACCCAATCAAAAAATGGGCAGAAGATTTAAATAGACATTTCTCCAAAGAAGACATACAGACGTCCAACTATTTTATGAAATACCTCACAATTTTAAGGATTAAAAATAAAATTAAAATGAAAAATAGATAATTTGTCCTCAAATGCTGAAGAATTTTTTAATCTAAAGTTTTTCAGCTTTATTGATTTATAACTGCAAAACTGTAATATATTTAAAGTGCACTACCATGTTGTTTTGGTTACTAAAGCTTGGTAACATAGCTTGAAATCAGGAAGTGTGACGCCTCCAGCTTTGTTCTTTTTTCTCAAGATTGCTTTGGCTATTCTGGGTCTTTAGTGGTTCTGTGAATTTAAGGATTGTTTATTCTATTTCTATAAAAATTGACATTGGGATTTAGACAGGGATTGTACTGAATCTGTAAATCGCTTTGTCTAGTAGGGACATTTTAACAATATTAATTCTTCCAATCCATGAACACAGATTATCTTTCTATTTATTTGGGTCTTCTTCTATTACTTTCGTCAAGATTTTAGTTTTCAGAGTACAGAACTTTCATCTATTTGAATTTAATCCTAAGTATTTTACTATTTTTGATGCTATTGTAAATGGGATTGTTGTCTTAACTTTTCTTTCTGATAATTTGTTGTCAGTGTATAGAAAAGCAACTGACCTTTTTATATTGGTTTTGAATCATGAAACTTTACTGAATTCATTTATTAATTCTAACAGTTTTTGGTGGAATCTTTAAGGTTATCTATGTATAATATCATGTCATCTCCAAGTAAAGGCAATTTTACTTCTACCTTTCTGATTTTATTTCCTTTTCTTTCCTAATTGCTCTGGCTAGGACTTCTAATATCATGTTGAATGAAAGTGGTGAGAGTGGGTATCCTTGTCTTGTTCCCGATCTTAGAGGAAGACCTTTCATCATTTCACCCTTGAGTATGCTGTTAGCTATAGGCATGTCATATATGGCCTTTATTATGTTGAAGCACATTCCTTCTATACCTAATTTGTTGAGTTTTTATCACGAAAAGATATTTAATTTTGGCAAAAGCTTTTTCTGTATCTACTGAGATGATCATACGTTTTTATCCTTCATTTTGTTAACGTCATATATCACATTGATTGATCTGCACATGTTGAACCATCTATCCTAGATTTACCCCAGGAGTAAAGCCCACTTAATCATGGTGTATAATTCTTTTAATGTACTACTGAGTTTGGTTTGCAAATATTTTGTTAAGATTTTTTCCATATATGTTCATTATGGATATTGGCCCATAGTTTCTTGTAGTGTCCTTTTCTGGCTTCCGTCAAGGGTAATACTGGCCTCATAAAATGAATTTGGAAATCTTTCCTTCTTTTCTATTTTTGGGAGGAGTTTTAAGGACTGGCATTAATTCTTCTGGAAGTGTTTGGTAGAATTTACCAAGGAGGCTATCTGGTCTTGGACTTTTCTCTGTTGAGAGGTTTTTGATTACTGACTCAATCTCCTTACTAATAACTGGTCTGTTGAGATTTTCTACTTTTTCATGATTCAGTCTTCTTGGTAGGTTTTATGTTTCTAGGAATATACCCATTTCTTCTAGGTTATCTAATTTGTTGGCATATGATTATTCATAGTAATTTCTTACGATCCTTAATATTTATGTTCTCAGTTGTAATGTCTCCTCTATCATTTACAATTTTATTTATTTGAGCCTTCCCTTGTTTTTTCTTATTAAGTCTAGCTAAATATTTGTAAATTTTGTTTACCTTTCCAAACAACAGCTCTTAGTTTCACTGATCTTTTCTATTGTCTTTCTAGTTTCTATTTCATTTGTTTCCACTCTGATCTTTATTTTCTTTTACTAATTTTGGACTTTGTTGTTGTGTTTTTTCTCTAATTCCTTGAAGTGTAAAGTTAGGCTGTTTATTAGATATCTTTCTTTTTTCTTAATGTAGGTGTTTATTGCTATAATCTCCCCTCTTAGAACTGCTTTTGCTACATCCCATAAGTCTTGTTATACCATGTTTGCTTTTTCATTTGTCTCAAGATATTTTGATTCCCATTGGTTATTTCTTCTTTGACCCATTGGTTATTCAGAAGCATATTCAGTAGACTGTTTAATCTCCATTTTTTTTAATCCAACAAATTACTCCCACCCAGGATTTTGAAACGTTTAATCAAAAAAGAATCTGGCATTTTAAAAGTTAGGTTTACAAGCTTGACACATTCTTAATATTAGTAATTTATCTATTTGTACACTGTCTAAGAAAATGAGGTCTATGAAGACATCAACAAGATATTTAAGAGTTCATTATAAGCTACAGTATCTTGCAAGTAAGTATGCAGTTTAACTGTAATAAACCACTATAAGCAAATTTAACTACATAAAAATATTAGTTAAATGCAATTCTATGGAAATACACATTATACTTACAGCTGTTTTTCAGTGAGATTCTTACTGCTTTCTTCCCCTTTGTGGTCAGAAAGATCTTTGATATGATTTCAAATTTCTTAAATTTATTAAGGTTTGTTTTGTGGCCTAACATATGATATATCCTGTAGAATGTTCCATGTGCACATGAGAAGAATGAGTATTCTGCTGCTGTTGGATAGGATGTCCTAAATATGTTTGTTAGTTCCATATGGTCTACATGTAGTTTAAGTCCATGGTTTCCTTATTGATTTTCTGTCTAGGTGATATATCCACTGTTGAAAATGGGTATTGAAGTCCTTTACTATTATTTTATTGCTATTTCTCCATTCAGATCTATTAATATTTACTTTATTTAGGTGCTCCAAGTTGGGTGCATAAATATGTACAAGTGTTATATCCTCTTGATGAACTGATCCCTTTTTCATTATATAATGATCTTCTTTGTTTCTTGTTACAGTTTATGACTTAACATCTATTTTGTCTGATGTTAAGTATAGCTAGTGCTGCTTTATTTTGGCTTCCATATGCACAGAATAACTTTTTCCATCACTTTCAGTCTGTGTGTCTTTATAGCTGAAAAGACTCTCTTATAGGCAGCATATAGTTGCGTCTTGTTATTTTATCCATTTGGTTACCCTATGTATTTTGTATGTTTTGTTTTTTGCGGTATGCAGACCTCTCACTGTTGTGGCCTCTCCCGTTGCGGAGCACAGGCTCCGGACGCGCAGGCTCAGCGGCCATGGCTCACGGGCCCAGCCGCTCCGCGGCATGTGGGATCTTCCCAGCCTGGGGCACGAACCTGTGTCCCCTGCATCGGCAGGCGGACTCTCAACCACTGCGCCACCAGGGAAGCCCACTCTATGTATTTTGATTGGAAATTTTAGTCCATTTATGTTTAAAGAAACTATTAATAGGTATGGATGTACTAATGCCATTTGGTGAACTGTTTTCCAGCAGTTTTGTAGTTCCTTTGTTCCTTTCTTCCTTTGTGATTTCATGATTTTCTACAGTGGGATGCTTTGAGTCCTTTCTCTTTATACACTGTATATTTACTATAGGTTTTGCTTTGTGGTTACAAGGATGATTACATAAAATATATTATGGTTATAACTGTATTTTAATCTGATAACAACTTAATTTCAAATGCACTGAAAAGCTCTACATTTTCACATTTCCCCCAATATTTTATGTTTCTAATGTCACATTTTACATCTTTTTATACTGTGTATCATTAATAAATTATTGCAGTTTTAAACACTTCTGTATTTTAACCTTTATACTACAGTTATAAGTGATTTACCCATGACCATTACATATTTGAGTATTCATATTAACTATATATTTACCTTTACCAATGAATTTTATACTTTTATATGTTTTCATGTTACTAATTAGCATCCTTTCATTTGAGCTTGAATAACTCCCTTTAACATTTCAGGTTTTGTTTGTCTAGGAGACTCTTTACCTCTCCTTCAATTCTGAAGGACAATTTTGCCAGGTAGTGTATTCTTGATTGGCAATTTTTTTCTTTCAGCACTCTGAATATATCAGCCCATTCCCTTCTGGCCTGCAAGGTTTCTGTTGAAAAATCTGCTGAGTATCTTATGTGGGTTCCCTTGTACATACATATTGCTTTTCTCTTGCTTCTTTTAAAATTCCCTCTTTGTCTTTAACTTCTGACAATTTAATTATGATGTGTGTCAGTGTGTGTCTCTAAGATTCATCTTTTTTGGTACTCTTCAGGCTTCCTGGATCTGGATGTCTGTTTCTTTTCCCAGATAGGGAAGTTTTCAGCCATTATTTCTTTGAATATACTTTCTTTGTCCCTTTCTCTCTCTCTTCTCCTTCTTGGACAACTATAATGTGTATATTGGACTACCTGATGATATCCCATAAGTCCCTTAAGCTATATTCACTCTTCATTTTTCTTTTTGCAACTCTGATAAATTCCACTGCCCTGCCTTTAAATCTGCTGATCCTGTCTTCCGCGTCATCTAATCTGCTGTTAAACCCCTGTAATGAATTTTTCAATTCAGTTACTATACCCTTAAGCTCTGTGATTTCTGTTTGGTACATTTTTACATTTTCTATCTCTTCACTGAAATTATCATTTTGTTCGTGCATTGCTCTCCTGACCTTCGTGAGCAATCTTTATGACCATTATATTGAATTCTTTTATTAGGTACATCACTTATCTCCATTTCATTAAGATCAGTTTCTGGAAATTTATTTTGCTCTTTTGTTTGGAACATAGTCCCCTGTTTCTACATTTTCCATGACTCTTTGTGTTGGTTTCTTTATATCAGATAAAACATTCTTCTACTTTATAATGCACTGTGAAAACTCTGAGAAAATGTCATTACCAGGCACCTTGGAACTGAGCACTTGTACAGGATGGAACATCTGTCGGCAGATCTCAGGAAACTGGAAGCAAAGATTTTTCTTAGGCTTAAGATTCGTAGTCCTGATATCGTTCCTCAGAAGGCATTTCATAAGCCTCACTGTCAGGATCCAAAGGGCATATCTTCCAGAATTCCTTCCTGGGGGGGCTCCTTCTTCATTCAGGCTAATATGAAGGTGTCAGCAGGGCTGCACTTCTTTCTGGAGGTTCTAGAGTAGAAATCATTTCCTTGTGTGTTCCAGCTTCCTATGTTTGCCCACATTCCTTGGCATATGGCTTTTCACGGAAAGCCAGCAATGGCTGTTCCAGTCTTTCTCCAGTGTCATCACTTTATAGCAGACTATTTTATCTAGTAAAATAGACTGCTGTCACAGTCTTGTGTAGGAGATGAAGCTCATTAATTAGCCTAGCCTGACATCCTGGTTGCCTCTTAAACATCTGTGATTGTCCAACCTGCTGTTTTTGTTCACAGTTGCTCCCAGTAGTTGAGGGTATGTCATGACCTATCAGTGTCCAAAAGGAGAGGATCACAGACAGCATCTATACACAGGATGATAAGAAGATGGACTGCCAGGCAACAGGTAAGGATGTATGCAGTCAAACTGCTTCCAAGGAGAAACTGGGAGATTTACATTTTTATCTGCTCCCTCTGTGCTGAGCCTGGGTGTATAGCCACAGGGGGTGTTCCTGCACCCACTTAAAAACTGTTTGTTTCTTTACTATAATCTTGTGGAACTCGTAAATGCAAGTCCCATAAGCTATCACAGCTGGGTGACTGGGGGCCTGTCCCTTGGGTGGCAGATATAAAAGCTGGACTGCTAGATGTGTGGACAAGCTCCTTCCTGGGAGATATTTGCAAGCTGGATTTATTGTTGGAGTAAAGTTGGGGGTGAAGGTGAGGAAAGTACCCATCAGCTCTTCTGGGGTCCGGAAGATCAGAGTCAACACCTAGATGGTAGTAATTAGAAGCCAGACCCTCAGCCAACAGCTTGTGAGGTATGTAGTCAAACTCCTTCCAGAGAAAGACTGGGAGATAGGCATTTTTGCCTGCTCCCTCTGCACTGAAAGGTGGGTGCTAACCACAAATACCTCCATGCCCATTAACATATGCTTCTTTGTTTGCTATAGTCCCATAGGACTTATGAATGCAAGATGTACTAGCTATCAGAGCTATGAGATTTAGGGCACATCCCTCCCTCGCATGGCAGCCATAAAAGTTGGGACACTAGATGTCTGTGCAAGGGAGATGCTGGCGACCTGTTTTTATTGTTCGAGTGAACCAGAAGGAGAAGGTTGGAGGTGTGTCCACTGACTCCCCCAGGGTCCGGGGAGGATCACAGCCAGTATACCCAGACGCATGCCAATTAGAAGCTAGACCTTCAGGCAGCAGCTTGTAAAGTATGTAGTCAACCTCCTTCAGAGAAAGACTGGGAGACAGGCATTTTTTCCTGTTCCCTCTATGCTGAACCCTATGGGGACAGCCATGATGAATGCTTGTGCTCACGCTATGCTCCCATTAAGAACTGCTTCTTTGTTTGCTACAGTCCTGTGGGACTCATGAATGCAAGCCCAGATGGCTTTCGGAGGTAGATGTTTTAGGAGCCCACTCCTCAGGTGGGAGTCTTTAAAGCCAGGGCACTAAATATGAGGTCCAAAGCCTTCAATCCGCAGGGAGAAGCTGGGACTTGGGGGTTCCCTCCTGACTGTATGGCACTGGGCTGGGGGTGGGGTTTATGGCAAGAATGTGTCTCATTCTTTTCTACCTGCTTCAATGTGGGTATTTTCTCATTTGCCCAATGTGTAGGAGTCACTCAGCTAGCTCCTGGATTTTTCTCAGAGGGAATTGCTCCATGTGTAGCTGTACATTCAATGCATCTGTGTGAGGAAGGAAATTCAGAAGCCTGCTATGTCACTATCTTGGTCCCAGTCCATACTGAGGTTTTGAATATTTGTCTTCATTCTTCTTTTTGTTTTGTTTTAATTTTATTTATTTATTTTTGGCTGCATTGGGTCTTCCTTGCTGCACGCGGGATTTCTCTACTTGCAGCGAGTGGCAGCTACTCTCCGTTGCAGTGCGCAGGCTTCTCATTGCAGTGGCTTCTCTTGTTGCAGAGCATGGGCTCTAGGCACGCAGGCTTCAGTAGTTGCAGCACGTGGCTTCACTAGTCGTGGCTCGCGGGCTCTAGAGCACAGGCTCAGTAGTTGTGGCACACAGGCTTAGTTGCTCCATGGCATGTGGGATCTTCCTGGACCAGGGATTGAACCCATGTCCCCTGCATTAGCAGGCGGATTCTTAACCACTGTGCCACCAGGGAAGTCATGTCTTCATTTTCAGTTGAGAATTCTATTTCAGCCTGTTTTCTTAAAGTTGATAATATTTCATTATTTGGTATAGAGTAATATTTACATTATGATCCATTTAAGTCACAGAATTTGACCCAGGGTTTCTTCCTCTGAGATACTGCCAATACAATAATAATGTATTTCCATGCATTTATTTCTGTAAATAAATCATATCTAGACATTTTTCTATAGGGAGAATAAGGTAATGTCAGCTACTTACTCAAAAAAAACTTATAAAAAAAACCACAATGAAATATCACCACATACCTATTAGAACAATTAAAATAAAAAATAGTGACAATAGTTAATGCTATTGAGGCTCCAGAGAAGCTGAATCTCTCAAAACACTGCTGCTAAGAATCTGAGAAAAATACCCTGGCAGTTTCTTGCAAAATTAAATATGCACTAACCACATAACCCAGCAATCGTACTCTTGGGCATTTATCCTAAAAAATGAAACCCTATGTTCACACAAAACTTGTACACAGATGTTTATAACAGCTTTATTCCTAAAAGCAAAATACTGCAAACAAACCAAATGTCCTTCAGTGGGGTAAAGTTGAACAAACCCTGCACATCCATAAGATAGAATACTACTCAGCCATAAAAAGATATGCAACATCCTCTGTTGACCTCAAGAGCATTAAATATAGTGAAAAAAGTCAACCTCTTCATCTTCCTCTGTGTGACACATATTTAAACTATAATTAATCAATTACCTCTATAGGGTCTAACTCATTCTACGAACATTTTTGCTACTGTGAATTAGTCTCTCAAGGATCCTCTCAAGGTGCTGACACAAATGCATCTACGGACTTTTCACAAGGGATGGGTGATGAGCTGCACAACCTAAGAAAGCTCTTCCTTGGTATACAACACTATTAATAATATTTCTTAAATTTGACTGCATTTGATTCATAAAAATGATTTCCACACTTCAGCATACATTCCTTTCAGTATTTTCAATCTGTAATCTAGATTCTCTGAGTGCTCTGAGGATAGGAATAGTGTCAAAAGTTCCAGCAAAGTTCTTATGCTTTTCACATTACACCTAAAGTTTATCAGAAACTTGGCATTTTTCCACATGAAATTTTTTTAAGGTTTTAAAATTTGAAATTTTAATTTTTTATAAGTATAAGCATACTTTTTTTTAACCAATGTATATCTTTAATTTTGCTACAAAATCCCCTTGGAATATAAAATTTACTTAATTTTTACAGAAGATTTTGAAGGACTGCTATTTCATTTATTAATAGATTCCCCTTTAATAGCATTGTAATATTAAAAACTAAAATGATAGGAACACTTAAAATGTCCCATCCTTATATTCCAGAAGTAGGTTTTTCTACTATTTCAACCATGCCATCAACTCTGTCCCCTGCATTTCACACAGCTCTTAGTCCCAGTCAACTCAATGAATAACCTTCTTCAGGGCAGTAAATCTTAACCCATTTCTTTAAGGCAGATTTACCAGATGCCTACCTAAGAGGCAAACAATATCAACTTTATTCTTCACCTTTTCCCTCCCTTGCTCTTCTCACACATAACAATATACACACAACACCTATTTTCTGCATTCGACTAAAGAGCTTAATAATTGAGGCCAAAAGAAGGAAAATAAAGAAACTGCACAACCAATACCCACTTACCAGGGCTTCCCTGGTGGTGCAGTGGTTGAGAATCCGCCTGCCATTGCAGGGGACATGGGTTCGAGACCTGGTACGGGAAGATCCCACATGCTGCGGAGCAACTAAGCCTGTGCACCACAACTACTGAGCCTGCGCTCTAGAACCCACAAGGCACAACTACTGAGCTCGCGTGTCACAACTACTGAAGCCCACATGCCTAGAGCCCATGTTCTACAACAAGAGAAACCACTGTAATGAGAAGCCCGCGCACCAGAACAAAGAGTAGACCCACTCGCCACAACTAGAGAAAGTGCGCGTGCAGCAACAAAGACCCAACACAGCCAAATATAAAATTAAGTAATTAATTTAAAAATACCCACTTATCAGTAAAATAACTCCAAAATACCACTGAAATTAAAGAATAATTGTAGAGATTAAGTAATTAAATAGATCTTAGGATAGAAGTGGTAATAGGAGAGACAAAGGGTAGCAGACAGTAGATTCATGAAAGAAAAAGCAGTGAGCAGAAGATACACAGGGAAGGCAGTGGCTTTCTTTTGTTATATGCCTGTTACATATTGAATTTTCTCCTCAAAACTTAAAAAGGAACACAAAACATGCAAACACATAAAAATCAATAATTGCAAAGACAATGACAGAAATTTCATACTTGTATGGTGATGGCCAAGTACTGGGATCCTGAAGCACCACTCCAAGGGCATAAAGGACAAGGGTCTGCAAAAAAAAATTACTCTAGTTATTCAAGGTCTAACAGAGACAAAATGATGCCCAGAAAGCCAACTTATCTAAATGCTCTTTTAATATAGATAGTGAATACAAAATAAAAAATAAAATAATAGAAGAAAACACAGGCCATTATTTTGGTGATCTCACAGTGGGAAGGATGAGCATGTCACAAAATATCGAAGCCATAAAGGAATAACAAACTTCACTACATGAAAATTTAAAACCCGTATCCAGTAAAAATAAAACAAAAAACACACCATAAAACAAGTAGAAGATAAATAACAGAGAGGAAAAAAAATTTGCCATAGAAGTGACAGAATTAATATGTATAATATACAAAAAGACATATAAACTCACTAGAAAGAAGTTAAAGGAAATACAAACTGTTAGTATATATATGAAAAGCTGTTCAATCTCTCCAATGATCAGGGGAAAGCAACTTAAGAGAATTTTTCATATAAGGTTCATAAATCCAGATGTGGTAAGAATATGGAAAGGAAAAACATTCTCATACACTGTTGCTCAAAGTATAAACTGCCTTGTAGAGGGCAATTTAAATTTTACACACATGTGCTGTTTGGCCCCCAAACTCCTTTTCTAAGGCTCTCCCAATACCAGTACAAGTATACAATTTGTAATAATGAAAAAAATTAACGTCAATCTAAATTTCCATCAATGGGGACTGCTTAAATAAATTATGGTACATTCATACAATGCAATACTATGCATCCATTAAAAATAATGAGTTGGATCCATAGTAAGTGCCAGTTGTATCGATTGCCATGGTACACTCAATAAAAGAAAATTAAAGAATACTTAGAGTACTCTTTCACATATGAATTTGGTTTTTAAAATACATACGTATACATGTATATATACACACAGAGTAATACATATAAAAAGAAAAAGACCTACAAAATAAACACTAAACTACTCACAGTAGTACGTGTGGAGAAATGAGCCTTTCTTTTATATTGTTTGAACTTTAAAACAAGCACATATTATTTTGTCATTTATAACACTTGTCTTTAACAATAGGCAACATTTATTGGACACTTTAAACAATAAAATTTAAAAACACACACTAACAGAGTTGAAAAGAATAACTGAATGGGTTAAGTATACCAAATGTTTCCTACCTCCCTAGGAATGATAAATTTGTCAATCTTTCCTTCAATATCTTGAAGCCGGGCAGAAACTGGGGTCAGTCTGGCAGTCCGAACAGTTTCACAAAGTACTTGCCGACAATACCTGTTTAAAAAAATTTTTTTTTGAAGATCTTTATTTTGGGAGAGGCAGTTTGAAATGTATATACATTTTAAAGTGTCATTCAACAATTTTCATAACCTTCCTAATTTGAAATAGTCATATCATAATTCTTATTTGCTTAAAATACATTATATATTAGAGGTATATAAAGTCCAGGTGAGTAAGGATTTAAACAAATAAAAACAACTTTAAAAGTACCAGAAGAAAACTTGAAACAATATTTTTAAAATTTTTGAGTAGAAACGTCTTTTCTTTTTTTTTTTTTCTTTGCAGTACTCGGGCCCCTCACTGTTGTGGCCTCTCCTGTTGCCGAGCACAGGCTCTGGACGCGCAGGCTCAGCAGCCATGGCTCACGGGCCTAGCCGCTCCGTGGCATGTGGGATCCTCCCGGACCGGGGCACAAACCCGTGTCCCCTGCATCGGCAGGCGGACTCTCAACCACTGCGCCACCAGGGAAGCCCCCAACGTCTTTTATTTTTAATAAAGGATTTAATAAAAATTTTAATAAAAGACTTTTCTACTTAAAAATTATAAAAATACTGAAACAATGAAGGATACCATAAAGAAAAACACAAATATTGAATGATATGACTATGGAAGTTCTTTTTTCATACTTGCAATCATCATAAGTAAAATTAAAAGCTAAGTAGGAAAAATATTTACAATAAATATATCCTTAATGCATCAAAGCTCTTTAAAAATTCATAATTAAAATGATCAAATACCCCAATAGAAATATGGACAGAAAATATAAAAAAGCAAACCATAAAAACAAAGAAAAAATGCAAATGGCCTGGAAACCTAAGAAATGATACTCAACCTCATTAACAATGGAAAGATTGCCAATCAAAGCGAATTTTTTTACCTGCCAGATTAGCAAAGATGAACAAGAGTACTGTCACAAACACTAACAAAAAATACGGAAAAGGATATTCATATTCAGTTGGTGGAAGTATAAATTGGTACAACCTTTCTGAAGGATAACTTGGCAATATATATGAAAATATGAAGTGTGCCTCCCAATGAGAATAAAAGCTAAAATGTACTGAAATCTTGCTATGAGCCAGTTCCGTTAAATACTTTCTATGCAGTATCTCATTTAATCCTTATAAGAAACTCATGGATGCTATTAGTTTTTAATTTTACAGATTTTAAAAATGAGGCAATTGTTTAAAAGTGCACTGCAGGTAAGTGGTATTGGTAGGATTCAAACCCAAGTCTGTTACTCCATAGCCCCTAATCGTAAACACTACACTATTGCATATACTCTTAAATAATAATCTCATACAATGCAATACTATGCATCCATTAAAAATAACGAGTTGGATCCACAGTAAATGCCAGTTGAACCTTATTAATAGAAACAATCAGAAATATCAGCAAAGATGTAAGCATAGGAATGCTGATTTTTGTAATTTCTAAAAGCAACAAAAACAAGAGGAAACATCCTTTCCTCTTTGAACAAATATTTTTTGGGTACCTACTACATTAGAAGCACTGCATTAGATATTGAGCTACAACAGTGAACAAGACAGATACCCTCAAAGAATTTCAAAGTCTACTTGGCAGGGGAAGGGACATCAAGAATGAACAATTAAAAAGCCACAGTATATTAAAAACGTAAACACAAAGAAAAAAAGGCAGAGTATAAAATAAATGTAGTTTATCATATGTAAATTATACTCCAACAAAGTTGATTAAAAAGATGGATGGCAAAGAAGTCAATGTCAGATCTCAGTTTAGTTTAACATGGCTGTTCTGCACAACCAGTTGAGTGTATTCCTAGAAACACGGCTTCTTATTTAGGGTGCTACAGTCAGGAAGGTTTTGAAATTGCTAGTGGAGCTGCTCCATTCCAGAAATTTCTCTGATTGTTCTGTTCTGGTTTCAGTGAATACAACAGCTCACAAATTATCTGATGATATTAATTGGAATTTTATAATAGTTCTCTCCAGCCTCTCTTTAACCTCTACTTCCTCTGTGGCCATAAAGTAAAAGAAGTAAAAAAAAAAAAAAGGGCACAGTAACTGTTATGATAAAGGAAGTTCAGGGTGTTAGGGGACACATGGCAAGAGCACCTAACTAGAGAAAGGACTTTGCAGAGAAATAAACACTTAGGCTGAGACCTGCAGAAAAAACTGGAGTTAGCTAGAGGAGGGAGGAAGAGAGAATCTCGACAAAAGCCAGAAGATAAAAAAGAGTGCTTTACATTTGAAGAAACAAAAGAATTTAGTACAGCTGAATCCAAGGGTATGAAGAGACACAAGTAATGAGATAAGGTGGGAGAGGAATGCAAGGCCTAGCTCCTGAAATGCCTTATAAGCTAAGCTGGTGAGTTTAAATTTTATCTTAAGGGCAACCAGAAGTCACTGAAAGATGTTAAGTTGGGGAGTCTGATCAGGTATGACTCCCCAGATATAGAAAGATGACTAGCACAGTGATTCTCAACTTTGGCTACACATTAGAATCACCTGAGAAGCTTCTGAAAATTTCTGATGCCAAGAGATTGTTGGTTTGGGATTGGTCACAGGTTATGTGTATTTTTAAAGTAGTTGAAGCGATTACAGTGTATAGTCACAGGCTCCAAGAGCAATCTGGAGAATGCATAGGAGGGAAGCAAATCCAAGGCTGTTGAAATATCCCAGACAAGTTGATGGTGCTCTAGGCAGTGGGGGCAATGGAAAGAACTAAAACTAAACTTCCAACTAAATGTTATTTGGAAAGCAAAATCAACAGAACTTAGTCACTGATTGGATGTGGAGTTACTACGTATAGGAACGCTGTCCACAGCACATTTACGGAAAAAAAGGAATTTACAGAAGCGTTACATGTTTTGTATTTTTAAATGGTTTTAATTTTTTTGTGTTAAATACATATGTATATATGCACAGAAAAAGTCTGGAAAAACAATACAGATAGTTAACAATTATTATCTCTTTTACAAAGGACATTCACCTTCCACTTCATACACTTCTGTATTATAAAAACTTCAAAAAACAAGTATGTGGGAGGGAGGGAGATATAAGAGGGAAGAGATATGGGGATATATGTATAGCTGATTCACTCTGTTATAAAGCAGAAACTAACACACCATTGTAAAGCAATTATACTCCAATAAATGTTAAAAAATTTTTAAAATAAAAAATTTAAAAAAACAAGTATGTATTACTTTTAAAATTGTAATAAAGCTTCCTACATTTTAAAGAATTGGTAACAAAAGTCTCCCTGTGAAACCCATAGCTTCGAGTTCTTTCCAATGGCTGTATCCCTATCTTCTTTTCTATAGTTGAAAGATGATCCAAGGTGAGGGTGCTTGCTACCCAGCCTCAGACTTCCAACCCCCTAAGAAGTCACAGCTGTTATTTTTAAAAATCTTTTTAATTAAGGTATCACTTACATATAAAAAAAAGTATCTAGGGGCTTCCCTGGTGGCGCAGTGGTTGAGAGTCCGCTTGCCGATGCAGGGGACACGGGTTCGTGTCCCGGTCCGGGAAGATCCCACACGCTGCGGAGCAGCTAGGCCCGCGAGCCATGGCCGCTGAGCCTGCGCGTCCGGAGCCTGTGCTCCGCAACGGGAGAGGCCACAACAGTGAGAGGTCCGCGTACCGCAAAAAAAAAAAAGTATCTATTTTACCTGTACAGTTTGATGAATTTTAGTAATTGTATATAATTGTGTGAACACAACCACAAGAAAGATACAGAGCATTTCCCTCACCCTAAAAAACTTTCCTCATGATCCTTTGTAATTGATCTCCTCCCCATTTCTGGCCCCAGACAACCATTGATCAGTGGTTTGTGATACTTTCTATCACAATAGTTTTGCTTTTTCTAGAATTTCACCTAAATGAAACGTATTGTAGGCAGTTTTTGTGTTTGATTTTTTTTTTTACTTAGCATAAAGAGATTTATCTGTGTTGTTGCGTATATTGATATTGTGTTACTTTTTGTTACTTGGTAACATTTCCTTGTATAGATATAACACAATTTATCTATTTAACAGTTGACGAACATTTGGACTACTTCCAGTTTTTGCTATCATAAATAGTATTACTATAAATGTTTGCATACAGGTCTCTGTGTGACATATGTTTTCATTTCTCTCCGGTAAATGCCTAGGAGAACTGCTGAGTCATATAGTATGTTTAACTTCATAAGATCCTGCCACATTGTTTTCTAACAGAACTGTACCATTCTGCATTTGTACCAACAAGGTGTGGATGTTCCACTTATTAGATATCACTGATACTATTTTATACAGGCTCATGTAAAGGTTTCCCAAAAGTACCTCAAGATTTTAAAAAGCAAGTTAAGTTATCCATTAAAATCTGTATGTAAATACTTTAAGTCCTGTAAAAATATACAGCTTTCCTAGATATTAGCATTAGCTTTATATTAGATAAACCAACTCAAATTTACCCTTTAATGATCTCCTCTTTCCTCTTATTGCGTTCTTACCTGAGCTCCTCAATGTTCTCTGGAGTTACAGGTCCCTTCCCAAAAACTTGGTCTATCTCTTCATATAGTTTTCTCTGAACTTCTTCATAGGTGGTTAAAAAACAAACTGCCCAGGTACACACTAAGCGAAAATTTATATTAATAACAATGAAAGCAGCTAATTCATAGTTTGGGTGCAGAATAAGAAACAAATTTATTACTTTTTGGTATTTTCCTTTTTTTCTGATACAAAAGATACATAAATGCTACCAATAGATAAAACAAGACTGTTCACAAGATTTGTACTTCATTGAACAGAACATGAATATTTACAGAATATTCCCAAAAAGAGATAGTGAAATCTAGATTTCTTTCTTAAAACTGGCAAGTAATCAAAGGCACTTAATACATTTTACCTTAGATAAAATAGTAATGATAATAAATAAACTTCACATCTGGGGAAGTGTTAAATGTTGGTAACTGTGATGAACTGTTTGGTTCAATCGACCTTGTAAAATCAAAAAATTGATTTATCTGGGCTTCCCTGGTGGCACAGTGGCTGGGAGTCCGCCTGCAGACACAGGGGACACGGGTTCGTGCCCCGGTTCGGGAAGATCCCCCATGCCACGGAGAGGCTGGGCCCGTAAGCCATGGCCGATGGGCCTGCACGTCCGGAGCCCGTGCTCTGCAACGGGAGAGGCCACAACAGTGAGAGGCCCGCATACCGCAAAAAAAAAAAAAAAAAAAAAAAATTGATTTATCAATTTCCTCAGGAGCTTTAAATGATTCATACAAATCAAGGTAGCAGGAGATTTACCTACAAATCATTACTCTAAATTTTTACTTGTAAAGGTAGATACACTGGTTCAAGAACTGAGACTGATTATTGCTTAGGACAGTGGTTCTCAAAACTCTTCTGGGAGGTTGCTGATGGCACAACCCCACCATCCACAGATCCTGACTCAGTAGGTTTAGGGTGTGGTCCAGGGTTCTATATTTCTAACAAATACCACAATTACTTTGATGAACATCAACACTGGAAGATCACTAGCTTATGGCTTACTTTTGCTTAAAATGGCTATGGATTATAATCACTGGGAAAATCAAAAGGTAAGAAAATTAATTACATGATGAACATAAAACAGAGGAAACAGTAGTTATATTCCCTTTAGGAATCCACTGGATTACAACTGTTCAAATGGAACCATCCAGACACATAAATTCTCTTTCCCTAGACTATGCTTGATATGACTCTATGTACAGCTCTACTTTTTCTATGTCAAGTACTTCTTAAAATGCATTTAATAATTTCTACTTCTGCTTATTAATTATCTCTTTCCTGAGCTAAAGGGCTGGTTTAAATTTATCTCAAAGTTAATTTTTTAAAATGTTCACCTAAGTCACTTATCATCCAATTCCAATGCCTGGAAAATACATAATTCACTTTCTGCACTAAATATTATCAATAAAATCAACAGCTACCTCATGCTCAATTATTTTGATAATTTACTCACACCCAGAGTTCATAAAACACATAGGAGTAGCGGACCTTAACTTCTTCCTACATATGTTTCTTTATTATGGCTTTTGAGTGAACTGCAGAATTTCTATTTCACAAGTGATATGAAAACTTACGTGGACAGTGTACAGTATGTACATGTATGCAATTTTACAACAATATGTAGTAATATATAATATTGAAAGATTTAGCACAAGTATTTGAGTACAGTAGGCACTCATATACACTGATTGACTAGATTATCACTTAAAATTAATTTAACTGTATACACTTAATAACCTCAAACATTGGTTCTTTTGTACAACTCTATTAAAGAGTATGACAGAGGGGAGAGCTTTAAAATGGGATTTTAAGCCACTTGATGTTCTTTAATTATACTATTGAATCAAGACACCATTTTATAGTTGAAAGATACCTTGGAGGTCACCCTTATTTTAGAAAAGGAAAGATGCAGAGTTCAGTATCTTGCTCTAGGCTAAGACTTGCTAAGTCGCAGAGGAGAGACTTTAATTAAGGTTTCCTGCCGATCCTGACTCTCAAAATTTCAGAGGTGCCTTAAAAAATAACCAACCCACATGCAAAGTAGTAGCAATACTCTGAAAATTCCCCCTAAAAACTGCAAAAAAGATTAAAATATTAAATCAACCTTGGAAATGGTCACTTTTTATGGTATCCAGAGTATAAATGATTCAGATTTTTTGAAGGTCTTCAGCAAAGATATATTTTAATGTAATAAATTTTTAAACAAGTATTTAAAAGGTTTGATACATTATTTTTGACACATGCTTACCTAAATTCCATTTAATCTATAATATCTGGACATGTCTAGATATCAAAAATTTTACAAAGAAGAAATATAGGAAGTTTACATTTATACTCATCCTTTTTAAAATTTTCTTAAACAGAAAGAGTTGTGAGTGAAATCCTTCAAGTTAACATAAATTCTTTAGATTTTAAACTGATGTTTTAATACCTCCTTTAGCATTTTATGTCAGTATATTTTTATGGATATACAAATTTTTACAAATACTGTATAAACAAATGGTAGTCTGATAAACTAAAAACTAGTAAGGAAACTAGAAATATATCACCCATTTTAGAATTTTAAATAATAATCACCTTCAATTCCACCAAGAGAAGAGTTCTTTTTAAATCATGATTTCTGTGGCCTATCTCCTCTGCTGGTAGGTCTTAATAATAGCAGACTAGATTGAAGACAAAGTGAAAAGCCACAGCAGGAAATTGAAAAGCTCACAGCTCTGGCTGGAAAGGTGTCAATAGCAGTTCATTTTAAAGGCACTAACTAGAATTCACAATCCATAAACTGTGTCAAGAAACTTATGGCAATGTTCAGAGGTGGCACAGAGCATCTGGGGTTTTAAAAAAAAAAAAAAAAGGTGCCTGTGTGAATCAAGCCTTTCAAACAAGAATAAAAAAAGAAGAACGAAGGGAAATTATAAAGAGGTCTTGCAAACAGTGTTTCCTTTATTTTAGAATAGCTTTATCCTTGTATATTTTATAACCTATCTCAAACAGAAATCAATTTATACTTACATTTTGCAGTTATTATGCAACTAGCCAGAGAAAATATCATACTGTCTTCTAGGATCTAGGAAACAAAACTAAGTTTAGAAAGTGTGAAATGTAAGGTGGCCTATATTAGGCCCTAGTAAAATCACCTAGAATACAAAATGGGAGTTAAGGAAAAGGAAAACATGTTATTTCTTTATGAGGTTTTCACTTAAAGAAAATCTATATAATGAAAAAACCAACCGAAACACTGCACTGCATTTTTGACACAGTGAACACTTACCCAGTAATATTACTGGCTCATGATACATCATACAAACTGGTTCAGTGCTATCGTTCTAGCTTGGCCTAGAGCAGAACGAAGACTCAGGAACAGTGAAGAGCCTGCCACTGTCCTGGATCCTGATATAACTTCTGCACCCACACACACCCAGAAAACCGCTTTTGTCTATGAGCACTTGCATGCATAGAGTAGGGCAGAAGATTCCTACATTGAACAGGTAGGTGTGGCAGTAACAGCTCCACTCCTGTCCTTTGCCTGACAACACCACAAACACACAATACCCCAGTGGTGTGCTGGGGTGACAGACACACTGGGAACAAGCCAAGCTGCCACACCTGGTAATGTAGACAGAGCAGCTTAGTCAGTACAGGCTTATCCAAGTCCTCCTCTTTTACAGTCAGAGAACTTTGGTTCGATATTTGCTTACTCAAATATTAAATACTATATAGTTGCTTCAAAGAACTAAATAACAGGAGACTAAATACTAAATACTATTTCTGGATGATATACAATAAAAAAGAAAAAAGGGGCTTCCCTGGTGGCGCAGTGGTTGAGAGTCCGCCCGCCGATGCAGGGGACATGGGTTCGTGCCCCGGTCCGGGAAGATCCCACATGCTGCGGAGCGGCTGGGCCTGTGAGCCATGGCTGCTGAGCCTGCGCTCCGCAACAGGAAAGGCCACAACAGTGAGAGGCCCACATACCGCAAGAAAAAAAAAAAAGAAAAAAGCCATTGAATTCTAGGAGGGAGTCTGGGTTAATTAAAGTGGATAAAAAGCACACTCTATACATGTCTGATTATCTTTTGTTTGATAAACATTTAACAATTACATCACCTGTTGGTCATTAAGGTCCCCCTGTACTAAGGAGTCAATGAAAATATGTTCACTGAAGTTCCTTCCTTTTCGTTCTTTTATGATTTTCTTTAAAATAGATTCCAGTTGCATAAGGGCTTAGAGAAGAAAAACAAGAAAAGATTTTAGAATATAAGCATTTGTGAGGATTGAACATTTTTCTGTATCTCTACAATGTTCCTATGTGCAGAATAAAACTTTCAAAGTTAAAAGTAGTAACCAATAATGCTTTAAAAGCTAACTTATGTTTAAACTCATCTACTTACTTTTCTTCTTTTTGCTAAATTTAACACATACACCAAAAAGTGAATAAAACATACATGCACAATTTAACAAACAACTGTAAATCAAACAACCAGGTCGAGAAATAGAACAATGCTAGCCCCTTAAAGGCCTTTTACACATATATCCCTCCCCTGGTATTATTCACCTTCCTTCTAAATTCGGTCCTCTTAACTCCATTGTTCTCCCAAATCAGCACTCATTTAGAGACTGAAGCAGATGTGAAATAATCAGAAAAGTAAATTTCTGACATTTGGAAGATTAATCCAACTATCAAGAAATTTATCCACAGATTTCTCAGGCCCCATCTTACTTGACCTATCACAGCATCTGATGCTGGTCACTTACTCTGTAGGAAGAACTTTTGCATTTGGCTCCTAGGATTCCACACTCTCCTGGGCTCCACACTTTACTGCCACTTTACTGCCAGCTCATTCTCAGTATCCTTTGTCGATTCCTTCTCACCTCTCAAATTTCTTAATGACAGAATGCCCAAGGTCAGGGATCTCTTTTCTTGGACCTCTCCTCTTTTTCTACTTATATTCATTACCTTGGTGATCACCATTCTCAAAGCTTTAAGTACAATCTATGTACTGAACACTTCCAAATTTATATTTCCATTTAGGATCTCTTTCCCCTGAACCTCAGTTTCATATAACTGACAATCAACTCAATATCTCCACTTCGACGTCTGAAGCATACTAAACATAAACACATCCAAAACTGAAGTCGTGATCTTTCGCCTCACAACTGGATCTTTCTACAGTCTGTCCCATCTTATTTCCTATTAACTTCATTTTCCAATTACTCAGGCCTAAAACTCTGGTTTCTCTCTTATACCCCATATCTAATCTGGCAGTCAATGTTGGTGGCTCTAACCTTCAAAATACAGAATTAATCTCTCTTACTCCTTTTTAAAAAATTTTATATTTTCTGCTACCCGTCACCTAGTCCAAGCCAAATTATTTTTCTTGCCTGGTTCATTGCAGTAGCCCCCTAATTAGTCTCCCTGCTTCTGCTCTGAGCCTCATTATGACAGCAGCCAGAGTAATCCTTTAAAAATATAACTCAGATCCATAATTCTGCTCAAAATCTTCCAGTGGCTTCTTCCTATCTCACAGTAGCAACCTAGTCATACCTAAGCCAGACAAAATCTGTTCCATCCCCCCAATCTTTCTGGTCTCACTTCCTTCTATTTTTCTTCTGACTCATTTCACTCCAGGCATACAGCTCCCTGATGTACCTCAAATATATCAGGAAGAATCCTACCTCAAGGATTTTGCAACTACTTGTTGTGGATATACACATGATCTGCATGGACTGGTTTCCTTATCTCTTGCAAGTGTTTGCTCAAGTCACCTGATCTTGGTGAGGCCTTTCCTAATAATCTCCCCACCCCTAGCACTTCCTATCCCCCTTCCTGATTTAATTTTCTCCATAGCAACTTTCATCTTTTAACACACTATTCAGTTTACTTATTCAGGTTCTCATCTGTCTCTTCCCACTAGAATGTGGTGCCACAAGGAGAGGAACTTTTGTTTGTTTTGTTCACTGACACCTCCCCAGGACGAAAAACATACCAGGATATTCTAGATCTTCATTATTTATAGAATTGAAGAATCTAATAACACGCTAGTGATTAAAATGAGAAATTGTTAACACTGTACTGCAATGGTTCACAAACTTTGCTTACATTACAATCACCTAGGAAGCTTTTTTAAAAAACAAATCATAAAATATAAACCACACCTTCTACCAATTAAATCTGAATGTTCAGGAGCAAAAGTCAAGCTTCAAAGTTTAAAAGATTCAATGTGTAGCAAAGTTTGGGAACTACTGCTGTACATTCTCTATCCTACAAGTACATGAGGATAATCTGGAGAGCTTTTATTAAAAAAAAAAAAAAGATCTAACAACCAAAGCACCTCTATCCCATATTCTGAATAAACTGATTTAGGGTGGGGCCTGATCTTCAATATTTTTTGTTTTGTTCTAAGTTCCCAAAGTGATTCTAATGTACAGACCAGGTTGAGAATTACTTACTTAAAACAGAAGAAGTGACCCAGCCATGAGTTTCCACTCATATAAATACCAAAACATAATCATTTTCAATAAAAGCTCAAATTTGATCTATGCCCATGTTACAGTTCAAGGAGCATACCATACTAGACAATCTACTTTTATTTAGAATCAAAGAATATAAATTATTAATTTTCCTTTTACATAAATTAAAACCAGTATTTGTAAAATACATTTATTATTAAGGGTAATTAATCCAAATGCATCCATCAAGAGAGTCAGAATGGTAGACTAGCAGATAGCAGAAAACGTGTCCATTCAATTGGCTTTTCTAGACTTACGCTGGAACTGAAGGAATCACCAGAATGGTAAACCCCAAGAAGACAGGGAATTTTTTTTTTTTTTTGCAGTACACGAGCCTCTCACTGTTGTGGCCTCTCCCGTTGTAGAGCACAGGCTCCAGACACGCCGGCTCAGCAGCCATGGCTCATGGGCCCAGCCGCTTCGCTGCATGTGGGATCTTCCTGGACCAGGGCATGAACCCGAGTCCCCTGCATCGGGAGGCGGACTCTCAACCACTGCGCCACCAGGGAAGCCTGGGGACACGGATTTTTTGTCTCCTATACATACATAGAATAGTGCGTAGCACATACAGGCTTCAATAAATATTTGTTGAAAGAATGAAGGAAGAGAATCTTGGGAAGCAATACTATTATCCATGAAAAATAATCCATTATTCCAATGCAGCCTATGTATTTTAATTTGCCCTGCTTACTTCCAAAACAAAAATTGCAGCAGCTCAGAATAAACGTATTAAAGAATAACAATCATTAAATTACTGACAGAAGATATAATACAAAAGAAAAAAGGGGGGCTTCCCTGGTGGCGCAGTGGTTGAGAGTCCGCTGGCCGATGCAGGGGACGCGGGTATGTGCCCCGGTCCGGGAAGATCCCACATGCCGCGGAGTAGCTGGGCCTGTGAGCCATGGCTGCTGAGCCTGTGCTCCGCAACGGGAGAGGCCACAACAGTGAGAGGCCCGCGTACCACAAAAAAAAAAAAAAAAAAAAGAAGAAGAAGAAAAAAAAGGGAGCACATGTTGGGGGCCATCTTAAACTAAAATTGCTATTTTTCTGTGTAGATTTTATAAAGTTGTAACCAATGCTAAATAGTTTTGAAAATGTATTTACTCAATGATATAATGGCCAAGAATATTTTTATGTTGCTACATTTCTTACAGATTTATCATGTTGATATTATTTCCTTAGAAATTCCGATATTGTTGTATATTTAGTTTTTTTGGTTTTCTACTTGTAGAAATAGCATTACAAAAAAATTTCATGAATATTTTCTTATTTTAGATAATTTCACTCATTTACGACTCTTAACTTGTATTTTTAAATTACTTTCCCAGGATTGTACCCCTGACACTTTCCATTAATCCTGTACGCTATACCAGCTCTCCAGCACCCTCATTCTGCAATGAGTGCTAGAGTTTAGTTAATAATTCACTGCTTTTTCCTTTCTTTTAAGAAAAACTTTCACAATAGGAAATGTAGGAAAAAAACATAAAGGGCCGGGAAGATGGCGTAAGAGTAAGACACGGAGATCACCTTCCTCCCCACATATACAACAGAAATACATCTACACGTGGAACAACTCCTACAGAACACCTCCTGAATGCTGTCAGAAGACCTCACACCTCCCAAAAGGCAAGACACCCCCCCACGTACCTGGGTAGGGCAAAAGAAAAAATAAACAGAGACAAAAAGATAGGGACGGAACCTGCACCAGTGGGAGGGAGCAGAGAAGGAGGAAAGGTTTCCACACACTAGGAGCCCCTTCGCGGGCGGAGACTGCGGGTGGCTGAGGGGGAACCTTCGGAGCCGCGGAGGAGAGCACAGCAACAGGAGTGCGGTGAACAATGCGGAGAGATTCCTGCACAGAGGATCAGGGCAGACCGGCACTCACCAGTGCGAGAGGCTTGTCTGCTCACCCTCCAGGGAGGGCGGGGCTGAGAGTTGAGGCTCCGGCTTCGGTTGGAGCGCCAGGAGAGGACTGGGATTGGCGGCGTGAACACAGCCTACAGGGGGATAGTGCGCCCCAGCTAGCTGGCAGGGAATCCGGGGAAAAGTCTGGAGCTCCCGAAGAGGCAAGAGACTTTTTCTTCCCTCTTTCTTTCCTGCTGCATAAGGAGAGGGGATTAAGAGCGCTGCTTAAAGGAACTCCAGAGACGGGCACGAGCCGCGGCTAGAAGCACGGGCCCCAGAGACGGGCATGAGACGCTAAGGATGATGCTGCCGCCACCAAGAAGCCTGTGTGCGAGCACAGGTCACTATCCACGCCCCCCCTTACGGGGAGCCTGTGCAGCCCACCACCGCCAAGGTCCCGGGATCCAGGGACTTCTCCAGGAGAACGCATGGCGCACCTCATGCTGGTGCAACGTCACGCCAGCTTCTGCCACTGCAGGCTCGCCCCGCATCCGTACCCCTCCCTCCCCACGGCCTGAGTAAGCTAGAACCCCAAATCAGCAGCTCCTTTAACCCCATCCTGTCTGAGCGAAGAACAGACGCCCTCCTGCAACCTACACGCATATGCATGGCCAAATCCGAAGCTGAGCCCCTGGGAGCTGTGAGAACAAAGAAGAGAAAGGGAAATCTCTCCCAGCAGCCTCAGAAACAGCGGATTAAAGCTCCACAATCAACTTGATGTACCCTGCAGCTGTGGAATACATGAATTGACAACGAATCATCCGAAACTGAGGAGGTGGACTTTGAGAGCAAGATTTTTAATTTTTTCCCCTTTTCCTCTTTTTGTGAGTGTGTATGTGTATGCTTCTGTGTGAGATTTTGTCTGTATAGCTTTGCTTCCACCACTTGTCCAAGGGTTCTATCTGTCCGTTTTCTTTTATATTTTTTTCTCTTAATAATTATTTCTTTATTTTAATAACTTTATTATAATTTAAATTACTTTATTTTATTGTACTTTATCTTCTTTCCCTTTTACTCTGAGCCATGTGGATGCTGCAGCCAGGAGTCACTGCTGTGCCTCTCCTCTGAGGTGGGAGAGCCAACTTCAGGACACTGGTCCATAAGAGACCTCCCAGCTCCACATAATATCAAAGGGCGAGAATCTCCCAGAGATCTCCATCTCAACACCAGCACCCAGCTTCACTCAACGACCAGCAAGCTACAGTGCTGGACATCCTATGCCAAACAACTAGCAAGACAGGAACACAACCCCACCCATTAGCAGAAAGGCTGCCTAAAATCGTAAGTCCACAGACACCCCAAAACACACCACCAGACATGGACCTGCCCACCAGAAAGACAAGATCCAGCCTCATCCACCGGAACACAGGCACTAGTCCCCTCCACCAGGAAACCTACACAACCCACTGAACCAACCTTAGCCACTGGGGACAAACACCAAAAACAACGGGAACTACGAACCTGCAGCCTGCAAAAAGAAGACCCCAAACACAGTAAGATAAGCAAAATGAGAAGACAGAAAAATACACAGCAGATAAAGGAGTAAGATAAAAACCCACCAGACCTAACAAATGAAGAGGAATTAGGCAGTCTACCTGAAAAAGAATTCAGAATAATGATAGTAAAGATGATCCAAAATCTTGGAAATAGAATAGACAAAATTCAAGAAACATTTAACAAGGACCTAGAATAACTAAAGATGAAACAAACAATGATGAACAACACAATAAATGAAATTAAAAATACTCTAGATGGGATCAACAGCAGAATAACTGAGTCAGAAAAACAGATAAGTGATCTGAAAGATAAAATAGTGGAAATAAATACTGCAGAGCAGAATAGAGAAAAAGGAATGAAAAGAACTGAGGACAGTCTCAGAGACCTCTGGGACAACATTAAACACACCAACATTCGAATTATAGGGGTTCCAGAAGAAGAAGAGAAAAAGAAAGGGACTGAGAAAATATTTGAAGAGATTATAGTTGAAAACTTCCATAATATGGGAAAGGAAATTGTTAATCATGTCCAGGAAGCACAGAGAGTCCCATACAGGATAAATCTAAGGAGAAATACGCCAAGACACATATTAATCAAAACTGTCAAAAATTAAATACAAAGAAAACATATTAAAAGCAGCAAGGGGAAAACAACAAATAACACACAAGGGAATCCCCATAAGGTTAACAGCTGATCTTTCAGCAGAAACTCTGCAAACCAGAAGGGACTGGCAGGACATATTTAAAGTGATGAAGGAGAAAAACCTGCAACCAAGATTACTCTACCCAGCAAGGATCTCATTCAGATTTGATGGAGAAATTAAAACCTTTACAGACAAGCAAAAGCTGAGAGAGTTCAGCACCACCAAACCAGCTTTACAACAACTGCTAAAGGAACTTCTCTAGGCAAGAAACACAAGAGAAGGAAAAGACCTACAATAACGAACCCAAAACAGCTAAGAAAATGGGAATAGGAACATACATGTCGATAATTACCTTAAATGTAAATGGACTAAATGCTTACACCAAAAGACTCAGATTGGCTGAATGGATACAAAAACAAGATGCATATATTTGCTGTCTACAAGAGATCCACTTCAGACCTAGAGACACATACAGACTGAAAGTAAGGGGATGGAAAAAGATATTTCATGACAATGGAAAACAAAAGAAAGCTGGAGTAGCATTCTCATATCAGACAAAACAGACTTTAAAATAAAGACTATTAGAAGAGACAAAGAAGGACACTAAATAATGATCAAGGGATCGATCCAAGAAGAAGTATAACAATTGTAAATATTTATGCACCCAACATAGGAGCACCTCAATACATAAGGCAAATACTAACAGCCATAAAATGGGAAATCGACAGTAACACATTCATAGTAGGGGACTTTAACACCCCACTTTCACCAATGGACAGATCATCCAAAATGAAAATAAATAAGGAAACACAAGCTTTAAATGATACATTAAAAAAGAGGGACTTAATTGATATTTATAGGACATTCCATCCAAAAACAACAGAATACATGTTTTTCTCAAGTGCTCATGGAACATTCTCCAGGATAGATCATATCTTGGGTCACAAATCAAGCCTTGGTAAATTTAAGAAAATTGAAATTGTATCAAGTATCTTTTCCGACCACAACGCTATGAGACTAGATATCAATTACAGGAAAAGATCTGTAAAATAATACAAACACATGGAGGCTAAACAATACACTACTTAACAACAAAGTGATCACTGAAGAAATCAAAGAGGAAATCAAAAAATACCTAGAAACAACTGACAATGGAGACACGATGACCCAAAATCTATGGGATGCAGCAAAAGCAGTTCTAAGAGGGAAGTTTATAGCAATACAATCCTACCTTAAGAAACAGGAAACATCTCGAATAAACAACCTAACCTTGCACCTAAAGCAACTAGAAAAAGAAGAACAAAAAAACCCCAAAGTTAGCAGAAGGAAAGAAATCATAAACATCAGATCAGAAATAAATGAAAAAGAAATGAAGGAAACAATAGCAAAGATCAATAAAACTAAAAGCTGGTTCTTCGAGAAGACAAATAAAATTGATAAAACATAAGCCAGACTCAACAAGAAAAAAACAGAGAAGACTGAAATCAGTAGAATTAGAAATGAAAAAGGAGAAGTAACAACTGACACTGCAGAAATACAAAAGATCATGAGAGATTACTACAAGCAACTCTATGCCAATAAAATGGACAACCTGGAAGAAATGGACAAATTCTTAGAAATGCACAACCTGCCAAGACTGAATCAGGAAGAAATAGAAAATATGAACAGACCAATCACAAACACTGAAATTGAAACTGTGATTAAAAATCTTCCAACGAACAAATGCCCAGGACCAGATGGCTTCACAGGCGAATTCTATCAAACATTTAGAGAAGAGCTAACATCTATCCTTCTCAAACTCTTCCAAAATATAGCAGAGGGAGGAACACTCCCCAACTCATTCTACGAGGCCACCATCACCCTGATACCAAAACCAGACAAGGATGTCACAAAGAAGGAAAACTACAGGCCAATATCACTGATGAACACAGATGTAAAAATCCTCAACAAAATACTAGCAAACAGAATCTAGCAGCACATTAAAAGGATCATACACCATGATCAAGTGGGGTGTATTCCAGGAATGCAAGGATTCTTCAATATACACAAATCAATCAACGTGATACATCATATTAAGAAACTGAAGGAGAAAAACCATATGATCATCTCAATAGATGCAGAGAAAGCTTTCGACAAAATTCAACACCCCTTTATGATAAAAACCCTGCAGAAAGTAGGCATAGACGGAACTTTCCTCAACATAATAAAGGCCATATATGACAAACCCACAGCCAACATCATCCTCAATGGTGAAAAACTGAAAGCATTTCCATTAAGGTCAGGAACAAGACGAGGTTGCCCACTCTCACCACTCTTATTCAACATAGTTTTGGAAGTTTTAGCCACAGCAACCAGAGAAGAAAAGGAAATAAAAGGAATCCAAATTGGAAAAGAAGAGTAAAGCTGTCAGTGTTTGCACATGACATGATACTATACATAGAGAATCCTAAAGATGCTACCAGAAAACTACTAGACCTAATCAATGAATTTGATAAAGTAGCAGGATACAAACTTAATGCACAGAAATCTCTGGCATTCCTATACACTAATGATGAAAAATCTAAAAGTGAAATCAAGAAAACACTCCCATTTACCATTGGAACAAAAAGAATAAAATATCTAGGAATAAACCTACCTAAGGAGACAAAAGACCTATATGCAGAAAATTATAAGACACTGATGAAAGAAATTAAACATAATACAAATAGATGGAGAGATATACCATGTTCTTGGAATGGAAGAATCAACATTGTGAAAATGACTCTACTACCCAAAGCAATCTAAGATTCAGTGCAATCCCTAACAAACTACCACTGGGATTTTTCACAGAACTAGAACAAAAAATTTCACAATTAGTATGGAAACACAAAAGACCCCCAATAGCCAAAGCAATCTTGAAAACAAAAAACGGAGCTGGAGGAATCAGGCTCCCTGACTTCAGACTATACTACAAAGCTACAGTAATCAAGACAGTATGGTACTGGCACAAAAACAGAAAGATAGATCAATGGAACAGGACAGAAAGTCCAGAGATAAACCCACGCACATATGGTCACCTTATCTTTGATAAAGGAGGCAGGAATGTACAGTGGAGAAAGGACAGCCTCTTCAAGAAGTGGTGCTGGGAAAACTGGACAGGTACATGTAAAAGTATGAGATTAGATCACTCCCTAACACCATACACAAAAATAAGCTCAAAATGGATTAAAGACGTAAATGTAAGGCCAGAAACTATCAAACTCTTAGAGGAAAACATAGACAGAACACTCTACGACATAAATCACGGCAAGATCCTTTTTGACCCACCTCCTAGAGAATGGAAATAAAAACAAAAATAAACAAATGGGACCTAATGAAACTTCAAAGCTTTTGCACAGCAAAGGAAACCATAAACAAGACCAAAGGACAACCCTCAGAATGGGAGAAACTATTTGCAAATGAAGCAACTGACAAAGGATTAATCTCCAAAATTAATAAGCAGCTCATGCAGCTCAATAACAAAAAAACAAACAACCCAATCCAAAAATGGGCAGAAGACCGAAATAGACATTTCTCCAAAGAAGATATACAGATTGCCAACAAACAAATGAAAGAATGCTCAACATCATTAATTAGAGAAATGCAAATCAAAACTACAATGAGGGGCTTCCCTGGTGGCGCAGTGGTTGAGAGTCCGCCTGCCAATGCAGGGGACACAGGTTCGTGCCCCGGCCCGAGAAGATCCCACATGCCACAGAGTGGCTGGGCCTGTGAGCCATGGCCGCTGAGCCTGCGCGCCTGGAGCCTGTGCTCCTCAATGGGAGAGACCACAACAGTGAGAGGCCCATGTACCACAAAAAAAAAAAAAAAAAAAAAAAAAATCTACAATGAGATATCATCTCACACCACTCAGAATGGCCATCATCAAAAATTCTAGAAACAATAAATGTTGGAGAGGGTGTGGAGAAAACGGAACACTCTTGCACTGTTGGTGGGAATGTAAATTGATACAGCCACTATGGAGGACAGTATGGAGGTTCCTTAAAAAACTATAAATAGAACTACCATATGACCCAGCAATCCCACTCCTGGGCATATACCCTGAGAAAACCATAATTCATAAAGAGTCATGTACCACAATGTGCATTGCAGCTCTATTTACAATAGCCAGGACAGCAACCAATAGCCAGAAGCAACCTAAATATCCATTGACAGATGAATGGATAAAGAAGATGTTGCACATATATACAATGGAATATTACCCAGGCATAAAAAGAAATGAAACAGAGTTATTTGTAGTGAGGTGGATGGAACTAGAGTCTGTCATACAGAGTGAAGTAAGTCAGAAAGAGAAAGACAAATACCGTATGCTAACACATATATATGGAATTTAAGAAAAAAAATGTCATGAAGTACCCATGGGTAAGATAGGAATAAAGTCACAGACCTACTAGAGAATGGACTTGAGGGTATGGGGAGGGGGAAGGGTAAGCTGTGACAAAGCGAGAGAGAGGTATGGACATATATACACTATCAAACGTAAGGTAGATAGCTAGTGGGAAGCATCTGCATAGCACAGGGAGATCAGCTCGGTGCTTTGTGACCACCTGGAGGGGTGGGATAGGGAGGGTGGGAGGGAGGGAGACGCAAGAGGGAAGAATATGGAAACATACGTATATGTATAACTGATTCACTTTGTTATAAAGCAGAAACTAACACACCATTGGAAAGCAATTATACTCCAATAAAGATTAAAATAATAAATATTTTAAAATAAATAAATAAAGGAAGAAAATATACATGACCTATAAGTTCATAAATCAGACATAGCCCTATTAAAATTAGGGCACATTTCCTTTAGTCCTTACTAAAAATTAATAGTGATAAAACTTACCATCTTCATATTGTTTTTTCCGAGTTGTACTTTTATCAAGTGATCCATCTAGAAAGCCTTTTCCAATCTCTGACCAAACCTGAAAATAGGAAAACATATCTATTACCTAATATGTAAATTTTCCAAATCATATCAAGCAATCTAAGCGAACAGTTGGAAAACCTTTCTCACTAACAGAACTGTTAATTAAACTCTCCTTTTCAAGTGGGCTGCATAATCATTTACTCCATAGTCTTTAAGGATAGGTCACAAATATATTTTAATAATTTCATTCAAAGTACTTTCAAACTAATTATAATTAGAAAGTCAAAAGTTCCCTTCCGGGCTTCCCTGGTGGCGCAGTGGTTGAGAGTCCGCCTGCCGATGCAGGGTACATGGATTTGTGCTCTGGTCCGGGAAGCTCCCACATGGCGCGGAGCGGCTGGGCCCGTGAGCCATGGCCGCTGAGCCTGCGCGTCCGGAGCCTGTGCTCCGCAATTGGAGAGGCCACAACAATGAGAGGCCCGTGAACCGCAAAAAAAAAAAAAAAAAAAAAAATTCCCTTCCTGAATTTTAAAGAAGTATATGCACAGGGAGGAAAAGAACATTGCAGTAGAGTCAATTCTCAATGTTTTATTATAATGGCACCAGTGGATAAGTAAAATTCATCCGGAATTCCAAATTTTTACTTCACCTGCAATACTGATAATGCTTGCCTGAGATCCAGAAAAAGGTTAAAAATTAGTCTAAGGTTTAGAGAGGGTAAACAACAGAATAGGCTTCCAATTATTTCAAAATTGGATAATTAGCCCTTAAAAAATTGTTTACAATTCAAAAGTTCTGAAAGAACCTGGGAAAGGACAAAACACTTATTAATCAATGCTAAATATTTTTTAAATTATTAATAGAGTTAAGAGTCCTCAAGTCTTATCTTACAAAGATATGCCTTTCAGATTATTTAAATGTAAAAAATTAAACTATTAAAAGTAATGTAGGGCTTCCCTGGTAGCACAGTGGTTAAGAATCCACCTGCCAATGCAGGTGACACGGAAGATCCCACATGCCACAGAGCAACTAAGCTCGTGTGCCACAACTACTGAGCCTGCACTCTAAAGCCCATTAGCCACAACTACTGAAGCCCACGTGCCACAACTACTGAATCCTGCGCGCCTAGAGCCTGTGCTCCACAAGAGAAGCCACTGCAATGAGAAGCCTGCGCACCGCAACCAAGAGTAGCCCCCACTCACCACAACTAGAGAAAGCCCGCGCACAGCAACAAAGACCCAATGCAACCATAAATAAATAAATAAATTAATTAATTAATTAATAAATAATGAATTAAAGTATAGAATCTTTATTAAAAAAAAAAGTACTGTAAAAATGTAGGAATACCCTTAAAGTGAGAAAGAAGTTCAGCTTTTTGCTGAACAGACAGAAATCAACAAGTCTTCTTGGATCTCTGAGACAGAGGAGGACCCAGGGCAAACTGAGGCCCCCAAGACTGGAGAGACAGGTGAAAACAGGGAGTCACACTTTACTGGAACAGACATACAAGTGGAAACTACCTCAGGAACCAGTGCTGGGGCAGGAAAACCTGAACTGTAATTGACAAATGGCTAGAGATTCAGTATGACAACTCTGACAGTTAAAAACTCCAGGGGACCCAGACACAGGGCCCCCCAAGTGAGATTTACCTCCAGGAGCTTGACCAGGTTCCCTCAGTAAATATAAGAGAAAAATCCCCTTAGGCTTCCAGCAGGGAGAATGAAAAAGGAACCCATTTAAAATAAGGCAGAGCACTCTGCTCTTCTTAACAAGGCCTGCCCTCAGAGGGAACTCATTAGCCAGAGTCTAACCTTCTGGGGTATTAACAGAGCTGGGAAAGGGATATTCAATCCCAGTCAAGTCTAGTCTTTCCCATGGGAGAAGGGAAGTACCGAACTCCCGCCTATTCTAGCCATCCTTTCCCACCTAAGGGGGGAGAAAAAAACTGAGAAACACTGGTGAAGTTCACAGTCCAAATGCATAGGCTCACTAAAAGACAGACCTAATCACAGGATTATGGAATGCTTCCCCTTTCTCCACACCTCACCACCACACTGCTAAAGGCCTATATACACTAGTTTCTTTTACACAGTACATCATGTCTGGCTATCAAGAAAAAGTTACGAGCCATACCAAAAGGCAAAAAACACAATTTGAAGAAACAGACCAAGCATCAGAATGGCAGGAATCTTGGAATTATCAGATCAGGAATTTAAAACAACTATGATTAATTGCTAAAGGCTCTAAAGGGTAATAGGCTAAGGGCTCTAAATGATCCTTAAGTAAAGGATAAAGTAGACAGCATGCAAGAACAGGTAGGCAATGTAAGCAGAGAGATGAAAATCCTAAGAAAGAACAACAACAACAAAAAAAACCTAGAGATCAAAAACACTGTAACAGAAATGAAGAATGCCTTTAACAGGCTTATTACTGATAGTATACTGGTTTTGGCTTAGGAAAGAAGGTGTGATCTAGAGGATATATCCATGGAATCCTCAAACACAGTTTCTTACAAAACAAAAAATACTCTTTCAATATGATCCAGCAATCATACTCCTTGGTATTTACCCAAAGAAGCTGGAAATTTATGTTGGTACAAAAACCTCCACAAGATATTTATGGCAGCTTTATTCATAATTGCCAAAACTTGTAAGCAACCAAGAGGCCCTTTAGTAGGTGAATGAATAAACTGTGGTACACACAATGGAATACTATCCAGCTAAAAGAACCATGAAAAGACATGGAGGGGGAATGCCCTGGTGGTCCAGTGCTTAAGAATCTGCCTTCCAATGCAAGGGAAGTGGTTTCGATTCCTCATCGGGGAACTAAGTTCCCACATGCTGCAGGGCAACTAAGACCGCGTGCCCCAACTACTGAGCCCAGGTGCTCTAGAGCCCATGCACCGCAACTACTGAGCCCACATACCACAACAAAGAACCCACGCTCCGCAACGAAAGATCCCACATGCCACAGCTATCCCACATGGCACAACAAAGATCCCAGGTGCCACAGCTAAGACCCAGCACAGCCAAATAAATAAATAAATTTTTTTTTTTAAAAAAAGAAAAGACATGGAGGAACCTTAAATATTAATACATACTGCTAAATGAAAGAAGCCAATCTAAGGGTATATACTGTATTATTCCAATGTCATACAATATTCTGGAAAAGGCAAAATTATGGATACAAGAAAAAGATCAGTGGTTGCTGAAACTGGGGGGGACGATATTATAATGATGTATATATGTCATTATACATTTGTCTAAAGCCACTGAATGTACGGCATCAAGTGTGAACCCTTACATAATCTATGGACTCTGGGTGATTATTATGTGTCCAATGTAGGTTCATCCTTGGCAAAAAATGCACCATTCTAGTGAATGATATTGATAATGGGGGAGACTATGCATGTGTGGAAACAGGGGGTATATGGGAAATCTCTGTACCAACCTCTCAATTTTACTGTAAACCTAAAACTGCTTAAAAAAGAAGTCTTTTTAAAAAAGCACTATAGGGGGGCTTCCCTGGTGGCGCAGCGGTTGAGAGTCCGCCTGCCGATGCAGGGGACACGGGTTCGTGCCCCGGTCTCGGAAGATCCCACATGCCGCGGAGCGGCTGGGCCTGTGAGCCATGGCCACTGAGCCTGCGCGTCTGGAGCCTGTGCTCCGCAGCAGGAGAGGCCACAACAGTGAGAGGCCCGCATACCAAAAAAAAAAAAAAAAAAAAAAAAGCACTATAGGGGACTTCACTGGTGGCCCAGTGGTTAACACTTTGACTTCTAATGCAGAGAGTGTAGGTTCGATCCCTGGTCAGGGAGCTAAGATCCCACATGCCTCGCAGCCAAAAAAACAAAACATAAAACGGAAGCAATATTGTAACAGATTCAGTAAAGACTTTTTAAATGGTCCACATCAAAAAGATCTTTTAAAAAAATAAAAATTTAAAAGCACTATAAATAAACATAAAAGCAAATGAAAATTGAGATAAAAATAAAAAGCTCTTACAGATTAGTAAGAAAAAGAAACACATTGATAGAAATATGGGTGAAGGACATGAGAAAGCATCCCACAAAAGATGAAACACAAGTTGTTCAGCAAAAATATTAAACAATGTTTAACCTCACAAACAATAAAAGAATTATAAATTTTAATCACAAAAAATCATTTTTTACTTACAAGATAGGCAGATATTTAAAAGACACATAACTCTAAATGTCAAAAGCACAAGGAAAGAGCACGCTAATGCTGGTGGGAAAATAACTGAGACAATGTTTTTGGAGGGTAGTTCAGAAACAGTATGCAGTTGGGTGTGAGGTGAACATTTTTCACGTTAACGCCTGTGAAAGCGGTATGCATCTTATGACTGACGACATCTCCCAAGTGCTGTCAGCCAAGCAACAGTCGTGGTGCAGCTGTCACTGCCTCTGCATTCACAACCTGGTTAGTGCTCCTGGTGGCATGGCTGGACAACAGCAGCCCCGGGGTGTTTCAGAAATTAAAGATCATTTAAGGCAGGATTTTAAGTCATGTTTATGGTCTGAAAACTTTGACAACTTCCAGTAATGTTAAGAAAATACCAGATTGCTGCCAAAAATATAAAATTTGAATCTAGTCACACCCAAAAATATGTAATTTGAATCTAGTCAAACCCAAATGAGGGACAGTCTACAAAATAATTATCCTGTACTTAAAAAAAAATGTCAAGATCAAGAAACAAAGAAAAGCTGAGAAACTGTTGCACATTAAAGAGGTTTGACCACTAAAAGTAAAGAAATCTGAATATGGGCTCTGGATAAAAGTATGGTATGAATGCTAAATTTCCCAAGTTTGACAACCATGTTGTTGCTATATGAGAGAATATCCTTGTTTTTAGGATATACAGACTGAAGTATTTAGGGGGAAAGAAGCAAAATGTCTACTTTACTCTCAAATGGTTTGGGTAAGGAGAGGAGGAATGGATGGATGGATGGATGGATGGATGGACGGACGGACGGATGGATGGATAGATAGACAGAATGAATGACAAAAGCAAATGGGGCAAAATGTAAACAACTGGTGAACCTGGACGAAGGATATTATGGGAGTTCCTAGTACTAGCTGCAACTTTTCTATAAGTTTGAAATTATTATTTCTACTTTGAAATTCTAAAGAAAGAAAGGTAAAGAAAATGCCAGCATAAAAATACGCAGAATAGGAATAGGTATCAGCAGCTTAGAATAAAATTCTGGAAATAATAGTGGAGGTCCCGTTTTAAAACTGCTGTCTCATCAACATGAAAAAAATCAGATAACAACTGAGTCAAAAATTGATTCTTCGTTAAAATATGAAAACATTTTAGGAATTCCTTAGCCAATTTGTTTTAGCTGGGTAACCTGAGTAGTTTACTCTAAGAAGGGGAATTAGAGTGATTTTTCCACTTTTATTTTTACGCTCCTGAACATGTGAACATTTTCTAAGAAATGTATATTTTTCAATCATCAAACACAGGTAATAAAACAATTTTAAAGGGAAAAATGATAATATTAAACAGTGACAGAGTGTTAAGCCACAGTGCCTAGTGATTTTGTTTTACACACATTGTATTATTTAACCTGTTTTTATAGATTTGAAAATAAGTGATTTCTCAGAGATCCAAAATGCAGTGAAGTAAATGACTTAAGTATGATTTGAAACAAATAAAGTAATATAATGTTGAGACTGATAAAAATAAATAATAAAGTCCATATGTGAGTTCAGAAAAGGCAAACAGTAAACTTGTTTTCAACTGCATTAGCCTTTCTTCATATTCATTTTAGTATTTTAACACTCCATCAACTTTAATTTCTTTCTATATAGGACGTAGTGTCTATTAAGTATGGTTTTTCTCTTTATTCTTGAAATTAGTATTATTTTATAACACACTTGGTTTTGGGTGTTTTGCCACGCCACATGGCTTGCAGGATCTCAGTTCCCCAAGCAGGGATTAAACCTGGGCCACAGCAGTGAAAGCCCAAAATCCTAACCACTAGGCCACCAGGGAACTCCCGACATACTTGCTACATATTAAAAGAAAAATTTTTTTTAGTCATTCATTTTTTAAATTTCAAAAAGTAACTGCTTAGGGACTCCCTGGTGGTGCAGTGGTCGAGAATCCGCCTGCCAATGCAGGGGACACGGGTTTGATCCCTGGTGAAGATCCCACATGCCATGGAGCAACTAAGCCTGGCACCACAACTACTGAAGCCCATGCGACTAAAGCCCGTGCTCAACAAGAGAACAAGAGGAGCCACCACAAGAGGAAGCCCGCGCACTGCAAGGAAGAGAAGAGTTGCCCCTGCTCTCTCAACTAGAGACAGCCCACAAGCATCAATGAAGACCCAACGCAGCCAAAAATAAATAAATAATATACATAAATTTCTTTTTAAAAAGTAACTGCTTAAAAAAGTAATTCTTGGGCTTCCCTGGTGGCGCAGTGGTTGAGAGTCCGCCTGCCGATGCAGGGGACGCGGGTTCGTGCCCCGGTCTGGGAAGATCCCACATGCCGCAGATCGGCTGGGCCCGTGAGCCACGGCCGCTGGCCCTGCATGTCCGGAGCCTGTGCTCCGCAACGGGGGAGGCCACAGCGGTGAGAGGCCCGCATATTGCAAAATAAAAGAAAAAGAAAGAAAAAAAAAAGTAATTCTTAAATTTTTAAAAAAGGGAACAATTAACCTTCTTGCATTGTTTTTAGCCCCAAACAAGGAAATTCTGTACTACAGAATCTTAAACCTTCTTTTTAAGAGGCAAAGTCTACATTATTCAACTATCCAATTTGATGAAAGAGTAATTTTAAATTTGGCCCTAGACTTACTGTGCCATGATTCTTCTGGAAGCGAATGACTTCTTGTTCATCTTCAAATGTACTACCCATTACCATCTGCGTAACAGACTTCATTGCAAAGCCAAGCATATGCTGGCAGAGAGGGACATGTTGGGACTCTGGGTAGGAGAGCCACTTATCCAATAATTCTTCCGAAAGCTGAAAGAAAACAGAAAAACACAATGATTTACTACTTTCTCCTACTAAATCTTAGAAAAATCCATCAAGTAGACTCATTTCATAGAGTATACAGTTCAACTCCTTAATCAGCAAACATTCAGGTGTTTACTGACCTGTCAGTCTAACACTGGCTCCACCAATAATTACATCCCTAATAGTTTAGGTTCAGATTCTGTCAAAGGGCTGATTTGGAAAACAAAAGAACCACAACAGTGAAAACAGAAAATATAAGTTAAATGTTCAAAGGCTGGGAAAACCTTAAACCTAAAGGAAATTAAGATATTAAAGTCTTGGGCTTCCCTGGTGGCACAGTGGTTGGGAGTCCGCCTGCCGATGCAGGGGACACAGGTTTGTGCCCCGGTCCGGGAAGATCCCACATGCCGTGGAGCAGCTGGGCCCGTGAGCCATGGCCTCTGAGCCTGCGCTTCCGGAGCCTGTGCTCCGCAACGGGAGAGGCCACAACAGTGAGAGGCCCGCATACCGCAAAAAAAAAAAAAAAAAAGATATTAAAGTCTTAGTATCTAATTAAAAATGGTAAAGGTTCCCCACAGACTGGTTGTGATATAGTAAACAATCAATAAATATATGAATATGTAAAAGTCCTAGACATGCTTCAGTGACAGAAACCTCTCAGAGTCTCTTTGTCATTCCTTCATCCAACGAATATTTATCAAATCCCCTGTGGAATAAAAAACAATGTGTAGGGACTTCCCTGGTGGCGCGGTGATTAAAAATCCACCTGCCAACACAGGGGACACGGGTTCAAGCCCTGGTCCGGGAAGATCCCACATGCCATGGAGCAACTAAGCCCATGCACCACAACTACTGAGCCCACGCTCCACAACTACTGAAGCCTGCACACCTAGAGACCATGCTCCACAACAAGAGAAGCCACTGCAATGAGAAGCCTGCACACCGCAACGAAGAGTAGCCCCCACTTGCCGCAACTAGAGAATGCCCACATGCTGCAACGAAGACCGAACGCAGCCAAAAATAAATAAATAAAACAATGTGTAATAAAAATATCAAAAGCTTTGGAGTCAGAAAAACCTTGGGTTTACTTCTGGCTCTGTTACTTAGAAGTAATGTGACTTTGAGCCATTTGCTTGACTTTTCCAAGGTTCAGGTGTTTCAACAGTTAAACAGACATGACATCTCCCACTTTTCACAGTTGCTGTGATAGGGATAATTGTACTTACATCACACAACACAGTTTTGTGAAGGGTTTTGTGAAGTAAAATATATAAAGCCCCTTTCATGTTAGGAACTCAAATTTAAGCTACTTTCCCATATCAACTCCATGAAAGTTTTGTCACAGTGTAAAGGACTTCACTGATCTACACATATGCCACTAACATAATTTTGAAAATTTACCATATCTATATAATATTTCCCATTACAATTCTCTTTCAAAATGTTCCAGAAGACAGACTGACTTCCACAATGGTGGAGTGAGGACTTTGGTGATCTCACTCTCCCTCTAAAACAGTGAAAATACGTGCAAAACAACTAAACAACTAACATCAACCATTCCAGCACTTTGGCAATTAACCAAAACCCAGTACCCACTGAGAAGTGTCTATTCAACAGGAACAACTAAACCTTGGTAAGACAGTGGGGTCTTCAGTGTTTTAACTTAAGGTTATTTCATTTTACTTCTCTCCCCAGCTCAACAGTAGCCAAAAGTCAACAGCACTGCAGAAAACAGAGCTCTATTAAAAGCACCATCACCACCGGTCATCAAAATGGTCACTGAAAACAGAGGACAGGGAATCCCAAGACTCTAACCCTCCCCAAAAGCATGTAATGAGCTGGCCAAAACTGTCAAAATCAACTTCTGAAAAACTCTGGAATACAGCCAAAGACTTACAACAACCAGGGGAAGCCTTGATGAAGAAAGAAGCCATTGCTTTGTGGTAAGAAAGCACTGTGACATTTTAAACAGCCTGCCTGTAATTCCCATATCCCAGAGAGGCAGCAGCTAAGAGAACAGCAGCCCATACTCCTGGTGCAAATTGCTAGGAAGCGATACAGACATTTTTGTCAAAAAATTGTGGCTGTGGGTCTCAACCTGTCTGGCAACTCCCATCAAGGACTGGTGATAAGGTTGCCCTTGTTTGGCCCAACTCTGAGCATTTCCAGAGCTAGGACAGGTTCCTAGGTGGCTTCTGCAGAAAACATTTAAAGGTGCAGGTATTGGCTGCAAAAGCTGGGGCATGAAACGACAGTTGGGACAAGCAATGAAAAGACCAAGAAGCCAGGGAAGGAAGGGTTGGGAGAAGAGATAAATGTGGGAATAAGAGCTTTTAAAAGCTTCTGCAAATACCAGGGAATTAAGAAAGTCATGTACATGCCCAACACCAGGATACATGCTCAGAAAAGGTCTGAGAAGACTAGGCTTTCACATCTGGGGTCTTCTGGCTCCATACAAGCAGAAAGTGAGAACAAAGGCAGAGCTCTATAAAGCCTGGATAAGTGTTAAAGGAGGACTCCAACACAAAGCGAATCTGCAAACACTGGGAGAGTTTTTTAAATTTTCTTTTGTAAGCCTAAAGTGTTTAAGGTAAAATCTGTCAAAACACCAGCTGAGCATTAAGCTAACAGAACAGATGCTTCAGTGGCCACACGTGACAAAGAATACAGACTTTACAAAAACAGTTTAGAAAAGACTAAGCAAGTGAACAACAATAATCCACAACAGATAGCAAGAACAAACTCTAAGGAAGGTGAAGAATCTGATTTCAAGATTGCCATCCACACGTGTGCCCCCTCTGGCAGAGTCTCGATATCAGTCATGGGAGCATGGGATCTTCCTTGGGTGCTCTGTCTCAGCCCTAGAGTTGGTGACTGCTCCTTTTACCAGCTATACCTGTATTCTTTAGAGTTATCTTTACTTCTGACTAGCTAATCTCTCATTACTCCAAATCCCCTGCTGTAGTTAATAATTCTTTATATTAAACTTTCCCTATTTAAATAATTGTGTGCTTTATCTCTCCCGATTGGACCCACACGGATAAACACTTTAAGAAACACGAATCAAGAAGAAGAGAGAGAAGGTACTAATGAGGCTAATGACATTAAAAATATAACAGAGATACTTCCCTAGTGGTCCAGTGGTTGAGAATTCACCTTCCAATGCAGGGGATGCGGGTTCGATCCCAGGTCAGGGAACGAACATCTCACATGCCGTGGTGCAACTAAGACTGCATGTCACAACTACAGAGCCCACGCGCTCCGGAACCCGTGCAACACAACTAGAGAGCTGCTACGCCACAATTAGAGAGAAGCCCTCGCACCACAACAGAAGATTCCACGTGCCGCAACTAAGACCTGACACAGCCATAAATAAATAAATAAATATTTAAAAATATATATGTATAACAGAATAATTGGCAATAAAGCATGAAAAGAAATGAAAGGTATTAGGATTGGAAAAGAATAAAACTGTCACTAATCTCGGATATCATGATAAACCATTAGACTTAATAAGGAAATTTGGCAAGGTTAATGACTACAAGGTCAATATGCAGAAATCAACTGTATATATAAGTAACAAACAAACAATGAAATTTAAAAACTGTAGCATTTACGATAGCATTTTTAAAATACCACTAAATAGGAGTAAATTTAATAAAAGATGTAGAAGATCTCTACACTGAAAAGAGAAAAAATTATTGAGAAAAGCTAAAGACCAAAAAGTGGGAGGGTATTCTTCCATATTCATGGATTGGAAAATTCCCTAATATTGTGGACAAAGAATGTTGCCTACCATTCCAGTAAACAACAAATGTTGCCACCATCAAGCTATCAGCCACTGCTGCCCCTCCTCCCCACATGGTGCACCCTGAAGGGATTCAGAATGGAGAAAAACAGGATACAGGCCTTAGATATGTAAGATGTATATCTAAGGAATAATTTCAATAAGCCCAGACTCTTACATCTTCTCATACATAGAAAAGCACTAAAATCACTAATTTCAGATATCTGGTTTTTGCCATTAGCAGTAGTCTTCTGATGTTTGACTACACAGTTTTTTTTCTCAGAATATATAGGAATATATCCTGGCTCCTCCCTTACCTCTTCAGAACAGTTCCTCAGAGCCATCTGAGAGGCTGTTTCCCGGGCTATTTTTCTCAGTAAGGTCCCTGAATAAAACATAACTCACAACTTTTAGATTGTGCCTTTTTCCCCAGTCAACAATATGTAAAGGTAACTTTACATACATCAAGTGACCTACACAGTTACTTGGTTTTGACAAAGGTACATTACAGTACAATGGAAAAAGGATGATCTTTTCAATGTTATGCTGGGTCAACTGGATAACCATATGGGAAAAAATGAATGTTAACCCCCTTCCTCATTCTTTACACAATAACAAACACTAAATAGATTATAGATCTAAGTTCGAAAGGTAAACAGTAAAACTCTCAGAACAAAATTTAGATGAATATATTCATGACATTAAGTTAAATAAAGATTTCTCACGTAAGATTTAAAATGCAGTAAACATAAAGGCAAAAAAAATAAGTTACACTACACTAAAATTAGCATCTGTTCATCAAAAGACAAGCTTAAGATCATATAAAATCAAGCCACAGTAAAAATACTTGAGATATACACATATATAATATATATGCACCCACACATGCATCCAATAAAGTTCTTAAATTCAGAATTTTTAAAAACCTCTTAAAAATCAATACAAAGAGAGAAAACCCAAAAGAAAAATGGGCAAAAGACTTGAAACAGCACTACACCAGAGTGACTATCCAACTGGTCAATAAACAAATGAAAAAATGCTTAATTTTATTCACCATCAGGAAAATGCAAATCAAAATCACGACAAGTCCCTCCCATCAGGGACCTTGCACAAGCCTCTTAGATAGACTCATCCACGAGAGGGCAGACAGCAGAAGCAAGAAGAACTACAACCCTGCAGCCTGTGGAACAAAAACCACATTCACAGAAAGATAGACAACATGAAAAGGCAGAGGGCTAGGTACCCGATGAAGGAACAAGATAAAACCCCAGAAAAACAACTAAATGAAGTGGAGATAGGCAACCTTCCAGAAAAAGAATTCAGAATAATGATACTGAAGATGATCCAGGACCTCGGAAAAAGAATGGAGGCAAAGATCAAGAAGATGCAAGAAATGTTTAACAAAGACCTAGAAGAATTAAAGAACAAACAGAGGTGAACAATAAGATAATTGAAATGAAAACTACACTCGAAGGAATCAATAGCAGAATAACTGAGGCAGAAGAACGAATAAGGACATTTCAACCAAAAACGGATAAGACAGAGGGTGGAATTCACTGCCACGGAACAGAATAAAGAAAAAAGAATGAAAAGAAATGAAGACAGCCTAAGAGACTCTGGGACAACATTAAACACAACAACGTTCGCATTATAGGGATCCCAGAAGGAGAAGAGAGAGAGAAAGGACCTGAGATAATATCTGAAGAGATTATAGTCAAAAACTTCCCTAACATGGGAAAGAAAACAGCCACCCAAGTCCAGGAAGCGCAGAGAGTCCCATACAGGATAAACCGAGGAGAAACATGCCAAGACACACAGTAATCAAACAAGCAAAAATTAAAGACAAAGAAAAATTACTGAAAGCAGCAAGAGAAAAACGACAAACAACATACAGGGGAACTCCCATAAGGTTAACAGCTGACTTCTCAGCACAAACTCTACAAGCCAGAAGAGAGTGGCATGATATACTTAAAGTGGTGAAAGGAAAGAACCTACAACCAAGATTACTCTACCTGGCAAGGATTTCATTCAGATTCAATGGAGAAATCAAAAGCTTTACACACAAGCAAAATCTAAGAGAATTCAGCACCACCAAACCAGTTCTACAGCAAATGCGAAAAGAACTTCTTTAAGTGGGAAACACAAGAGAAGAAAGGGACCTACAAAACAAACCCAAAACAATTAAGAAAATGGTAATAGGGACATACATATGGATAATTACCTTAAACGTGAATGGATTAAATGCTCCAACCAAAAGACACAGGCTCGCTGAATGGATACAAAAACAATACCCATATATATGCTGTCTACAAGAGACCCACTTCAGACCTAGGGACACATACAGACTGAAAGTGAGGGGATGGCAAAAGATATTCCATGCAAATGGAAATCAAAAGAAAGCTGGAGTAGCAATACTCATATCAGATAAAATAGATTTTAAAATAAAAAATGTTATAAGAGACAAGGAAGGACACTACATAATGATCAAGGGATCAATCCAAGAAGATATAACAATTATAAACATATATGCACCCAACACAGGAGCACCTCAATACATAAGGCAACTGCTAACAGCTATAAAAGAAGAAATTGACAGAAACACAATAATAGTGGGGAACTTTTAACACTTCACTTACCTGGATGGACAGATCATCCAAACAGAAAATGAATAAGGAAACACAAGCTTTAAATGACACAACAGATCAGATGGATTTAATTAATATTTATAGAACATTCCATCCAAAAACAGCAGATTATGCTTTCTTCTCAAGTGCACATGGAACATTCTCAAGGATAGATCACATTTTGGGTCACAAATCAAGCCTCAGTAAATTTAAGAAAACTGAAATCATATCAAGCATCTTTTCTGACCACAGCGCCATGATGAGAGAAATCAATTACAGGGAAAAAAACGTAATAAACACAAACACGGAGAGGCTAAACAATACGTTACTAAATAACCAAAAGATCACTGATGAAATCAAAGAGGAAATCAAACAATACCTAGAGACAAATGACAATGAAAACACGACGATTGAAAACCTATGGGATGCAGCAAAAGCAGTTCTAAGAGGGAAGTTTATAGCTATACAAGCCTACCTCAAGAAACAAGAATAATCACAAACAATCTAACGTTACACCTAAAGGAACTAGAGAAAGAAGAACAAACAACCCAAAGTCAGCAGAAGGAAAGAAATCGTAAAGGACAGAGCAGAAATAAATGAAATAGCAACAAAGAAAACAATAGCAAAGATCAATAAAACTAAAAACTGGTTCTTTGAGAAGATAAACAAAATTGATAAACCATTAGGCAGACTCATCAAGAAAAAGAGGGAGAGGACTCAAATCAATAAAATTAGAAATGAAAAAGGACAAGCTACCACAGACACCACAGAAATACAAAGAATCCTAAGAGATGACTACAAGCAACTTTATGCCAATAAAATGGACAACCTGGAAGAAATGGGACAAATTCTTAGAAAGGTATAACCTTGCAAGACTGAACCAGGAAGAAACAGAACATATGAACAGACCAATCACAAGTAATGAAATTGAAACTGTAATTAAAAAGCTTCCAACAAACAAAAGTCCAGGACCACAGGGCTTCACAGGCGAATTCTGTCAAACATTTAGAGAAGAGCTAACACCCATCCTTCTCAAACTCTTCCAAAAAACTGTGGAGGAAGGAACACTCCAAAACCCATTCTATGAGGCCACCATCACCCTGATACCAAAACCAGACAAAGATACCACAGAAAAAGAAAATTACAGGCCAATATCACTGATGAACATAAATGCAAATATCCTCAACAAAATACTAGCAAACAGAATCCAACAACACATTAAAAGGATCAGACACCATGATCAAGTGGGATTTATCCCAAGGATGCAAGGATTCAATATACACAAATCAATCAATCTGATATACCATATTAACAAGTTGAAGAATAAAAACCATATGACCATCTCAATAGATGCAGAAAAAGCTTTTGACAAAATTCAACACCCATTTATGATAAAAACTCTCCAGAAAGTGGGCATAGAGGGAAACTACCTCAACAGAATAAAGGCCATATATGACAAACCCACAGCAAACATCATTCTCAGTGGTGAAAAACTGAAAGCATTTCCTCTAAGATCAGGAACAAGACAAGAATGTCCCCTCTCACCACTATTGTTCAACATAGTTTTGGAACTCCTAGCTATGGCAGTCAGAGAAGCAAAAGAAATAAAAGGAATCCAAATTGGAAAAGAAGAAGTAAAAGTGTCACTGTTTGCAGATGACATACTATACATAGAGAATCCTAAAAATGCCACCAGAAAACTACTAGAGCTAATCAATGAATTTGGTAAAGTTGCAGGATACAAAATTAATGCACAGAAGTCCCTTGCATTCCTATACAGTAATGATGAAAAATCTGAAAGAGAAATTAAGGAAACACTCCCATTTACCATTGCAACAAAAAGAATAAAATACCTAGGAATAAACCTACCTAGGGAGACAAAAGACCTGTATGCAGAAAACTATAAGACCATGAAAGAAATTAAAGATGATTCCAGCAGATAGAGAGATATACGATGTTCTTGGATTGGAAGAATCAATGTTGTGAAAGTGACTATACTACCCATAGCAATCTACAGATTGAATGCAATTCCTATCAAATTACCAATGGCATTTTTGATAAAACTAGAACAAAAAATCTTAAAATTTGTATGGAAACACTAAAGACCACGAATAGCCAAAGCAGTCTTGAGGGAAAAAAATGGAATGGGAGGAATCAGACTCCCTGACTTCAGACTGTATTACAAAGCTACAGTAATGAAGACAATATGGTACTGGCACAAAAACAGAAACATAGATCAATGGAACAAGACAGAAGGCCCAGAGATAAACCCATGTACCTATGGTCAACTAATCTATGACAAAGGAGACAAGGATATATGATGGAGAAAAGAGAGTCTCTTCAATAAGTGATGCTGGGAAAACTGGACAGCTACATGTAAAAGAATGAAATTTGAACACACCCTAACACCATATACAAAAATAAAGGCAAAATGGATTCGAGACCTAAATGTAAGACCGGACACTATAAAACTCTTAGAGGAAAACATAGGAAGAACACTCTTTGACATAAATCACAGCAAGATCGTTTTTGATCCACCTCCTAGAGAAATGGAAATAAAAACAAAAATACACAAATGGGACCTAATGAAACTTCAAAGCTTTTGCACAGCAAAGGAAACCATAAACAAGACTAAAAGACAACCCTCAGAATGGGAGAAAATATTTGCAAATGAAGCAACAGACAAAGGATTAATCTCCAAAATATATAAACAGCTCATGCAGCTCAATATTAAAGAAACAAACAACACAATCCAAAAATGGGCCGAAGACCTAAATAGACATTTCTCCAAAGAAGACATACAGATGGCCAAGAGGCACATGAAAAGCTGCTCAACATCACTAATTATTAAAGAAATGCAAATCAAAATTACAACGAGGTATCACCTCACACCAGTTACAATGGGCATCATCAGAAAATCTACAAACAAATGCTGGAGAGGGTACAGAGAAAAAGGAACCCTCTTGCACTGTTGGTGGGAATGTAAATTGGTACAGCCACTATGGAGAACAGTATGGAGGTTCCTTAAAAAATTAAAAATAGAATTACCATATGATCCAGCAATCTCACTACTGGGCATATACCCAGAGAAAACCATAATTCAAAAAGACACATGCACCCCAATGTTCACTGCAGCACTATTTACAATAGCCAGGTCACAGAAGCAACCTAAATGCCCATTGACAGAGGAATGGATAAAGAAGGTGTGGTACATATATACAATGGAATATTACTCAGCCACAAAAAGGAACGAAACTGGGTCATTTGAGACGTGGATGGATCCAGAGACTGTCATACAGAGTGAAATAAGTCAGAAAGAGAAAAACAAATATCGTATATTAACGCATATATGTGGAAGCTAGGAAAATGGTACAGATGAACCAGTTTGCAGGGCAGAAGTTGAGACACAGATGTAGAGATCAAATGTATGGACACCAAGGGGGGAAAACCGCAGTGGGGTGGGGTTGGTGGTGTGCTGAATTGGACAATTGGGATTGACATGTATACACTAATGTGTATAAAACTGATGATTAATGAGAATCTGCAGTATAAAAAAATAAATAAAACAAAATTCAAAAAAAATAATCACAATGACAAACCCCTATACATATACCAATACCAAGGAATGGTGAGGATGCAGAAAAAGCAGAATTCTCATGTGCTGTGTGGGACTGTAAATGGTAAAACCACTCTGAAAAACTATTTGGAAGCACCTACTAATGTGTCAGTTCATTTAATCCTTAATAGTATGTGACAAGTAACTGTTATTGTCCCCATTTTACAAATGAGGAAATGTGTCACAGAAAATAAGTAACATGCCCAGGGCCACATAACAAAAATCACAGAATTCCTATTCCAACCCAGGCAGCTCGATGACGAGCCCAAGCTCTCAACCATTACACCTCTCTATGTGGAAGAAGGTAAAAAATGTATCTTTAGAGTAACCAACTATGTCCATGCTGGGTAAGAAGGAAACTAAAACCAGATCAATGAACTTCAAAAACAGAAGGTGTTCTAAGATTAAGGGTCAGGATGTGGGCCAAGAGTAGATTTAGGAGTGAGAGAAATACAAAGTGATTAGCAGTTTGCTGTCGGAAACTCAGCGTTTGAGACTGGTTCCAACATTTAACAAAAGGAATGCTTTTGATTAGCATCACTCTAATATTTGGTTAAAGACCCAGTACCTGATAACCATTAGACCTAAACCTTCTTGAGGGCTGCTTTTTACATTGGTAATCTTAGTACAGTGTCTGGTAAATCGCAGGTGCTCAATAAATATTTAGTGAGTTTACCAACCATTTTTTTAAAATGACTGTCCTGCCTCTACCTCAAAAAATAAGTTATGTTTCTGACAGAGAGTAAGGACTCTCTCAAAAGTTACTACATACCTCTTTAAATATTCAATTCTGTCATACTAATAATGTGTCATAACTGTATATGTAAAGTCACTGGACATCATTAACGCTTTCTCTTTATAAAATTTGGCCTTTTACAGTTTTGGGGTTTTAAAAAAGAAAAAAACCATCTGATTAAAAATACTGAACAGTACAAAAACAACAGCAGGGAAGATCATTCTCCCCAAATCAACTCCTGCATATTAGCAGCTTCCAGAAGAATAAAAGAAACCAAATACATAGTCCTAAAAAAGTCCATGAATAAAAGGCTTTGTTCTTAGAGAAAATTAAATAAATTATTGAATTTTGGTTTTAATTAGTCAATGAATTATTAAGCTTTGCTCCTAATGAAAATTCAGTGACTATCACTGAGAGTTGAGTGGTTCATTGCTTTTTTTGTTGTTGTTTTTTTTTTTGGTTCATTGTTTTTGACTTGTACAGTAATACAGGTTAGTGTAAAAGAAAATTAATATGTAGAAAACAATAAATAACTTAAAATAAATGAAAATATAGAAATTAATTTAAATCACCCTAAATTCAACCCAGTAGCAGTAATTACTGATAACATTTTTTTTATAGAGCTTTTCATGTTTTTCTATAGGTATGTGTATCCATGTATATGTGTACATACATGTGTGCATAAAGCTATACTTTGGACAATGTATTAATACTCTACAAACTGTTCTGTATACTGTTTTTTTTCACTTACCATCTGTTATGGGTTGAATTGTGCCCCCACAAAAGATCTTGAAGTTTTAACCCCCAGTGCCTGTGAATGTGACCTCATTTGGGAATAGGTTCTTGCAGATAATCAGTTTAAGATGTGCACATTAGGGTGGGCCTTAATCCAATACCACTATGTCCTTATAAAAATGGGAAATTTGGACACTGAAACACACACACAAACATATACACACACAGGGATACCTCATTATAAACATGAAGGCAGAGATTGGGGTGGTAAGTGTACAAGCCAAGGAACACCACAGATTACCAGCAAACTACTAGCAGCTAGGAAAGAGGCATAAAACAGATTTCCCTCACAGCCCTCAGAAGGAACCAACTCTGCTGGCACCTTGACCTTGGGCAACAGCCTCCAGAACTGTGAGACAATAAATTTCTGTGTTTAAACCACCAAGTTTGTGCTAGCTCTAGCAAACCATCTCCCCATGTCAGTAAATAAATGTCTTTGCAACCTTAATGTTTTCATTCTATTTCAATCCATTGTACGGATTTACGATCATTCAAATAATCCTCTACTACTGGACGTTTAAGTATTTTCCAATTTCTGCTACAATAAACAATGCTTCAACAGCCATCTCTGTATATACATCTATTGCCATTTGACTTCCTTAGATATGAAATTTCTGAGTTAAGAAGTAGTTTTCAAGCTTTTGCTTTATATGGCCATGCTGCCCTGGAGAAAGCCTATATCAGCTTACTGTCTTAACCAGCAATCTCAAAGTGTCCATTTCCCATACTTTGGACTGTACTAAGTGTTGTCATTTATAAAACCTCTGTCAGTCTAACAGGTAAAAAATAACTCAACATTGCTTTAATTGGCTTATTTTGTTCGAATTATTGGTAGGGTTTAAACAAGTTTCAAATATTTAATGGCCATTTACATGTTTTCCACAATGTACTGCATGTTCACTTCTTTGGCCATTTTTCTACTGGGGCTTGTATCTTTTCCTTAATAATGTGTAGGAGCTTCTGTACATAGCTGGTTTTTAAATGAAATCCAGGGTATATATTTCCTCAGTTCTAAGTGATAGGTAGTCAGTTTTCTGGTGACTTTTCTTCTGTGGGATATTACATGTTCAAAAAAAAAACCTATAAATGGTATTCCTAAACACTGGAACTATAAATGGTATTCCTAAATTTGGACCATTTGGGTCCAAATTTAGGACCCAAATGGTATCCTAAAAACCTATTAGGACAATCTGTGACTTATCAGAGACTTTAACTGTGACTATCTCCCCACAGTACCAGATTATTACTGATTATGCAACTAACTGTGGAAATGCTTTCAGCCTATGCTGTTAAAGCCTTTTTTTCCCCCTTTTTAGCCATGAGCATAAAAATTTTATTATCAATATTGTCATTTGTATCACAGAACTGTGTTGTGATTTGCTCATCCATTTGTTTTGCACAGTACTCTACAAAACAATGCAAATATTAGAAATGATTCGTGGAGGTTTTTACTCGACATACATATCTAGTACACCTGCTAGAGGCTTATATGAATCTCTTAGTTTATGAAACTTGACTATGTATATTAGATAGGAATTCTAACAATCTGTTGATGAGCTTCACTTGATAGTATTAAACCAATAAGTTCAATAATTTTGGCTATTATTACTAAGCTGTCAATTAAGAGGGTTCTGGAAAACTGTCATAAATTCTAAAATACTTCGTAAATCAGAGTTTAACCCAAAAGTCATAGGAGCATATGGGGCTGAAGCACACAGAAGAGAGAAGTTACACTCACAGAACTAAAGTGGACGTTTACACACAGCCTTTGAGCAGAGACGGTCAGGGCAGGAAGGAACCAGAACTCACAGGATGAGGTTTGAGAGGATTAGAGAAGAGTCAGAATACAGAATTCAGATCTGGACCAAAATAAAAATAAAAAAGGCAAAAGAGGGCTTCCCTGGTGGCGCAATGGTTGAGAGTCCGCCTGCCAATGCAGGGGACATGGGTTCGTGCCCCGGTCTGGGAAGATCCCACATACCGCGGAGCAGCTGGGCCCGTGAGCCATGGCCGCTGAGCCTGCGCGTCCGGAGCCTGTGCTCCGCAACGGGAGAGGCCACAACAGTGAGAGGCCCGCGTACCGCAAAAATAAATAAATAAATTAAAAAAAAAAAAAAAAAGGGCAAAAGATTTATTGTGTCAGTATGAAGTACAGCTTATTTTGGAGTGATAACTCTGATAAACAGCCCTGTTCTCTTAAAGAAAAACCATTAGTAGGGAGGAAGAGGATGCTCTGACTACAGCCCTCTTCAATCATGTTCTTACTGATTAAATATTAATTGGTATATCTGACTAATGAGTAAGCTAAGTAACTGGCTTGTGCTATGGGGTTGAAAACATAAACCTGAAACACATTTCTCATGTATGGACCCAGTCTATGAACCAAAGCTTGAAAATATGATGGCAAGAAATGTGAAAACTGGGAAATAATTTTCCACTTTGATTTGCCGTTGATCAGACAGGAGGAGAAAAAAACGCAATACAGAGCAAGGACAAAAAAGATTGAAAATTTGGGAAAGAGAGCCTACGATTAAAGAAGTTAGAATTACTTAGTTTGAAGCAGAGAAGAAAGACTAATTAAGGCTTTTAACAATAAAGATTACTGAAAAGCATAATCACTGAAAGCAAAGCAAAGAGAAATAGGTAAAATTCCCTGGAGCTATACAATTAAATACGAAGATTCTTACAGACAAATGTTAGGTGTTTAAACAGAACAGAAACGTTCTGACTGGTGAATGCTTAGACAGAGGCAACATAACTGCTTTCAGGTAGGACATTCAGGTGTGACAGGATCAGCTATGACAACCCAAGCAGGCAGCCTGAGAGGTCCAGAGAACATGATGATACAACACAGTACTGACTGGGACTTCCCTGGTGGTCCAGTGGTTAAGACTCCACACTCCCAACGCAGGGGGCCTGGGTTTGATCCCTGGTCAGGGAACTAGATTCTGCATGCCACAACTAAAGATCCCGCATGCTGCAACTAAAGGTCCCGCACGCTACAATGAAGATCTCGTGTGCCACAAATAAGACCTGGCACAGCCAAATAAATGAATATTTAAAACAAAACAAAACCAAATAGTACTGACAATAATGAGAAGGTGGAAATTTGATATACAGATGTCCTGATGGCCCTGTGAATAATGGCTATCAGTTAGAAATAGGAACTGGAAAGGAGAAAGACTAATCAGCAGCTGGCCATGGTTAAAGGCCTTGTTCGCTTAGTTTTTGGAAGCAAAACTGTGCAGAGGAGCCAAATGTTAATTAATGCTTCCGGTAAACTCAACAAGCCAGCCTCAAATCTCTTTTATTTTTTTAAAGCCTCAAATCTTGAATGAAAAGTGTGAGTTTCAAACAGAATTGAAGAATAAGGAAAATATGGCATAAAGCATTTACTGAATGTAATTTTTAAAAAGTAGATACTGTAGGATGAGTCAAAATGGCATCCTCTTAAGATTTATCAGCTATTCTACAACTCAAAAAAGTCACAAAAGTCTTATAATGTGCAGTCTGAATATTTTTAGGAGGAATGAACAAAGTTACAGAAGGTGAGAAGGAAAAGAAAAGAAACCTGACCAAGTAGCTATTACATGCTAAATACTGTTAAGCCCTTGAAAAAGTATGCCCTCATCTGTATGATGTCTGGAATCTGTTTAAAAATAATCCAGAGAGAAAACAGGGGAGGTAAGTCGGGGTATAGATAAAGTAAGATTGCGTCTAATTTGCTAACTGTTAAAAGTTTGGTGATGAGACTACAGATGTTCATTATACTATTCTATTTTTATTTAAATTTTTCATGATTTTTACACTAATTATTAGAGAAATGCAAATCAAAACTACAGTGATACATCACCTCACACCAGCTAGAATGGGCGTCATCAGAAACTCTACAAACAACAAATGCTGGAGAGGGTGTAGAGAAAAGGGAACCCTCTTGCACTGTTGGTGGGAATGTAAATTGGTACAGCCACTATGGAGAACAGTATGGAGGTTCCTTAAAAAACTAAAAATAGAACTACCATATGACCCAGAAATCCCACTACTGGGCATATACCCTGAGAAAACCACAATTCAAAAAGACACATGCACCCCAGTGTTCACTGCAGCACTATTTACAGTAGCCAGGTCATGGAAGCAACCTAAATGCCCATCGACAGATGAATGGATAAAGAAGATGTGGTACATATATACAATGGAGTATTACTCAGCCATAAAAAGGAAGGAAACTGGGTCATTTGTAGAGACGTGGATGGATCTAGAGACTGTCATACAGAGTGAAGTAAGTCAGAAAGAGAAAAACAAATATCATATATTAACGCATATATGTGGAACCTAGAAAAATGGTACAGATGAACCGGTTTGCAGGGCAGAAATAGAGACACAAATGTAGAGAACAAATGTATGGACACCAAGGGAGGAAAGTGGGGTGGAGGGGTGATGAATTGGGAGATTGGGTTTGACATGTATACACTGATGTGTATAAAATGGATGACTAACGAGAAACTGGTATATAGAAAAATAAATAAAATAAAATTCAAAAAAAAATTTTTTTCCATGATTTTTAAAATTATTTACCATATATAATGTGAAAGTCAGTGGGGTGTATTTGTGTACTTGTGAGTGAATGTGGGTTTAATCTATATAGAACAGTAAGGACTCCTATGTAACCCTCCAAATGGGACAGATATAGGCCCATCAACTATAAAAACCCTGCATGAAAGAAGGAACGCATTAACTAAATTGGAAGCATTATTAAGGAGGTGTAGTTTCAGAGGAGGAGGAAAAATGTAAGAAAGAAGAAATTTTAACAGAACAGAAGAACGTTGGGAGGCGGGGGGAGCAGCAAACAAACAGCAGGAAAATCTACTTCTCAAACAAAGGAAGGAAAGGTATTTTTTTGAGTAGTTACTCTGTTCTAAGACCTGTTGTTAGGTATTTTACATCACGACCTCATATAATCCTCACAGCAAATTTGTAACGTGGATGCTATTATCCTCGATTTAAGATGAGGCAAGAGGACCTCCCTGATGGTCCAGTGGTTAAGACTCTGTGCTTCTAACGCAAGGGGCACAGGTTTGACCCCTGGTCGGGAAACTAAGGGATCCCTGCAGAGTGGCCAAAAAAGAAAAAAAGAGGCAATAAAAGCTCACAAAGGCCAAGTAACACACAAAGAATCATGCAGATACTAAATGACAGAAATAAGATTCAAAGCCTTTTGCCCAAGCTTAAAGTCTCTGCTCTATACAATACTACTACTTCCCAAGAAGCTACATTAAACATACAACAAAATAAAAACTATATTGGTTTCCTTTGTAGTTTCACATTTTCAAATGCTATTCTCCGAAGGAGTCTGTAGGTTTCACCACAACTGCAAGGGGTACATGTCTTAAAAGAAGCCTAAGAATCCCTAACAGAGGGTAGAAATTGGAGAAGGGCAGAGAGAAGGCAGAGAAACAAGCAATCCACATAAGATGATGGAAGCTTAAACCAGGATGGGAGCAGTGCTGGTGGAGTAGAGCAATTTGAAAGATATTCAGAAGGTAAAAGTGACATTAGAGACTCTTTTCAAATGTAATTTTCTAAGAATATTTACTGTTATAAAAATACTTATCATATAATGGTAAATAAAAATGCAGTCTAAAACTATCTATATAGTATAATGCTGATTGAAATTCTACTGTACACAGAAATGACTGGAATGATGCAAAGTATTTTAAAATGTTAAACATGGTTATCACCGGGGAATGAACAGCAGTAAAAATGTTTTTTTTTTTTTTCCTTAGGGCTTCTCTAAATGTTTCCATATTTTATAAAGTGACTAGCAGAAAAAGCATAATTTTAGTTATTTTTGGAAATTTTCTTCTCTTTTCTTTTCTCTTTTTCTTTTTGGCCGAGCCACAGGTCATGCAGGACCCTAGTTCTCCAACCAGGGATGGAACCTCGAAGCCATGCTCACCCCACCCTCACCCCACGCCCGCGGTGCAAGTGCAGAGTCTTCACCTGGACGGCCAGGGAAGTCCCTGCAAATTTTTTAACGATGGGGAAACGCTTACGATACGTTTTATAGTGGAAAAGTATATAAAATTGTACATACAATATGATCTCAACCATATAAAATATCTATAGTCAAATTATGGGTGATTTCTTTATACTATCAGATTTTCCACGTTTTCTTTAGCAACTATATATTACTTTTATATATTACATTATTTTTAAATGGCACAAATGGATAGATTAGCTTTGGACAGAAGGAAGGATTCTTCAAGATTTAAAATAAGAAAAAAGAACCAAGGTTTGTGATGGACAGAGTCTACTGGTGGGGGAACAGGCTACTGAGGGAGTTCACATGTAAAGGACTCCATAGTCTCAGCAAAGCAGGAGGCTAGGACATCTACAGCAAGCAAAGGGGTTGGTAGGACTGGCAGTACTAGAATAAGGGTGAAGGTCTGCAACAGCCCTGTGGGAGCACAAGGAACTGTGAGGCAGTGCACAGGGCTTGGCTAAGGGTCTTTAGAAACAAAAAGGAAACGGTACGGATTAGTATTGTTCTCAACCTTTGTAAATGATTTGCTGAGCTTCTTAAAAATGTCAGGTGCCACTCCCAGTGATTCAGTTTGTCCAAGTAAAGGCCCAGTAATCTGCACCTTAAACAAGAAGGAGTGTTTCAGGTGAGTTCAGACCATATTTTAGGAAATGCTGGTTTAGTCTGGTCTGAAAACAATGGACAAATCTACTGATACATAAAATGTCTTCAGGTTCTCTCTGCTCCCATCATTCCAACTTACATAGGGAGTCTAGATGTTAAGATTTTTGTTTTGTTTTTGTTTCATTTTAGAATTTCAGGAGAATAAAAATCAGCTTAGAGGGACTTCCCTGGCGGTCCTGTGGTTAAGGCTCTGCGTTTCCACTGCAGGGAGCATGGATTCAACCCCTGATAGGGAACTAAGATCCCACAAGCCTTGCAGTGCGGCCCGCCCCCGCAAAAAAAGAGTAAAATTCAGCTTAGAAAGACAGGTAAGAAAAGAGTAGGAAAGACAAAGACACACTAATAGTTAAAATATACAGACGGTCTCCGACATACAATTTTTCAATGTTACCATGGCACAAAAGCCATAAGCGTTCAGTAGAAACAGTCCTCTGAACGTATCTTGATCTTCTGCTGGGCTAGCGTATGAAGTACGACACTTTGTGACGCTGGCAGCGACAGCAGCCATAGCCCACAGCCAGCCATGGGACCATGAGAGCAAAGAGCCCATAAGCTTACAACCATTCTGTACCCAGACAACAATCTATTTCTCACTTTCTGTACAGTGTTCAATAAATTACACGAGCTAGTCAACACTCTATTATAAAATAGGCTTAGTGTGAGATGATTGTGCCCAACTGCAGGCTAACGTAAGTGTTCTGAGTATGTTTAAAGCACGCTAGGCTAAGCATGATGTCCAGGAGGTTAGGTGTATTTAAATGCATTTTCAACTTAGGATATTTTTCAACTCACGATGTGTTCATCAGGACATAACCCCATCGTAACTCGAGGAAGATCCATATACTATTATCTGTATGACAGAACTCCAGGACAAACTACCTTACCTTTAGCAGGAGAGCAAAATTACTCCGCAGAGAATTAGTCACACCATTTTCGTACATTTTTTTCCTCATGAGGTTTTCGCTCACGTTCCCACTATCAGACTGATACCTTAATAATGACTTTAGCATGGTTTCAAAAGGGTCCGCTGAAACAGACAAATTAAACATTTCAAAGGCAAAGTAATCACTCAAAAAATAAATAAATCTCCAGCAAAAGAACAGAGATCAGGGAGGTACGGGACTGTAGCCAAGAGACTATGAACTTTTTTTCACAACTCCCTTGTCTTTCCTAAATGTGAACAGTTCAAGAGGCAATAAAAATTGGCAAGAAAGGGCTTCCCTGGTGGCGCAGTGGTTGAGAGTCCGCCTGCCGATGCAGGGGACACGGGTTCGTGCCCCGGTCCAGGAAGATCCCACGTGCCGCGGAGCAGCTGGGCCCGTGAGCCATGGCCACTGAGCCTGCGCCCCGTCCAGAGCCTGTGCTCCGCAACAGGAAAGGCCACAACAGTGAGAGGCCCGCGTACTGCAAAAAAAAAAAAGAAAAAAGAAAAAACAGAAAACAGACCCAGCCCAGAGAGCCTAGGTTCAAGTCCCAGCTCCATCACTAATTAGTTGTGTGACTTTGGGCAAATAACTTAGCCTCGCTGTACATCAGTTTTCTCTTCTGTAAAGTGGGGATAATCATAATACGTACTTCATAAGGTGTTCTGAGGATTAAATCAGTTAACGTGTGTTAAGGTCTTACAATAATGCTGGCATATAGAAATTGCTATATGAGTATCTGAAGAACAAAATAAAATAAACCTATATCATCATATTAACGCCTGAATGTATCCTTTAATGCAGCCATTAAAAAGTTTTAAGTTTTTATTATGAATAATACTAATGTCTTTTCTCATCTATGTGATTATCAGCTGATGATAATTCCTTAAGATAAGTCAAAGGTCACTGCCAACCTTCTCTCCAGATAGCTTGTAAAACATTTATATTCCACGTTTCTCCATTCCCTCACCAACAATGAGTTTTCCCAACATTTTTCATCTCTTCTAGTCAGATGAGTGAAAATCTCATTTTTATTTGCATCCCACTGATTATTAGTGAGATTGAAATCTTTTAATTTGCTTACTGGCTATTTTTATTTCTTCTTTTTTAATTACCTTGTTTTTGCCCATTTTTCCACAATTGCATTTTACTTTTCTTATTAGTTTTCATTTACTTTATATATATATACGTGGTAAATAGTTCCCCCATCTCTCTTTTAAACTTCTTCATGGTACCTTTTTATTTTACAGAAATATAGTATGTGGCCAACATTTTCCTCTCTTTTTCATGGTGTTTTTTATTGTACTGAAATTTTTTCATTTTTATATAGACAGATTTACCCATCTTGTGATTGATGGCTCTTAGATCTCATGTCAGGGTACAAAAGGGCTTATCAACAACCCCCTCAAAAAAGTTTAAGATTTAACCATTTTTTCTTCTATTACTTTTATGACTCCAAATTTTAATCATTTCTAATTTATTTTGATATAAAGAGTGAGACAGGGACTGAGATTTATTTTTCCAAATAGCTAACTAGTTTTCCCAAACCATTTATTACCTTTCCCGTTTATCATAAAATGCTACCTTTATCATATATACTCGGTTTGTCTACTGGGCTACCTACTCCATTCCATCAAACCATCTAGTCCTATCACAGTACAAGATTCTTTAAGTTAATCAAGTTTTATAATACACTGTTCGACCTGATGGTACAAGAATCTCCCGCACTAATGTTCTTTCTAGATGTTTCTTAACTGCTCTTGTACCTTTACTCTTTCAGACATACCCTGGAACTAGTTTTTCAGGTTCCAAAAAAATCCTGTTGGCATTTACACTGGGATTTTTTTCATACATATCTATAAACTGAAGGAAGAAAATAATCATTTTACAATACTGTGTCTTAAATGAAGTAATTAATATAAAGACTTCAGCACAATGTCTGGCATATAATACAAAGTATTTAATAAATGTTAGCTATTCCTAAGAACAATGTATGGATCTTCATTTATAGACATCTACTCTAATTAAAAAGAAAATTAAACTTACATGTCTTATTGGGGTTGATATGCTGCTTTAGCACATCAACACTGCCCAAACTAACCACAAGGCGCCTGCCAAACCAGAAAGAGACCACAGGCCCATATCTCTCATGCAAATTAACCAGGAACTCGTGCAAACTTCCACTGTTCACAATATCTGGAAGATTACCATCTCTGAAAAAAGAGCAACATTTGACAAAATAATCAATTTAACATGGAAGAATCAGAAAAACAATACTAGTTGACTCTGAATTAACTGTGTCAACAGATGAGAGCAAAAATACACAAAATTCAAATTACTGCAAAATCCAAAACTGAATTATATTTGACTTCTCTCTTTCGGTAGTTACATTTGGATATGGATTTGTCTGATATTTTGAGAATTCATAACACTTCATACCAAATAAAAAAGGTACATGAGGAACATCTGACTTAGACACTGGAAAACTATCCAATTTTTGCAGCAACTCATTCTGAGATAGCAATGGACACCGTCATTGGCTATTAAATCACAGACTAATTTAAATCAGCTATGGCAACTTTTTCTTATTTCCTTCTATCTTAATCCTTTCTTTCTATTTTCAACACTCTCTGGCTAACAGAAGTGAAAGAAATTAAAGGTTTTGATTTATACAGGCTTCCTTTCTGTTCTTAACAAAGTTTAGGTAGTATGCCCAGAGATAAGTTTAGAGAAAACAAAAGAATGAAATAAACTGAGTAATCTAAAGATATGGTTTAGTTTTGATCCAAAATTAAGAGTTGACTCTACTTGATTTAAAAAAACAACTCACTTTTCTTCTGTTGGAGTAATCCCTGGAATTCCTGCAGCTTGTCTGGAAGCCTTAGGGAAAAAATTTTAAGAAGTTTAGTATAATGAATTATCACATATCCCATAAGTCAGATGCATTTTCCCAAGACATCTGCAGGACCTTAAATGATGGTTTTCCAAATTGGTTGAATCTCAGAGATTATTTCTATATTAAAATACAAAAACTGGATTCTTTGTATTGAAAAGCATTATCCTAATATTCCTCCTCTCTATCAACTAAACGAAGGTGTTGACGAATTTAACATCCATTCTTCATCAATTAATACATAATCAAGTACATTTTTCTTTGTTCTGAGACTATATATGGTCCCATCTGGCTTGGCTTTCAAAAAAAAATCAATGTCATGATTATAATAGTTTCATTCCTAAAATAGTTCTTCTCTTTCTAGTCAAAGAATTTACCAAAATACAATGTGATATTCAACATTTGCTTTAATGCAGTTATTATTATCAGGGTCATACAGTCAGAAAGGTGTCTGGTATAGAAGTAAATAACAAAATAATTCATAGCAAATTGTTAAAGTGAGAACCTCTGAGGAATGAACTATGAAAAAGTTGGGGGAATTTTCATGTTTTACAATTTTGTACTGGGTTTATGGTCGCTGGGTTTAGAGGCTAGTGTCTTTTTTTTATTTCACAACAAGCGTATTACTTTTATATCTTGTAAAACTATTTTTAAATAAACTAAATATTTATAGGAAAAATAACCTAAAATAGTCAACTCCAGAATCAATTCTGAATTTTGTCAATGATTTTAGCTAGTACTAATCAGAGTTTATTTGTCTGACATTCTGCCCTTTTCCCCCCTACTTAACATTATACAAATAAATGAATATTTATTTATTTGAACATTTAAAGGCTAAACAGTGTTCCACTATGTATCCAGAATTGTGTAATCATCTTCCTGCTGTAGTGTTATAAAACATCTAGGCTATTTCTTTCTTTCATTTTCTCATTGTTATACGTAGTGCCATGAAAATCTTTATACTTTACTTTTTTACTCCTTTGGGGTATGTATGCCAAAAGAGAGATACTAGGTTGAATGATACTAACTGAAGAGTTTAACAGTTTGTACTAAATCCTATAAGAATACTATCTAGGGGCTTCCCTGGTGATGCAGTGGTTAAGAATCTTCTTGCCAATGAAGGGGACACGGGTTCAAGCTCTGGTCCGGGAAGATCCCACGTGCCACGGAACAACTAAGGCCATGCACCACAGCTACTGAGCCTGCGCTCTACAGCCCGCGAGCCACAACGACTGAGCCTGTGTGCCACAACTACTGAAGCCCACGCACCTAGAGCCCATGCTCTGCAAAAAGAGAAGCCACCGCAATGAGAAGCCTGTGCACCGCAATGAAGAGTAGACCCCACTCGCCGCAACTAGAGAAAGCCCATGCGCAGCAACAAAGACCCAACGTGGCCAAAAATAAATAAATAAAAATAAATTTAAAACAAACAAAAAAAAGTAGTAGTCTGAAGTGATAATCTTTCCAAAAAAAAAAAAAATACTATCTAGGTTATAGTATGTGCAACTTGCATTTAACTGATGACAATGAAACCTACAATGTAAAATTTTGTCATACAGTCTCATCAATAATGGATACTTGTCAAGTTTGATATTATAAAAAGTGGGGAAAAGGATGGAAGGAACTCAATTAGAAAAAGAAAAAGTCAGTCATATAAAAGAAGCCAACTTTTTATTTTCTAGGTTAAAATTATTGACTGAAACAAGCTTCCTGACTTCTCTTTAAACATGGTAGATTGATAACACTCATCAATGATCTCTTCCTGAAATCCCACAAAATGAAAGTGAAGATATAAAAAAGGAGAAAATACCGATAAAGAGAATGGGAGGAGACAACAGTGGACGAACAATCCAACCAATTTTTTTGGAAGTGTTAAGCTGTTGGAGTAGTGATTAATTTACGTAGTTGTGAGGCCTCCTCTGGGGGTCTGCAGAGGAGAATTTCCACAAGAAGCAATCACATTTGCACTCAGTAACCAGAAAGGCAGGGGTAAGAGGCAAGATTTTAACCATTAGCAAAAAGCCAGTATACAGATCCCTCAGACACCATCCTTGTGATTACCATCCTTCTGGAAAGAGACCTTGAGACTACAGATTCAGGAACAACCGGCTGGTGGGTGGTGGCCCCTATAATTCTAAGGGGAAATTATTCCCAACTTAGAATTTTACACTAAGCCAAACTATCATTCAAGTGTGAAGCTAGAACAGAAAGATTTTCACACAAGCAAGACCTCAAAAAATGTATTTTCCTCAGAAGTCTGTGCGCTTTGCATAAGACAGCTCCTACACCAACCTCCACCCTTCAAGAGGAGAAATGAAGAGTGAGCCCCAGAACACCAGGCAAAATGCTCTCCTGCCCTTTACTATATCCACATCTTCCACATAGCTAAATTGATGAGATCCCCAAACTGGCATGCACCTGGCAAGACCCTGCCAAACTCCCTGATAATCGTAGCCTCACCACTATCATCTACCTTGAGACCATCCAGAATGTTACTATGACCTTTTTCCTTACCTACATTAGACACCATACTAAGCCCAGGACTACCATCCCCAGGTCTTCCCTCGTCCCCCAGACTCCTATTCCTACAGAAGTTTATCTTCTTTCCTGACCCATCTGTCCCCAACTCAAAACTCCACCTGATCTCAGCCACTCATTCCTATGGTTGTACACTAGGTCTTGACATTACCAATAACTTCACCATCTCCAGAGTTTTAACATCAAGCATCCAAATCTCCAAGCACCTCCTATTTTTCCTTTTCACTATTTTTAACATCTTGACTCCAAAAACTATTTTTACCCCAAAAGGACTTTTAACCCACCCACTCATATACTCATTTTCCACTCTCTCCAGCTGAGATTCCATGGTCCATTATAACCACTCCCTTGCCCTATATCCTTTTGTCAAAAGCACCTAGTAAAACACCAATTCTAATTAAACCCAATATTCTGTCAACTGCCCCTGTTTCCACATAGATGAAGAAAAACTGCTGGAAGGGCTTCCCTGGTGGCGCAATGGTTGAGAGTCCGCCTGCCGATGCAGGGGACACGGGTTCGTGCCCCAGTCTGGGAAGATCCCACATGCCGCGGAGCGGCTGGGCCCGTGAGCCATGGCCGCTGAGCCTGCGCGTCCGGAGCACCGCAACGGGAGCGGCCACAACAGTGAGAGGTCCGCATACCGCAAAAAAAAAAAAACTGCTGGGGAAAAACACATCCATAATGACTAGTCTTATTTTAATTTCATGACCCTCAAGTGAGTTGCCTGGTAATCTCATTTCCCTACTCCCGCACTCTCCTAACCTTCCAGATGGCTATTTCTCAGAAAATAAGATTCACTGAAAGTTCCAGATTGTGCAGTTGCAATACTCCAATCCAACCCATTTACCAGCGAGAATATTTAAGGTGTTCTGTCATTGCCAGTGATGTATTTGGCACTGTGCTGCTGCTTTACAACTTCTACAAAACCACCACCTTGCTTTGTAGATGATCCCTCATCCATTAGCTCCTTTGTTTTCAGAACCACCTTCTGGGGTTGAAGAAGGCAAGAAGAGAAAGAAGGCCGGAAGGAGATTCAGAGATAAAGCACTAGGCTAGGTGAAGCTCACAGCTAACCTCCCCCTGCACAGGGATCCTTCCACGACCGCTTTATTTAGCCCGTGAGGCCCTGCGAGGAGCAAGACCCGGTCTGGACCTTAAGGACTTTGGATTTCAGGAAAGAAAGTCGAAAGACAGATGGGAGAGTAGACGACAAAAGAAACACTGGGGGAGAATCCTTGGGAAAGGGGAAAGGCGTGGAGCAGCCTGGAGTTTCCTCCCAGGCACACTAGAAAATGGAACTGGAGTGGGCAGAGTTACTGCCCGAAAGCCACCAAAGCGCTTCAGACCCGCCCTTAACAGTGGCGTGGCGAGGGCAGGCGCAGGGAAGCCGGACCCGCGGACCAGCCCTCAGCCCCCGGCGGCCGCATCCGCGCTGCTGAACCACCTGCCCGCCTCACTCGGCGTCGGAAGGCGGCCGTGTGGCCCGCGCCGCTCCGTCCTCAGCGCCAGCACCGCGCGCGCCCGCGAAGCGTCACATGCCCCGGAGCTGGACTGAGCCGGAACCGCAGCAGGAGCTCTCCCCGCACCCACTCCGGGCCCGCCCCCTGCGGCCCGCCGCGGGCAGGGCGACGTGGATGCGGGCGAGACCGAGGCCGAGCCGGCGGTTACCGGATAGAGGTAGAGTACGGCTCCCACCAACGCCAGCAAGAAGGTAACGGCGAATATCGCGAAGTCCAACATGGCTCCTCCGCCCGGGAGCCACGTCTGGGTTCCACGCTCGGCAGCAGCGCCTCAGCGTGCTGGGACCCGCGCAACGGAGGGGTGTGCGGGGGCGCCCGCGGAACGAGCGAACGAATGGACCGCTGGGGGCGTGGCCTGGGCCGACAGGGCTGGCGAGGGGAGCAAGGGAGCGCGGAGGAGCTCTGGGAGATGGGAGCCGCGCCCCGAGGCGGGATTCCGGCGGACGCGACTCCTGGCACGCCCGAGACTCCAGACACGCCCACGACTCCGGGATCGAGTTGCTGGGGGAGGAGGAACCCTGGCTTGGAGAAAACATTAGGCGTTATCATCGCTGTGCCCCGACCAACACTTTTCCAAGTAGATTTAAAATATATGTAATAACAAAATCTAACTGAACTTTATTGCACATGTCTGGATGTTCTATAATAATCTAGTGGTGTTTGGATCAAATATAAAATATAGATACATAATTCACACATTATATATTTATTTCATAAAATTTATTTTTCTTCCCTTTACTTCAGAAGAATCTCTATTTTTAAAGTCAAGATTTTTGACATCATTTGTCTTCTGTCTGCAGAAATGCCAAATTATCCTGTCTTCGGTCATTGTGGTTCTTGGATAGATTTTCTTAAAACAATCTCAGGCTTATTGAAGCATAATTTATGTATAGAATAGTTTTCTTAATTCTTTCAAATTGAAGAAATTTTGCTCTGTTGAGGCAGTAGCAACTGGAATTATCAATAAAATTTTTAAAGTAATCTTTAGCTTCAGAAATGAACAATGACTTTAATCTATTGTGTTCAACTGTAATGGAGTTGTTGCATATGGTAACATTGTTATTGCAGCAAATATTATAAAACAGTTTAAATTTATCATAACAATTGTATCACTTATATTGTGATTCTCACCATCTCTTAAAGCGATAACTAGATCTGTAGGGTAATATAAAGAAGTGGTACCACACTTTACTCACATCATATCTAGACCTACATATATATTATTTTAAAAGAAACAGTAATTTAATATGGAAAAGTGTTCCTAAGCTGCCAATTGCAACCACTGTGGTCACCACAATAATTGTTGAGTACTTCCAGTCCACTAATGGAACCCTAAGAGAAGAAATAATGTTTCATTATGCAAAAATCTATTGTGTTTCTGCTGAGAACAAAGATTGGCTAAAGTAATTTATCTATTTTTATCGACTTGCTGAAGCTCAAATACTCTTTCCACTGTTATATTCTCTTCCAGTTTTATAGCAGCACAGCCTACAAACCTTTATAGCATTTAGATGCAGTCACATTTTATAATATTTCAAAGATATAGAATGTGAGATATGAAGAATTTCCCTGGAGCCTGAGCAGTATTAGCTATGAGAATGGATGTTAACAGTTTCATTGACCACAAAATCCTGATTAACCACCAAATCCTGACTGACCATCGAATACTGATTTGCCCATGCGTTCTTTAACTTTTTTATGGATTTGTGATATGTGGGTAACTCCCAAGCATGGGCCTGTCTTGCTCTGCTCTATAGGTGGTACTGTCCATATAAAAGGACACTCAGTGGGTTCCCTAGCCCTCTGATCCAAATTCTGGTTGGATTTGGCCAACGGGAAATAGTAGCATAAGATGACAGGATGAGAGGAAAGTAAAGTCAAGATAGTCATTCTACTGGCTTTCATGCTGTGGACTCACTGTTTACCATAGCTCCTGTCATATGGCCCTTCCCATACAAATAGCCTTTCTAGGAAATGGAACTCCCTTCTTGCCACTTCAGGCTTAGGGTTGGTGACGGCTCACCTCTGCTGCTAGTCTTGGAGCACTGAAACCTTGTGGTTTCCTTAAACCTTTCCCACACCTTCATAAATATTTCCTTTACTGAACTCTCTTTTAATTACTGGTTTCAGCATGCCATCTGTCTCCTGCTGGGACTCTGATCCACATGGTAATTATTATTGCCATTAAATTGCCTGTTTGGTGGGTGCAAATTTTTTTTCTCAATTCTAATGAATAAGGATAAACAGATACAGTTTGCCTTTACCTAGTAGAGACAGCATTACACCATCAGTGTTTTACTCCAGAACAGGACTTCGTCAGTTCTCCTCTGTGACATAATAAGATAAAATTTCTAACTTATTTGTAATGGTATTCCACACAATATCTTGCTTGTCCATTACTCTGATGACATACTAGGGAAGTTTGGAATGAGAATTACCCACGATGATTGGGCTTTGCTGGGCCTTTTTCTACACACCCACCTTACTCTCTTCCTGAGAAAAAACTTGGAAGGGAAGTTAGCCTCTGTAGTTTTTCTGAGGGCCACAACTGATACTTATAATCTTCTTTCTCTGCTATCCATGGTAGATTCTCTTTACTCAGCTCCCAAGTCTTGAGGCTTGATTAGTCTGGAAGAATGACTGGATTATTCTGAACTGCCTGAGTACCTGGTAATCATGTACTTCTCAGACTATGGTTTTTCTCTTTGCAGTCACAATTGGGCAAAGAAGTACAAAGTAGTGCCCAAGTAAATCACCTGGGCTCTACACTATTACATATTCCATTGTGTAATGGCAGCTGTACCTCTTCCTAATTATCCAGGTCACATCGGCAAGCTATTCTGATGCTTTATCTGGATGACAGCTTGTGGGTGATGTATGTGATATGACCAGTGAGTTCCATTGTCATGGGCTCCCTCCAGCACTTATTTACTGTAAAGTGGGTCCTTTGGTCTGAGGTGATGTTATGTGGAATCCCTTGCCAATGAATCAAATACTCCACTGCCCTTAAGATAATGGTGCTGGTTAAGGCCCTGTAGACATAAAGGGCAAACCATGTACATAAAACACATGTCTGTTCCTATGAGAATGAACTTGCCCTTCCAGAATGGAAGGGGCCCAAAATACATAACTTGCCAGCATGTGGCCCATTGGTCTCCTTGAGGAATTGGGCACTAAGCATTTATCTTTGTTGTTGGTAAATTGGACATTCAGTGGTGGCAATAGCTAGACCAGCCTTGGTAAGTGGAGGGTTCATGCTGTTAAGCCCATGGATAGTCTCCATTTCTGCCATTGTGGCTACTTTGTTCATGTACCTACCCATTGCACCGGCCCTGGTGTGGCCAGTGCAGGGACTACCTGACATGAATTGAATTGGTTGTTTAGTCCACTTGATTGTTTAATGCCTCTTTCATGGTGGGTGCTAATATGTGACTCAAAGATTTTCACACTTCTTTCCCACTCTCATGTCCATGTGCCTACCTCTATCCCAGACCTTCTTGTCTCCAATCTTAAAATCTTTTTCCATTCATGTCTCTCAGCAGCTGGCCAGGCCTTTCATCACTGCCCATGATTCCATATATATGTATATAATCTAACTTTGGGTCTCTTATCTTTCCACATCTTATCTTTCCACACAAAGTAAATGACATGGTGCAGCACTAAAGATCTGCCCATGGAGGTGGTTTTCCCTTGCCACTGTTTTTCAAAACCACCCATAAGTAAAGCTTCAATGCTACCCATTTTTGGCTTTCCCCACATACTGAGCCATCCCATCTGTAAATGAAGCTTGGTCCTTTTCTTCCTCCTCCATCTGATCATACAAGATCACTTATAAAACCGAATGTGTTAGCTGAGGAAGGGGCACTGGTACGACAGTGGTGGATACTCTGGGGATCTGGGCTACTTGCTCATGCAGCTTATGTCTTCCCTATGGTCCTTAAGACGTGGTGGTCTGACAAGGCCTAGCAGATGATAGGCAGTGTTGGGAAACTGAGTCTCTTAAGAGCAAGGTATTAACTGCCATTTTGTTCTGGACGTATCTTTTCTAGGATGTTTGTACAGCAAACTACTTGGAAGGCAGAAATAGTCTCCTTCTGGAATAGAAGGCAGGTTTGCTTCCTCATCAGTATTAATGTTTCCCTCCAGGGCAAAGGTCAGGAAGGTGTGCTTGCAGCCCATTATAAAAGATTCAGCTTTCCTAAACTCAGATTCTTTAGCTGTGACATAAGATTGTAAAATGTATTCTTATGAGTTCATCTGCAAGTTTATAGTTGTAGGTTTTACATTTAGGTCTATAATTTGCTTCAAGTTAATAAATCATCAGTTCCAGCACCATTTGTTGAAAAGACTGTTCTTTCCTCATTTAATTATTTTGGCACATCTGTAGAAAATCAATTCATCATATATATGGCCACATCTAAAGGCCTTCTATTTACTCCTTTTGACCTACATGTCTATCCTTATGCTGGATAATCCACAATGTCTGATTCCTGTAGCTCTAATTCTTGAAATCAGAGTTAAGTCTTCCAACCTTGTTCTTTTTCAAATTGTTTTGACATTGTGTCCTTTGCATTTCCCTATAAAATTTAGAATCAGCCTTTCAGTTTCTTCAAATCTATTTTTTATTCCACTTTTCCAGCCATATTCTGCAGTTTCAGTGTACATGTCCTGCAAATATTTTATTTCCTAAGTATTTAATATTTTCAAGATATTGTAAACTGTATTTACAATTTTTATTGCTAGAATACAGAAATATGATCTATTTTTGTATTTCACCTTGTATCTTTGCTTGGCTCATTTATTACATAAGTTCTACTGTTTTGTGTACATAGATATCTTAGAATTTTCTACATGCTTGTTAACCACAAAAGGATATTTTTACTGTCTCCTTTCCAATATGTATGCTGTTTTATTTCTTGCATGATTGCACTAGCTAGAGTCTCCAGTACAATGTTGAATAATAGTGAGAATAGGTATTCTTACCTTATTCCTAATTTAGGAAGAATTCAGTCTTTTACATTAAATATTATGTTAGCTATAGGTTTTTCATAAATATACTTTATTACGAAAGTTTTCTATTTTCAGTCTACTGAGAATTATCTTAAACAGGTGACATTTTAAACATTAACCCAATCTTAAATTCATGGGATGAACCACACTTGGTCATGAGGCATTATACTTCTTAAACACTGCTAGAAATGATCTGCTAATATTCACTTAAGGATTTTCGTGTCATCGTTCATGATAGATAATGGATTGTAGTTTTTTTATTTTAGTTTTGGGAAGATGAGGGTGATGGGTAGAATTACATATCTCTCAATATTTTTCTCTCTTGCATGCAGGATCCTAAATCCTAAATTTCCCCCATTTTTTCCTCTTTCACCAACTAGTCTACAAAGCAATTGCATTTCTACATTCTTCTTAAGAATGTCTTCTGAGATTGCCATGTCAAATCCTGCACACTAAGTCCACTTTTTGTATGCAGTACTCTGATCCACTCAAACTCTTGTTCAGTATTTTTGCACTTAGGATGGGCTTTCTCTTTCTGGGAGTCTTTTTTTTTTTATATAGCTCAATCTTAGGTTCTCTAATCAACTACCCTCAAGTTTTTCTGGAATCTCCTTGCTTTCTGTAAAGGCTTACTATAGAAACTTAAGAGATAGCTCTGTTGGAATTTGCTTTTTTTTTTTTTTTTTTTTTTCTTTTTTTGCGTTACGCGGGCCTCTCACTGTTGTGGCCTCTCCCATTGCGGAGCCCAGGCTCCAGACGCGCAGGCTCAGCAGCCATGGCTCATGGGCCCAGCCGCTCCGCGGCATGTGGGATCTTCCCGGACCGGGGCACGAACCCGTGTCCCCTGCATCGGCAGGCGGACTCTCAACCACTGCGCCACCAGGGAAGCCCGGAATTTGCTTTTTATATTTCTATTTTTAAGTAATTTGATGTTTGTCGTGTTATCTGTCTTCTTGATATCTTGAAGGCATGGGATATTTGAGGATACATTTGTTTTTGTTTATCTGTATAGTTTTTTGGAGGACATGTGGAGAGATTTAGACTTAGGTACCTATCGTTATCTTAGGCACCCTGTAAGTCTAGATTCATCCAGATTGAATCCATTAATTTTCCACCTTCCAAAATTATACTGATTATCTTCTCTATTTTCTTTGTCCTTTTAGGCTTACACCCTCATCCTTGTAGGTTTATGCCTTCACTGTTGTTCTGCCAGAACTCTAATATGGAGCAAACTAAAATACAGTTACTTACATTCAATCTGTTACCCTTATCCACAAATATAAAGTGTATAGGATAGGAATAGGTCAACATCTACACTGTCAAAGTTGATGAGTAAAAGATTTTAACTGTGAAAGGAAATAAGTGTTTTAAAAAAAACCAATCTAATGTATTATTCGATTAGCTACAAATGGAGATTTCTAGCTCATAACCATGTTTCTGAGGTGGCTTTAAAACGAAAGGCTTAATACCTGTTGTTATATACAACAAAAACTGGTCAATTAACATAACATTTATCTTGTGCACATAGGACTACAGAAGAAATTCTGCTCATATGAGAAAAGCAGGGATCAATTTGCTGCTTAAATACTGTATTCAATCCCTTGTCTACTCAAATAACTCAGCCAATGCTAAGTTCTAATCAGACTCTATAAAATTGAGAATTACAAACCAGCTGAAGAAAACATCATTTTTTATTTGATTCAAACCCATTTTCCTATACAAAGCTAAATTTATTATGTACAAAATAAATGCATATTCTTAAAAACTGTTAGAATACAAATTTCCAAAGGACTAAAAAATGTGCAAATTTTTCAATTATTATCTTCATTCATGCTATACAGAAACAAATCAAACATTAGTTCATATACACACACTGAAAAATTTTTAAACAAAATTCAAAGTAACAAAACAAAACATACATCTTATATATTTAATTTTAAAAGGATGAGAAAGGGAAGAATGTATTGCACCAAATTAACAGTAGCTTCATTATAGTGAGAATACTAATCAAAATTATTTATACATCTTTATTAAGTCTAAAACTTTCTCAACTTTAAAAACTTTTTTTTTTGGCATACAAATATCCATTGAGTCACAGTTTGCACAGTCAATAATTGGATATAAATAAGGCTTAATATTCTTTTTCATGGTCAATTCCAGTAGAACAAATGACAAGGAACACTTTACGATAACTACATAACTGTTTGAATTCCTTAAATATTTAAGTAGCAGCACGATTTGCAAGTATTTTTTTTAAACAATTCCAAATTTTCATCTATCCTCCTCTGAATTGACTGTGTGTGTGTGTGTGTGTGTGTGTGTGTGTGTGTATGCATTCAAGTCACTGTCACTTCTATGATAACACTGAAATGCTCCTATTTAATCTGGGTCCCAGAAAAACTGACATAAGAGACAAATTATATGTGTTCAATATTTTTCAGTCTTAATGAATTCACTTCTATAGCAATGCATCTGATAGAAAATGACTGGCTAGATCTCTCATTATTTTTTGCTAATTTTTTTTGCTCTAAGTCTATAAAAGCAAACAGCTGGGGGAAAGAAAGCCATACCCGTTAGGAATTCCTGAAGAGAATAGACCAGCCATATGGTTAAAGCTAACTATAAAATAAACAGTAGCCACAAAAAATTTTTGGTGATGGTATTTATGAATCGGAGACAGCAGTAAAAAGCATAATAGGAAAAAAAAGTCAAAAATATAAAAGATCTTTAACAGTAAGATGTACTGTAATATGCCATAATTTTGGAAGAAATGTAGAAACTATTATAATTAAATACTTTGAAAAATATCCAAGAAAACCAGTTAAAATCCCAAAGGAATAAAGTTATTCTCTTTAATCCCTATATAAGAAACTAAGAGGTTGAAATTTTTTCACTTAAGTCCAACAACAGATGTCTCCTTACCAGAACTACTTTCTAAAGTGTTTATTGATTAATATAATTTTAGCATTCTGACGAGCAAAATATGTATATCACAGTTAAGTTTTTTCCTCCAAAATGCAAAAGGAGTATTTGTTGAATTTGTAGGTTGAGCCCAATAAATCTTAAAACACATTGCTTAGATATTGTGGGGAAATGTTTCCAAGATAAGGAACAACAAAAATATCATTTTAACAGTAACTATTTATTTAGTACACTGGCTACCAGAGAAACTCTAGTTTTATACACATTAAGATGCAATATATTATTAGAAAAATAAAATTTTAAAAGGTCCAATTGGAATAAGACTTCTTTTTTAAAAGTCTATATTTTAATCAATAAAATATAATTTTATTTTTCAATCCCACCTAAATCCTAACTTGTTTTCTTATTCTCAAATTACAGTGCTATATTATAATAGTATTATAAATAGCTAATCAGTTTGTACACTCAAAAATAGTTATAAATTTTAAATAATGAGACAGCCATCATATTATAAGTGAAAACACACACACACACAAACATCCAAAAGTCCACTGGCAGTCAACTTTGAAAATGAATGGGTAACTTTTTCAATTCAGAGACAATATTGTGGTGTTATTATTATTATGGTAATATTTGCAAAATAAGTTTCCAAGGAAACATGTTAAAACTAAACCACAGAAAACAAATGTTGAATTAGTGAATTTCTACTTGTTCTTTTTCTCTGAATTTTCAGTTATAAGATTAAAGGCATGAAGACAAAAGTAAATACAATTTTATCTCTGTCCTTTTATTTTTCACTAAAGCCATTAGCTTCATAGGTCCAAATCCTACAATGTGTTTAGAAATCACCCACATGTGACAAATGTCAGTGAGATAATCTAAGAAGATGTATCTGATAAATTACTACAATGTATCAGAAAAGTACCTGATAAGACAGCCACTTTTACACAAGCTTCTTATACTGAAGAAAAGCATAACTCCTATAATCTAAGATGACCTTACATTTTTAATGTAGAAAATTTGAATCATTTCCAGTACAGGCCTAAATATCTTAAATGTTAATGCTTTATTTTTTGTAATACTAAGATTTTCCATATGAAAACTTAAAGAGTATTTCCATACAGAGGCTATACCTACAAAAGTCCTCAGAAGTGCTTAGGGAATTTATCCAATGCTTTTAATTAGGAAAACTACTGATTACTAGCTTCAACGCTGTAAGAGATCTAAGTCTACGTTTTAAATCTAGCATTTTGTTACTCATGTTTTTTATTAATAGTTTAAAATGTTACCTAACTCAGATATGCAAAATATTCACTGATAGCCACTAGGAACTAATACAAGCAAACACTTTTTTGGAGGCAAATTTTATTTATAATTTTCAAATGTGAAAGGTCTGAAGAGAGTTTATGATAAGAATAACGCAAACTGAAAAGGAAATTTGGTTGTTTCCACGGCATGCAAAACAAAGATAAGAAAGCCATTCCAAGCAAATTTTAGAAAAAATGTCTTCAAGGATAATGATTAAACCTATTTTCAAATAAGCCTGTGAATATCGGATCTGATTTATAAAAATGAATGGATATAATTTCTATAGCAGAAAATATTTTAAGATTTAATATAATAACCCTGAGACAATTTTTTATACCAAGAATATCAAGTAAAGAGATTCAGAGTATCCAGAGTAGCGCTTAAACTTCTGTATATTTATAAAACTTCACAGAGAAGTCTGATCTACAATCTCAGTTAGGAAACAATGGCCTTGAAAATGCTAGATTCAAATTAAAGAAGTAAAGTTGTGGCCAATGATGACTGATAACACTATATTGTTGCCTAATGTCATGAGAAAAAACACAACAAGGGCTCTGATATAGGAAAACTCTCTATAACAATGTTCTGGATGATCAAGTTTAAAGCAAATCAAATGTACGTATGATAAATGAATAAGGCAAAAAGAATACTGAGAACAGTATTTGTTTAAAGTGATAAAAATGTTTGAGGCTGGTCACTTACTGGGAAAGAACAGTTTTAGTTGATGAGAGAAACAGTAATTAGGACAAGCTATAGGGCTTCCCTGGTGGCGCAGTGGTTAAGAGTCCGCCTGCCGGTGCAGGGGACACGGGTTCGCGCCCCGGTCTGGGAGGATTCCCACATGCCGCGGAGCAGCTGGGCCCGTGAGCCATGGCTGCTGAGCCTACGCGTCCGGAGCCTGTGCTCCGCAATGGGAGAGGCTACACCAGTGAGAGGCCCACGTACCACAAAAAAAAACAAAAACAAAAAAAATAGTGTCAGGACAAGCTATGAGTCTGCCTGATAAAGGAAAACAACAGATTAGATTTAGAGAAAAAAAAAATGTATTTCATTTCTTGTATCAGTCAAAAACTATATCCTAAAGACAGGTTTAAGAACTTATTTATGGATTACATATTTAATGATGTATTTTAAGAGACCAACCTTCATATATACACACCCCCACAGGACATTACATATTATATAATATTATTTAATATTTATATAATATTTATATATAGTCCATGCACTTGCATCTTTTCATTGGAAAGGTGATAAAGACAATGCTATTCACTTTATAAATATAAATATATAAAAGGAGCTAACCTCTTTAAATTCAATTAAAAGATTTCCATTAGTGATTTCTTTAGTAATAGCAATATAAAATATACTTAAAGGCAAAGGCCATGTGTCATCATTAAATAAAAATAGGGTATTAGGTTAACAATTTCCTCTGCTTACTCCTATTAAAGCAAAATACAAAAAATCTTCGGTAAGGATTTAACTTTCAAATCTAAATTCTAATTAATTATGAGGGCACACTTATTCCTTCAGAAGCATTAAACTGATTTTCAATACTAGTTCTTGAAGGATAATTTTTATATGCCTTACATAGAGAAAGAAGGAAGCCTAGTTAATGACAAATGAATAATTGGCATTTTCTCTCCTACAAAAGGATGTGACCTGAAAAAGCACTGCGACCTAAAGGAAACGAATAGAAACTGATTCATAGATGACATGAGCTTCACAGGCTTATATGATTTTAAACTGGCCAAGCTTCATTCATGCCCTACTCTATTTTTTCTTCTCTCCTCCAATTTTATCTAAGTAATGACAGAATACTGATTGGGAAGAGTTGAAAAAAAAATCTTATAAAGTTTCTTTATTCTCTAAATGAGTACCTCTATTGTATGTTTTAATACTTGACCTCACTTTCTAAAAAAAAATCATCTCCTTAGTATAAATTGCTCCACATCATCAGGATGCTGACATTTTTATTTCTATCACGAGTGTCAAGAAACAAAAGCAGATGAAAAGTTCTTCAAAGACAACACACTTCATATAACAGCTGAGATAATTATATTCATCATCTGAAATGTCCACCTGTTACTGCACTCTAATGATACTGTTCATTTCTCCCATTATACAATACAGAAATAATTTCTATGTAAATACACCATAATCCCTCAAGGTATATCTTCACAGTGATTTTTATCTAGTGACTTTTAATCAGTGGTCTAAACTGTTCAAAAGAGGAATTATTCAGCCAATGCTACTACTATATTTGCTTATTTAGTAAACTTTAAGTTCCATTCTTCTAGACTGTTGCTAATATTCTTAAAGATTTTCCTCAAAATTTTACATTTTTGGTTTTCACTTTTTGGAAAATACTATATAAGGGTTAATCCCACTGCTCTGAACATCTACTATTACTCTAGGTAGGGTGTCTACTGTGAAAAAAGCTTCTTCATATTTGTGCTATAAAACAAATACTGCTTGTTTAGCTCCTCCATCTAAACAGTAGCAAAGTAAAATACCAAAAATTTAGGAATTTTCCCCTAATAATCTAAGTTAAATTTTTTTGTAACTTATAATCATCCAAAATAACTTCCAAAACCAATATTAAGTGACCTTAAAAATAAACATCCTTATACCAAAATCTCTAGATAAATAGGCAAAAGAAACATTTCCAAAGTTTTGATTTAGAAACAGTTTTTTAAAAATCAAATTTAAAATACGAAAACCCCATCGTTTTGTTTCTCTTGACTTGAAACCTCCTAAAATATATAAGATAAAAAATGAAAATAGAATGAAAAAACAGAAGAAATAAATCTTAATATATGATAATTATCTCTATTGACTTGTTTTGAGACATTTTCACCACTAGTTACTGAAGTCCTCAAAAAGGAAACCTTCACATTTGCATATGTTCTACTTTACACTTGCTGCATCAGTTTATTTCAGTGTGATTTACCTAAAACATAACGGTTTTTTACTGAATAAAACAGAGGATTGTAAATAACTGGAAAGAAAATTCTTCTATAACTTTTTACAAGTCCTAATACAAGCCAATCAAATCTATCAAAAAGTTTCCCTAAACAAAATCCTTTACTTGCCATAAATTTTGTACTCACTCATACGATTATAAAGAAAAGGGTATTAGATACCATGGGCAACAGGAAAGGACTACAAAGGAAGAATTTCTCAAAGATTCAATTGAGAAGAAAATTGGATATAAGGAAATCTATAATTTGTAGAAAAAAGAATATTATTATTTTTAAAAGGTATTGTTGTAAAAAGTCTTTTTTTCCCCAATCGCAGACCCTTTTAATAAAGCCACCCAACCATTCATTCCTGAAAAAAAAAAAAAAATGCAGCTAACATACAGAATTTCCACACAATTTTAAGGGATTCATAAATTCCCCCAACCTGTGAAATCTCGGATTAAGGACACTCGTAGTTATAAAAATTTTCTAACTCAAAATATGACCTTATGAAAGTACGAAGTTTAACAATCTCTTTGAATTAAATCTATCAGCCTTTTAGTTTAAAAGCATAATGTAACATCTAGCTATGTATAATAAAATTAATTGTAATCCTGAAAGTTATACATAACATGAAATAGAAACGTGTATTTTTAAAAATTACTATATCCAAATGACTAGTTTAAGTTATGCATATCTTTTCGGTTCATTCATCAATCATATGAAATAAGTAAAAATGTAATATATTTGGGTATCATTGCTAACTCCAATAATTATTGGGGGAAAACAGTGTTTAATAAAGAAAAAGCCAAGAAATTTTGTACTTTGCACATATAAATTGAGCTGCAGATGCTACTTAAAGGACCCAGCTGTCAAAATCATAATGAGCATTTTTCCTTAACTCTACTACTAATGAAATATATCCACAAAATGTGTCTCTAGTTTCTCTTACTCCTACTCAACATTTATTATTTAAGGATAATAATACATTGCAATAAATTCTCATTAGTACTATGCTAAGTAGTAGTGGGATGAGCCAATGTACCAGTTTCAAAAGTCTTGTTTTCAACTTATCATGAAAACCTGTAATTTACACTGAGTTTTAAAAATCCAAGTATGCAACAGATGCTTTTAAAATATTATCTCCAATCAGAAGTTCCATAATAAAATTGATGTATTTAGGATGATTTATTCAGTAAATAGGAGAATGATTAACTAAAGAATGTATTAAAAGCCATATCTCTCAACTGTCCCATTATTGCTACTCTTTTATTAGAAATACCTCAACTTTTGCTGTTTAGAATAAGAAAATTGAATTTAGCTTCTTTATTTTTAGAAGTTTATTTTTTAAAATGGATCTAATGATCTTTAGAAATAAACTACTAAATCTAATCAAATGTATTTTCTCAAATTCATCTTAGTGTAGACCAAGAATTAGTTAATAAGATAGATTCAGTGATGTTAACCAGAAATTTTTTTAGTGGATAATAATAATATAACCTATGACTTTATACACATATGATACCAAATTTTGGTAATCCCTAAATGATTTTCAGGGATAACAGCCCTGAAACATTTAAGATAGTTGAGAGGTGTGACATTAAAGTGATTTAATATCACATTTAATCTGTCACAGATTAAAGTGACAAAGCAATAAATCAAATTTCAGTTATCCATGACAGACAGCAGAAATAACAATCACTTGGAATCTTGAGGATTATATTCAGTCTCTCCAGCTGAAATCTGGCTGAGCCGCTTGCTAGATCCCCACAATTTTCGAGAAAGCTGACCTGAGCGCATCTGTTTAAAGTAATCCAGAAAAATGAAGAAGAGATGTTATTAAGAAAGAAAAATAAATAAATAAATAAATGAAACTGATATACAAGACAATGATTCTGTAGAATGTACAAGAAATAGGTATTGTTAGCAGAATCATTAACATTTTAATGATTCTTAATTAATAATAATTAAAAGGCTTTCTTCATTGATTGTCTTTTAGTTGAGAAAGATTTAATACCAATGTACAAATTTTTAAATTAAATGTGCCACATATCAAAATTAAAAGACTCCCTTACTTTATATATTTACAAAACTACATTTCACTTCATTAAAATAATCTTCTCAAATTATACTTAATCAGGCAACAAGACACATAGTTGTGGGGAACTTTCTCCTCTTATATTTGCAGTACTATTAATGACAATCACAATGATAAGAAGAAAGTAAAATAACATTTTGATGAAAAGGAAGTAAATTTTAAATAGTTTGATCTAAGAATGTAAAAAAATCTTTAACAATAGCATGATAAGTAATTTAGAAAATAAGAATAGCATAAGCTCTTTGAAGGTTAGAATCATATTTTTCCACCATTAAATGTTTTATCACCTAGCACACTTCTCAGCATATAACAATTATTAATCAAAATTAATTGAATCAGTGGGTTAATGCCCCTCTAAAAGTGCTTATACTTCTACATAGGGCAACAAAACTCCACATGGGAAACATTTCTCAATCTAAGCATACGATTCGTTGGAATTACTTCCCAAGAGCAATCTACTTTTTTTTTTTTTTTTTTTGCGGTACACGGGCCTCTCACTGCTGTGACCTCTCCCGTTGCGGAGCACAGGTTCCGGACGCGCAGGCTCAGCGGCCATGGCTCATGGGCCCAGCCGCTCCGAGGCAGGTGGGATCTTCCCGGACCGGGGCACGAACCCGTGTCCCCTGCATTGGCAGGCGGACTCTCAACCACCGCGCCACCAGGGAAGCCCCAGCAATCTAGTTTTTAATGGTGCTTCATCTGCTTCCCTTTTTTAATGGTACTTTTCTAGGGTCCACTTATTGGAGCGATAAAAGATAAGCCGCAGGCAAAGACACTTTGGCATGTTTGCTTTGCATTTTCATTTCCAGATGTATTTCCAAAACCGTTATTTCCATTAATCTAGTTCCACTTTAACATCTAATTTATAAATATGGATTTTATACTGACAGTATAATATGTAAAACTGATACATGGGGCTTCCCTGGTGGCGCAGTGGTTGAGAGTCCGCCTGCTGATGCAGGGAACACGGGTTCGTGTCCCGGTTCGGGAAGATCCCACATGCCGCGGAGCGGCTAGGCCTGTGAGCCTTGGCCGCTGAGCCTGCGCATCTGGAGCCTGTGCTCTGCAACGGGAGAGGCCACAACAGTGAGAGGCCCGCGTACCGCAAAAAAAAAACCCAAAAACAAAAAAAAACTGATACATGATTTAAAAATATACATTAATCAAGATTTTGATATTTTAGATAAAAATAGATGTTGAAATAGAACTCTTTTCATAACTATTGATCTATTTAATTTCTACACGTTCACATAAAGTTGTATTTAATAAATATGCAAAATTCTGAGTACTAAATTAGATTATTTATTACTAAAGTAGGTCCATAATTCAGCTGATGGAAAATGTATTTTACAAAGATATAAAATCGATAAAAAATACTTTTATTCAAAATCTATACACAATTCAAATTCCATGTGTTGTAGACTATACATAAATCTTTCAATGAGGACCAAAAACTTATTTGGTAAATATTACAAAACACTGATTTAGGCCTATGAAATGAAGTTACTTAGGTATTTTTTTCCAATCAATTTTTTTTAAATGTGTGCACATAACGTCATTTCATTTTTTTTTAATTCAGTAAAATTGTAAACTTAACAAATTACCTAAGTTGGAGGGCAGGCAAATTTAAAGGCACTTGAGTAAACCATAGAAAGTGAAACATACTCAAAGAGTAATGTCTAAGCAGAGTTCTCAAGTAATCATCACAGCAGAGGACAGAAGGGAAATCTTTACTTGGGAAATATATTAATCAAGAAACTCTACTACTGAATGTAAAAACGCTTAAAATGTTTTAAATGTAAGTGAAATATCGAGATACAGACTTGCTGACATTATTTGGGGAATCATTACACCTGAAACTAAATGTTGTTGCAATCACTTTATTTTTTTTAAGATTTTTTTTTTTTTTTGCGGTACGCGGGTATCTCACTGTTGTGGCCTCTCCCGTTGGGGAGCACAGGCTCCGGACGCGCAGGCTCAGCGGCCAAGGCTCATGGGCCTCGCTGCTCCGCAGCATGTGGGATCTTCCTGGACCGGGGCATGAACCCATGTCCCCTGCATCGGCAGGCAGACTCTCAACCATTGCGCCACCAGGGAAGCCCTTTTTAAGATTTTTTGATGTGGACCATTTTTTAAAGTCTTTATTGAATTTGTCACAATACTGCTTCTGTTTTATGTTTTGTTTTTTGGCCAGGAGGCACATGGGATCTTAGTTGCCAGACCAGGGATCGAACCCACACCCCTACACTGGAAGGTGAAGTCTTAACCACTGGACCACCAGGGAAGTCCCAATCACTTTAATTTAATAAGACCTCTCTTGTTAAAATAATATCCTGAAAAAGAGTATAAGGACTAACAAAATCTTAAAATATTTATTTAAAAAAAGGTTCCTATGATCTGTAATAGATTTATTATAACTACTGACAGTATGTTATTCAGTAATGTCTTCTCTTGAAATAACCCATACAGAGGTCATTTTAGATTTCTCAGAAAAGACCAATGATACCAATAAAAATTTATAATGCTTAAATATGAGTTTGTGTAACAAAATAAATTTTCTAGAAGAATCACTAGATTACTTGGAGTATAGCCACTAAGTTTTCATAGGAACAGTGTTACATTTATATCTGAATATTCAGTAATTAATAAACCACTGGCAAATAAATTTATAGGAACTACAGGAAATTCATTGAGAATTAGCACATTTATATGGGGATATTTGTAGTTCTAAGTTAAAAAAATATGATGCTTTTACAAAAGTACAACTGACATACAATCATGCTGAATATTTGTTGAAATTAAAGTTAAGTATATAGTTTGGGGAATTCCCTGGCAGTCCAATGGTTAGGACTCAGTGCTTTCACTGCCTGGGCCCGGGTTTGATCCCTGGTCAGGGAACTAAGATCCCGCAAGCTGCGCAGCATGGGCAAATTAACAAAATAATAATAATAAGGTAAGTAGTTTTGTTGTTTGAGTCTATATTTCATTTTTTACAAATGCTTTTATGTATTAAAAATTCAAGTATGTGGTCTAAAATCTAGATTTGGAAAAACAGAATAAAAGAACTTTCTTCTTCATATAGAGTTATAAACTGTTAAATGTGTGATTTCAATAATATCATAATATAAACATCACTCTTGAAATACTAGTTTTATCCCCTTTCATTTACTGTAGTTTGAAAAATCAAATTTGTTTTTCAATTTGTTTACCCATAATGGAGACTTCTGATTCAGCTGGAATAAAGAACCAAAGGAAACCCCAACAGTACGGGAAACTAAATTCTTGACGCTAGGTTTTACCTCAGCTGGCTTGCCAACACCCACGACAATCAGTTTGCCATCTTCTAATCCTACAAGAATATGGCTATATTCTTTGGTTACATAAACACAGTGGATAGGCGATCGCATGGCTAATGGGTTGATGCTGAGATTCAAACTAGAAGAGAAATAAAAAACACACACATAATTACATGGATATACAATGGATTCACAGAATTTTATACCTGAAAGATAACTTAATGATCATCTAATTCTGCATTCTAATTTTACAGATGTGGGAACTTAGGTTCAGAAAACCTGAGTGACACAAAGGCCCACATTTATAGCATTACTTAAAATACTTAACAGATTTTTTTTTTCTATTTCCAACATCTGTTTGCCTTCTAACCATATATGTGCTCACGAAACGATTTTCACCTTGTTGATTAATGAGCAAAAGTTGGATAAAAAGGACAAAAGCTCAAAAAGTGTGTGTTGGTGGGGGATAAGATAAATAAAATTGGTATATTTGCTTTGTCTTAAAAGATGTAATATACAATATAAAATATTTTAAAATATAATATGGTATAAAATATAACACCCCATTATGAAAAATGCTCACAGCTTTTATGATTAGAGAATGAAGAACCTTAGGATGTACATACTATGGTCTAGACTAACCTGCCAGAAGATTCCATTAATTTTTTTCTAACTTGGGATTCTCCTAACAATACCCTAAGATTAGGGTTGTAATACAAAATATTGGAAAGACGTTACTGAAATGTGGACTCAATGCTCTACCACATGAGAAAGAATGACAAAAATGAGAAGGAAAATACAAAAACAGGGAAGCAATGTTGGTACCGAAGTGATTCTGATATGAATGTAATAAGAGAACACTCTGGATCAGGAAATGATTCAGAAAAAAAGGGCTTTGGGAGGGGCCAAGATACTTTGAGGAGTATAAATATGTCACAGTAAGTTTTTTAAATGAGAAGAAAAGAAAAAAATGTATTTGGGCATGCAGGGAATAACAGTGCTTTGTGTATATAAGTTGGTAAACATGAAGAATACCAAACTTAAAAACATATCCACATATCCATTTTTCAAACATCTTTTCCTTCACTGGGTGAAATAACAAAAGACTCCTCACCGATTTTAAACACAGACATACAAAATCAAGAACAGATGTGCTAGCCTTAAAAATACTTTATTTTAGGCTGGTCCGAAGGTAGTGAGTTATCTCAATTGATTGTCTACAGTCAGTTACAGATCGAACTCCTCGTTCTACTCTTTCCCCCCTTCTCTCACTACTGCACTTGACTAGTCTTAAAAAAAAAAGAAAAAAAAAAAAAAAACTTTATTTTAGCACAATTAAAAAATTTTTTTAAACCTAACTATAGTTTCTAAAAATTCAAACTATTATTGTACAAATTTCCAAATCCATAATCCAGGCTTGGCACTATGGAAAAAAATTTTTCTGGCTACTTAAAAATGTTGTTTTAATTGTGGTAAAATGTACACAACATAAAATTTTCTGCATTTTTAAAATGTACATCTATATTTCATTACCAACCCAGAAATACTTCATCTTCCCCAATTTTTTTCATAGTTGCCAAAAAGACATCTTCATAATAAATGATGAACAAAAAGATTAGAAATCTGGGCTTCCCTGGTGGCGCAGTGGTTGAGAATCTGCATGCTAATGCAGGGGACACGGGTTCGAGCCCTGGTCTGGGAAGATCTCACATGCCGCAGAGCAACTAGGCCTGTGAACCACAACTACTGAGCCTGCGTGTCGGGAGCCTGTGCTCTGCAACAGGAGAGGCCGCGATAGTGAGAGGCCTGTGCACCGCGATCAAGAGTGGCCTCTGTTTGCCACAACTAGAGAAAGCTCTCGCACAGAAATGAAGACCCAACACAGCAAAAATAAATAAATAAATTAATAAACTCCTACCCCCAACATCAAAAAAAAAAAAAAGATTAGAAATCTTAGATTACAGATTTTACTCTCTCTGGGCTGAAAATACTACCATCTTTTCCGAAGTGATACTTTAATAATTCTTATTATTTACCTGTGGAGATCTCTTATGGACAGGAATCCTTGTAAGCTGCCTGTGACAATGTGCTCTCCAATTACACATATATCTGATACTTGTTCCTTCAGGACTTGAGACCGTAGATACTTGCCATTTACAGAAAACAAATGCAATGCATTCTTATCCTGCAAAGATTAGTTGAAGAAAATTTAATGATCTCAAATTAAAACTATGACTATCACAGAATGATGACTGGGTTTAAAACTTTGGAATAAACAAATGGTTATACTTAAAGAGAAAGTAGGTAGAAATATTGTTAAAGTGATTTCAATCAGATTGCTAAGTAAATAAATATTAAACAAGTACTCCTCTTCTTTAATAGAATTAAAAATCTCACCCCTCCAAAAGAATTAAAACTCTCATCCAACAAAACCCACATTCTTAAAACAAAACTAAAAAAGTTCTCTGGACTTCCCTGGTGGCACAGTGGTTGAGAGTCTGCCTGCCAATGCAGGGGACACGGGTTCGAGCCCTGGTCTGGGAAGATCCCACATGCCGCAGAGCAACTGGGCCTGTGAGCCACAATTACTGAGCCTGCGCGTCTGGAGCCTATGCTCCGCAACAAGAGGCCGCGATAGTGAGAGGCTTGTGCACCGCGATGAAGAGTGGCCCCCGCTTGCCACAACTAAAGAAAGCCCTCGCACAGAAACAAAGACCCAACACAGCCATAAATAAATAAATAAATAAAATTAAAAACAAAAAAAAAGTTATCTTAATTTTTTAAAAAGCTTTATCACCAAAAGGAAATAAACATAGAAAATTCACAGTTTATTTATACCCTGTCTTGTGCAAAAAGAATTTAATTCAGTTGTAATTTCCACCTAAGCTTATGAAGTCCCACATAATCAGAAATTATTTTTGAAGTCATATAGGGCTATAGAAAGCCCTAAAACAAAATCAAACATGAGGCTAATATTGTGATAGGGAATGAACAAATTGAATGATGAAAGGAAAACATCCTTTTCAAAATATGGTGTTCTTTCCTTCTTCAGAATGCCTCCTCATATGTACACAATGTGGGAAGGAGAAGACAGGCTTACAGATAGTCTAGCCCTACTGCATAAAACTGTTGTATACCTTGAGGGTGGTACTTTCTTCAATGCTGGAGTAGATGACAATATGTCCTTCCCAAGATATAGCCAAACTGGGAATGGTCAAGAGCAGAGAACTCTCACAAGGTGGTCGTAAAGTCCGCATATACTGACCTTTCTGAATGGTATGTATAATCACAGTGCCATCCTACACACAGAAAATATTAGAAAATGAGAAAAGAAAAGAAGAACAAAAAAGAAGAAAAGAAACTGAGCAAGAGAAAGAAATATGGTAAAAGAACTAAGAAAATGATTATTCTACCAAGGACACATGTACCTTAGGAAAAATTCCAATCTTGAAATTTCAAGTCTTAACTACTAAGACCAGTAAAATCCCCAAACAGAATCTAGTCTCTTTTTTTCTGTATTTTTCTACTTTTGCAAAGTTCAAGGCAAACACAGTATAAAATTTCTATGCTTTTACCAATTCTTCTAGAAAAAAAATTAAATATAAATATTGCCTCTGAATTTGTATAAAGAAATCAGTATTTTTAAAGGTGAAATCTTACCCTTGATCCTGACACTGCCATGTCTAGCTCAGTGCTGATGCCAACACTCAATACCTCATCAGTGTGTCCGTACAGAATCTGAAACGGTTTAGATGCTAGGCCCACAGGAACACCTCCCTAATATAAAAACAGAAAAGCAAAGGTAATTCTCTTGTACACTATTTTCTTTAAAAAGGTTTATACTGTATTTAAACCGTCTATAATCACAAACTGATATTGCAACTAGTTCTTACCACTAAGTCTACTCATACAAGTATTCATTCTTGGGTTTCTCAAATTATTCTCAATCTTTTCAAGCTCAAAAACTTAACCTGAAGAATTTTAAAGTTGATTGATTTGGATTAGTTTTAACAGGTATATTATTTGCCCTTTTCATCTACAGAATTATTCTTCCTTTACTTGGAAGAAACTTCTATTACATCTCTGAATACTTTCTCTTTTTCATTTATTGGAGTCATTATTTCAAGGACATCAATTATCTTTATGCTGACTTGTCTTTGATTTCTATAGCTATCATTCTTTTTCTAATTGCTTTAATCCTTTTGTTTTTTCATTTCTATTCACTTTACTTTAAATCTTTCTTCCATGCTAATAATTTGATTTTCAGTCACATCAAATTTGTTCCTTGATGCTTCTGCATTGGGTTTATTTATAATTGTAACAGTATTGGTTTTAGTCTCAGCTTGATTCTTCTGCAATCTCCCTTTTCATCTTATTATGCTAGTTTATAATTTCATCTTTGAGGTCCTATTTTATTGAATGATATTCTTATTATATTCTTCTAATAGCACAATTTATTGCAGGGAATCTCTCTGCACTTGTTTCCTTCATCTGTTTTTAGTGTGCTTTGTTTGATACAGTACTTTCTATGATATATAATGATAGAATGTTTGAGTAGTTTCCATGGTATCTGGTTTATGATTATCATAGATAAATGCCCAGACCTTCTACGAGCATTATACAATGTAAATGAATTCTGCCTGACACTCTATTACTTGGGTCACATTTGTCTTCCTCTAAGAGTATCAGTCTGAGTGCTTAGTCCACTCTATCTAATTTTTAAATATTAAGTAATTCCTATATTATTTAATCAATTCAAGTTACAGAGGAAGATGGACTCTTCTCAAATTCATTTTATAAAGGTTGCATATCTTAATACTAAACATGCAAAGACAAAATAAAAACAGATTTATTTCACTTATAAGTAAAGAAATAACTAAAGTACTAGCAAATAAAATCCTGCAGTAAAATATATCTCATGAATTATATGGGTTTATTATAGAAATTCAAGGATGGTTCAAACCTAGGACACTTCTCAACATAATACATTACATTAAGAAAAAGTAAAACTATAAATTAAAAAAGGAAGAGAAACTGGGAAAATAGCTGTAAAGAACATTATTAGGACTACTGACAAAATTAGAACCTGGACTGTGGATTAGATAATGGTATTGTATAAATGTTAAGTATTTCAGTTTTGATAACTGCACTGTGGCTATGTATAAGAATGTCTTTGTTCTTAGAAGAAACACTGAAGTGTTTAGGGGTAAAGGAACATAGAGTTTCCAACTTTTAAAATATTCAGAAAAAAAAGATACTGAGAAAAAGATTGGGAGAGAATGCTAAGACAAATGGCAAAAATGTGCTACCTTTGTATCTTTTCTGTAAATTGAAATTTTATTAAAACTAAAAGCCTACCAAAAAAAAAAAAAAGGAAGGAAGATAACTACTGAAATAAAATAAAAATTTAAAAACCTAGTGAAACCTAACAGCAAACAGTATACTAAATGGCACAATAATGAAGGTAATTTCATCAAAATCAGACATAAGACACTATAATTTTCTTGCTTTATTATATTTGCTAATAATGTATGAGGGTAAGAAAATGAAATAATTAGTATATTGAAAAAGATAAAGAAAAGCACTATTTTTTCAGATCACATTAATGTATATCTACCTTGTTTTCAGAAAATCCAAGAAATACTAATAATTATGAGAGCTAGATAAGAGGATTTGGTAAACTAATTAGATATAAGATAACTGTATAGAAATTTATAGCTTTTTTTTTACTAGCAATAGTTACAAATAAAAATGATTTAAAAATCCCACTGAAACAGTCATAAAAATAGGATAATTAAAAGTAAATATAACAAAGTACAGGATCTAAATGGAAAAAAATTATTAAAAAATATTATCAGGGCTTCCCTGGTGGCGCAGTGGTTGAGAGTCCGCCTGCCAATGCAGGGGACACGGGTTCATGCCCCGGTCCGGGAAGATCCCACATGCCACGGAGTAGCTGGGCCCATGAGTTATGGCCGCTGAGCCTGTGCATCTGGAGCCTGTGCTCCGCAACGGGAGAGGCCACAATAGTGAGAGGACCGTGTACCGAAAAAAAAAAAAAAAAATCAAAGGACATTGCAAAAAGACCTGAAACAAATATGGAAAGACATTTCCTATTTTTGGATAGGAATAACTATAAACATGTCAATCCATACCAAATAAATATATAAATATGATTTCATTAAGACTAAAATGAAGTTTTCTGAGGAGGATATAGTTAAAGTATTTTTAAAGTTCATACAGAAGAATAAATATTCATATAAGAACAGCTGTGGTTAATAAAGGAAACACAGTGAGAGGGGATTTGCCTTACCAAATATTAAACTATTAAAGTAAAAACATTTTGGTGTTGACACAGAAATAGATAAATGTAAAAGAATGGGGAATACAGAAAAAGATCCAATTTAGTAGGTAATTGTTTATGCTAGCATAAATGACTTTCTACATAATTATATATCTAATATTAAATATTCTGTATTACAAAATATAGAAATGGATTAAAGATTGAAATTTTAAAAAATAAAACAAGAAAAGTGTTACAAGAACTATTTTAGATGATATTTTTATAAACTTGGAGTGAGAAAATGCCTGTTTACTTTTCTAAGCAAGGTAGAAAATCCAGAAGCCATAAAGAAAAAAGACACTTCCTTGCACCAACATTATGAGAGTACATAATAAGGTTGATGAAAATTCTAAATCTATAATTTCTAGTAGTTCCACCTGAAAGGAAAATAGGAATATTATCATGTTAACAAAGACAAGAAAAATAATTGTTTTCCTAGAAGAAGTTAATAAGGAGCTATCTTTGGAAGGTAATATGAGATAAGGTCATGAATCAAACAATAAACCTAGGGAAAAAAGTGGTGATTAAGACAGAACAGAATGAGGGGTAAAAGGAGGCAAAGGAGCTCAAATAATCATTCAATGTAAGAGAAAAATTCAGTATTCTATTAGAACATCTCAATAGTATTCCCAGGGTGAATCTCTGATCCAAACCAAGAGTATTTAAATGAGTGACTACCTGTTGGGTTATCTGCCATACCATACATGTAGTATCTCTGGAACCAGAAATCAAATGTATTCCACAGTAATCTGTAGCCAAACAAGTCACAATATCTGTAAGAAAAAGGAATGTAAAAAAATGAAATGGCATAGTTTGGCTAGAACAGAATCATAAGGGCAATTTTAGGTCATGTTCAAACTATTACTAAATTAGTTGTTCTAGCAGGGAGAAATGTAGGAATGGCATTGGAAAAGCACTGGGAAAGGCTGACATAAAAAAGGAGAGCACTAAAATCATGTAGGAGAGCTTTCTTTGAGGCCACCCTTCTTTGACGGTGAAGAGTAGACATGAGGCAAGGGAATGCCTGTCAAAAATCTTGGCAGGAGATTAGGTAGCTTTTAAATGGATCCCCACTTAATTTTGATATGCTTCTCTGCTCCCTTACTCTCTTATCCCCATTCACCTTCTATTCCCCCTGGAACTGCAATCCTATAGAATATGTGTCCGTAGCCAAAATAGTACATATTACACTGTAAATTCACAATATAAAATACATTTTTCCTAAACTGTAAAAACCTGAGCTAAGTGACACCTTGGGAGTCACTGGCGCAGAATTAGTAACAGACTCCATTCCCCTTCCCTAATGGGTTTATTAGGAAAAAATCTACTCAATGTTTTATTCTTACATTGAAAAGACTGAGACACTAAGAACACCAGGTTAGGGACTTCCCTGGTGGTCCAGTGGTTAAGAATCCGCCTTTCAATGTTGGGGACCTGGGTTCGATCCCTGGTCGGGGAACTAGGATACCACATGCCGCGGGGCAACTAAGCCCATGTGCAGCAACTAGAGAGCCCACACACTCTGGAGCCCGCGCGCCACAACTACAGAGAAGCCTGAGCGCCACAATGAAGAGCCCGCGTGCTGCAACAAAAGATCCCATGTGCTGCAACTAAGACCCAACACAGCCCAAAATAAATAAGTAGATAGATAGATAGATAGATAAAGGTTAAAAAAAAAAAAGGAAGCATCTGGTTAAACTATATTCAACAACTTTACCTCTCTCATGCTTTACTACTAAAGAATAGGACAGTTGATTTCTTATTCAACTATGACAGATTTTTTTTTACCATTTTTTCATAAAATTCTAATTCTAGCAACCAATTTTTTCAGACTTAGCCTAGCATCTTTCAGATACTATGAAGCTGTATTTAATTTATATAGTGCTTAGTATAACCAAAATACATTAGACACTCTTAAAGAAAGAATATAATATTCATAACACAACTCTATTAAAAAGTTCACTTAGCTTCAAAGGTAAAATTTATGCTTTTTATAAGGAGTATGTATTACTATTATGGTTAGGAAAAAAACAGAAAAAATTTTTTACAGGGAAAAAAAAGTTAATGCTTACCCATATGTCTGATATTGTGTGAAACAATTTTGCCTTTTGTAAGTGACATCACTTGAATGCTATTATCCCAGTGTCCAGCACTAAAAAGCAACTTTGCATCATGTGATACTATAAATAGCTTAGAAGTGATCTCCAGCCCTGGAGCAAAAGGTCCATTCATACTACGCTGAGTTCTGTAAACACAATTAAATATTAGACTCTTCTTTAAAAGATCACTTAGACTGATATGAACTATTTTTTTAATCTCTCCAAAAAGAAATAAAAAATAAGTCTGTTCAACTGTTCATTTTGAAATGTCTATTGATAAGTGATAAATACATTCATAAACTACATTAATCTTATATTATTCATTAAACAAAAATACATGTAACAAAATAGTCTCAAGGGTTAAGTGTAAAGAAGTTGAGATTGGTGAAGGTGTGGAAAAGATTTAAATCTTGACTTTCAAAGCCAATTTAGTAAGACTGTCAATTCTGTAAACAGCCTCAAAGTAGACAAGATAAGGGTATGCCAGGATCAGGAAAGCTGGAAGTTGGAAAGTTTAATCTATTTGCTTTTCCTGGCAATAAGGTACTAGCTGTACCTGTTTTGCTTTAAATGTTCACTTACTTACTTTGGATTTGTCACAGTTTGATCCCTGATGAATGTAAAGTAATTAGAAATGTTTTTGTCATAAGGCAGCCATCCATGGGTTCCAATAACGTAATTCATGCTTACTGTTATCTGGAAAAGAAACACATGAAGACAAACATTAAATGAAAATTAAAGAAAGTGACATAGAATAACCAAATGCTCACATGATGTTAGCATTTGTCACTTAGGGAATAGTGTGGGATTGTGTACTTAAAACATGAGACTCATTAAGAAAGTCTTAAAATAATTCAAATGGTTAAAGCTCATTGTTATCCTACTGCAAGAAAAGCTGTCCCAATGTATCTTTCTTTAGTATAAGATTATTTTCCTCAAAATTTCTCAAAGTTTACTAGCATCTATTAGTTGGCAGTCAGAAGAAATTAAGGATCAAGTCTTACCATAAAAATAAGACACCTATCATTTAGAACATAAATCATAAGTAGATCTTATGAAGAATTATTAAGAAGGTCTCCCTTTATTAGGGACAGTAACAGTGAATATTTGCATTTAAAAATGGAAAGTTTTATTCTCCCTTGACAAAAGTAACAGATTACCAAAAAAAAAAAAATTCAGATAACTTAAAAATATACAGGTATTAAAATTGAAAAATCACAATTCTGCCACTCAAAAGTACTTATTATTTTTGTATATCTTTCTAGATGTTTTTTCTAAGCAAACACTCATTATGGATAATTAGAAAAATAGGTTTAACTCTGGAATTTCTACTTTTCACTGTGCTATGCTCAATTTTTATCATTTCTAAGTGACAGAATTAGAATAAGACAGACCTAGGTTTGGTCCATTTGCCAGGGTCCCTTGCTTGCTAGCTCTGTGACTTTGAGCAAGTTACTTCTGAGTTTTAATTCCTCATCTGAGGAAGGGAAATAATAATTATGCCTATCTCACAGGATTGTTAAGTGGATTAAATGACGAAATTTAAGTACTCACTAATATGTCCTGCATGTGGATGGACCTTTATCAATTCTGTATTATATCTCATTTTCATTATTCTCACTGCTTATAATAAATTTTAACATCTAGTAAGAAGTTACATCACAATTTTCTCGTACAAAATTTCCTGGTATTTTCACATATTTATTATTCCAAATAAATTTTAGAATTACAGAACTAGGACTTCCCTGGTGGAGCAATGGTTAAGAATCCGCCTGCCAATGAAGGGGACATGGGTTCGAGCCCTGGTCCAGGAAGATCCCACGTGCCACGGAGCAACTAAGCTCGTGCGTCACAACTACTGAGCCCACGTACCACAACTACTGAAGCCTGCACACCTAGAGCCTGTGCTCCACAACAAGAGAAGCCACCGCAGTGAGAAGCCTGCGCACCACAACAAAGAGTAGCCCCCGCTCACTGCAACTAGAGAAAGCCCGCGCACAGCAATCAAGACCCAATGCAGCCATAAATAAATAAATTTATTTTTAAAAAAAAGGATTACAGAACTACTTAAAAGCTCTGTAAATAAGAGATACTTTTTTTTTTGGTGGGGGGGAGGTACGCGGGCCTCTAACTGTTGCGGCCTCTCCCGTTGCGGAGCACAGGCTCGGGACATGCAGGCTCAGCAGCCATGGCCCACGGGTCCAGCCGCTCCACGGCATGTGGGATCCTCCCGGACCAGGGCCACCAGGGAAGCCCCTAAAAGATACATTTTTATACTTGGTCAAATTAATTCCATTTTAAAATTTTCTCTTTTTTTTGGCCGTGCTGTGCAGCATGTGGGATCTTCGTTCCCCCACCAGGCTACCAGGGATCGAACTCAGGCCCCCTGCAGTGGAAGTGTGGAGCCCTAACCACTGGACATCCAGGGAATTCCCTTACCTATGCTTTTAAAAAAGACTTAAAAATTTTTTTTATTTTCTCAATTTTTTCATAAGTTGTAATGGATATAAACATGGCAGTGTGAAAAGGTATAAATCAACTTACCAGTAACTCAGGACTGCCTTGTGAAATAAAAGAACGAGACTGATTTTTGGGGACAATGGCCTTTATTAGTGGAATACCATCACTAATTCCCTATAAAATAAAGGACAGAGGTTTAGTGGCTGGTTCTACTATCTTTATTAGGTAAAAATTATTGAAAACTTCTATTTCTTTAAAGATAAACCCTGAGATATAGCCTTGTACTCTATCAAAACATATCATCACTTAATTTTAAGTATAGGAAAGGAATTATATACCATGTTTGAATGGCAGACTTGAAAGTTCTGAAACCCATCACCTCTTGTATTCCACTATGCTGCTGTTAAACAAGGATGTAGATTTCAAGGAGTGTCAACCATTTAAAACAGCCAGTGATTTAAAACCTTTCCTTTTCCCATGCTGTACTGACATGAATATAAAGTAGAAAATACAGACCATATAAGAAAACATTTCTCAAATAAGTGAAATGGGAAAACTAGTTATATTTTATGGAATTTTCCTTTTGGGTTTAACTTTCAAAAAATAGATCTATTCCATTACCTGAGGCCCTTCCTGAAAGCTACAACAAAGGACCAGAAAATAAAGACAGTCCTCAGAAAACATCCACCATTATCTTATTACAGTGTGAAAGAGAAAAACGATTTGAAATAAGTTTTTTGATGTGACAAGAGTTTATAAATTACACCTAACATTTATTAGATAAATTATAACCTAACATTAGTGGGTACATACGATGTGCCAGGTGCTTTTCTAAGAGCCTTATATGAACTAAATAATGATGTATAACCACATGAAGTTAATGCATATCTTTCCTCTTCATACTGTGAATTAATCAAGAGAAGACAATTGACATTGAAACAGCATAAATGGAAATGGTATCTGAAGAAATCCATTTAATAAGCCCTTTGCTTTCACTGCTACGTCAATTTTCTTCACCATTTTAATACCTAGGAAGAGAACTAAAAGAGGCCTTCTCTTTTCATATGAATGAGTGGGAAACACCTTCTTGTATGATGATGAAAAGGGATTAACCATTATTGGTACCCAAGGATATCTATTGTGTTCTTAATCCTGCTCCAGACACTGGCCCTGAGGAAAGCTACCCTGTGACTTGGGGTGGGTGCAGAGAGGGGCAAATGCCATTGCATCTGCAGACAGAACTCAGAATGTATTGTACTATAAAAAACAATGCCACAAATGATTAGATATGATGAAAATACTTTTATCAGCATTACATAATATCTTATTACATGTCCATCATTTTAGGGGTCAAATAGGGTTTTGTGGGTTGCCCTAGGTGTAGCCAAAAGTTAACATAGCAGGACTGAGACTGCTCACCTTAGAAAGGCTGCTTGCAAGGTTGGCCATTGCCTGGCATCAGGGAACTTGGCAGGCAAAGACATCCTTACACTGATATAAAACTTGTCTTCAATAATACACGTGGCTCACTATGCCTAGACTATTTGTGCAAACAATCGTCTGAATACAGGCTTTTCTTTTGGGAGTCTAGAATTTTGGAATGTGCTAGGCAGAGCTGAGTCTCTAATGAGCTTCCTTGGGAGACAAAATCATGTTGTCACATTTCATTACTGGAAGAATTAAGCACCTTCAAATGATATGTAGGTACAAAGTCCAAAATATTTACGATCTGGCCCTTTAAGAAAACATTTACCACCGTTTGCTGTATGGCATGAGAGTTATTCCTTGTTCTATGCACATCTCCAATCTATTCTTAGTAACTTTTTATCATTTTGTATTCTTCCAAAAGAGTTAATATTATCTGTCCTAACCAAATTTATAGGTATTAATGCATTTCATATTCACATTCTGAACTATTCAAAGAACAGCTGACCCTTGAACAACTCAGGGGTTTGGGACACCAACCCTCCATGCATTATTATATAATTTATAGTCAGCCCTCTGTATCTGCGCTTCTTCCTTATCTGCAGTTCTGCACCCAAAATTCAACCAATCCCAGATTATGTAGTATTTACTATTGAAAAAAAATCCATGTATAAGTGGACCCACACTGTTCAAACCTGTGTTGTTCAAGAATCAACTGTAATTCAATATGTATATTTAAACATGTGAATTTGAAGGTACTCTTTCAAGAAGAGCATTAACTATCTATCTTGCTCCACTTGACTATTCCTTCTGACATCATCAATTAACAATCTGACTCATGGGCCATATTTTATATGTGAGTAGACACTGTAATTAAAAGTTATTTTAGACTTCCTCTATATATCATCTCAACTGACACAAAAAGCAATTTAAGTCAAATTATTCTTCCTCTTTATGTTTCCTTCGGGAGAACGTGAGGTTGGAAGAAAGAAAGCCAAAACAAACATTACAGCAGCAAACAAAAGCTTTCAACAAGGTTGTTTTAAAAAATCTAAGAACATATTACTGAAGTATTATTTACCATTTTGGATTAAGTATTAAAATCCACCCTCTCCATTAAAGAACAAAAGGAACAATGAAGTGTACAGAAATCACAGAGAAAATCCTTTGATATTATCAAGTTGGATATTACCTCTATAAAAAATGACTTGAGTTCAGGGAGGTATTGAAATAAGTTAAAGGTTGAAGTGTCTGTTTTGGTTTGCTTCTGCACTGCTTCCTCTGCTGATAATCTAGAAGGGTGTGGTTCCTTCAAAAAAAAATTAAGAAAAAAATAATTCCATAATTACATTAAAACATCTCTCACTATATTCCTTCATATATACCAGACTCTAGCTATGATGGATTACATACCATGCACTATTGACAACTCCTGGCTTTTGCTCAATTTCCTTGGCAGAGTTCGGGCCCTCTTCATTCCTAGAGAAACCCTACGTCTACTTTAAAGTTTTTCATACTGATCTCTCCCTTCAATCTCTAAGGCAGAATTAACTATTCTATTATTTTTCTCAGCACACTACATTATTTAGTATTTTATTTAGTACTTATTTCTTTCTATGTTGTATTACATATAGTTGGTTATGGTCTTTCCCAACTAGACAATAGGTACCTTAAAGTCAGAAAATAAGTCATATTCATTTTTGGATTTTCAACACATAGAAAAGTATCATAAATATGGTACATGCTTATGTGTATGTTTGGTAAAATTAAATACATTATTCAAAAGTCAAAATTTATAATATGGGTGAATCTTTAATTCCTGAAATAAGATTTGAATGTCAATATTCTCAGAATCAAATTATAGATATTACTGCATTGCTTTTCAAATAAGTTATTATTATTCCTTACCTTTAATGTCAGAAACAAAAGATATTATCACCTTTTTAAATGAGAAGAAAATTACAAGTCAAATTAATATTCCAATGCCACAGTTAAAATGCAGAATAGAAATCTAGCTAAAGAGGATTCTATCTCCATTGCAAAATATTAGATTATGGGAAACAGATTTGACAGCTCTAATTCAATATTTATCTCTGAATTATCCATGTGAGTATTATTCACTTTATTTGAAATCAAAAGCTGATTTTTATGTCATTTTTTTATCTTAAAAACTAATTAGCACTGCTCTTGTAAAAAAAAAAAAAAGTAAAGCTGCTGCAAAAATATTATAGAATCTATTTCAAAGTCCAATGAAGTGTTGTGTTTTATTCTGTTACTTTTGCCTTCTGACTATCAGCAGGTAAGGAATAAAGACTGATTTCAAATATGAGTATTCTGCAAAAATCAATGTTGGAGGATTCAAACTGTTGCTAAGGAATAGTAACAATTATAAATCTTGGTCTGATAACTGAATTAACAGAAGTTCATCTATAAGCCAGAGTTTAGATATACTGTTGCTGCTATAGCTGTGGAGATTTCAGTTCAACAAATACTTACTGCCCACAAACTATATGCAAGAAAGATACAAAAATGATTTTTAAAAAGTTGCCGCCTTTAACATATTATAATATAGTGAGGCAAATGAATAAATATACAACTAACTAAGGTGGAAGTGTCATAATTAGGATATAAATAACAGCCCATAAGAATGGAAAAATGATCTACAAGTTCAACAAGGGGGCTTACAGCTATTAATTCAGAGGAAACATGGCATGGAAGAAAGGATTTGGAGTTAGATGATCATGCATCCAAATTCTGTCCCAGTCACATTCTAGTTGTATAAAGTTGGAAAAAAGTATTTGACTTTTCTCAGGTGTTGTAGGCTAGGTATTAATTTCTATGAAATACGGCTTCATCATGTAAAAAGTAAGGATAATTGAATATTTACTGTGAAGTTAGGTATATCACTTAGCACAGTGCTTGCATAGGAAAGTATCAACTTAATAAATGGTATATTATTATGTATTTCTTATTTCCAAATTCATATACTAACAAAGATCAAGACGTCTTTGCAAGCTAATATTGGATTAACTTCTATGAATCCAAAGCTGTATGCAATCAGGAAGACAATAATTTAACTTCAGATACTAGGATGGGAAAAGAAATACAGTAATATCTATACTTCGATTTTATATATTCTGCAATTTGATTTTTAGGACTGGGTTTGGGCTCTGGATGATAAGAACACTTTGGGGGCAGATGTCAGCTACTAAAAGTCTTATACATGCAATGAGTCCCAGTATTAGAACAGCTTTAATGGTATAACCTAACTGGTACTCAGTTAGAGCTACTTCTCCATTTAATAAAGGAGGGAGGAAGGCTCACCTGACAGGGGCCTTCAACCTCACCTTTTCCTTTCCCAGAAACAACAAAATAAATGTGATTGGCTTTCTGAGTAAATATAAATCCTTTGTGACTTAAGACGAATTGACTGAATATGTGGATTTTGACTGCAATATTTTGACATTCAAAATAGGGACAATCATGGGCTTCCCTGGTGGCGCAGTGGTTGAGAATCTGTCTGTCAATGCAGGGGACACGGGTTCAAGCCCTGGTCTGGGAAGATCCCACATGCTGCGGAGCAACTAGGCCCGTGAGCAACAACTACTGAGCCTGCATGTCTGGAGCCTGTGCCCCGCAACAAGAGGCCACAACAGTGAAAGGCCCGCGCACCGCGATGAAGAGTGGCCCTCGCTTGCCGCAAATAGAGAAAGCCCTCGCACAGAAATGGAAGACCCAACACAGCCAAAAATAAATAAATTAATATATTAATTAAAAAAAATAGGAACAATCATTTAAATCTATTTATTTTTAAAGTGACAGTATAATTTTTTCCAAATTCTAGATAATTCTGAAATTAGGTTTTAAATCATTAAAAACCTTGAAAATTACTGGTAGTACTATTCCTTAGAAATTAAATTCTGGACTTTGGTAATCAATAACTTTTATGCTTTACCTTTAACAGTTGACAAGGTGTTTGCCCAAAACTGTTAATCATCCCTTCTAAGGCTTTTCTTTCCTTCTCATCTGTTAAGGCATCCAGATCCACAGCTCCTAAAACCAAGAGAAGTAGTCAATTCACTATAGAGCGAAAACAAATCAGCAAGCCACACAACTGTTTAACATATCAGAGACTGATTAGTATATTTTCAACAAAATATTATTCCATTCATCAATTTATAAAACTACTGTAAAGAGATAACTTTTAAAAAATCAGTAAAGCTTCAGATATTAAATATGTACAAAAATAAATTCCACCCACTGTTTAGAACTAAAATATTTTAAACAAAAGTTAACTGGTAGTCTATAAAAGTTTCTCTTATAAAAATGCACACTATACTCATAGTATACCTGATTGCTTTCTTCACGATAGTTAAGCTGAAACAAGTGTAATAACCACACAAAATTACTGCTATAAATTAGTTTATCTAACAAAAGTTGGGCAAGGTGATATTCTGGCTAACTGATTATACCAGCCATACTTAATCCCTATTGTTACATAGCTAGTAATTGACCAAACTAGGTAAAGTCTGATTTCAAAGACTATGCTCCTAACCACCATGCTATACTACCTTCCTACAAAACTGTTATCAAATGAATACAGCAAGGTAAAAACATGCTTGTCTATTTACCAAAAGTCATGTGGGTTCTGCTCAGATTCATAAAACTTCACACTATTTATAATCTTTAGAACTATTAGCTCTATGGAAGGATTAGGAAAGAACTCCTTCTTAAGCCTTTCAATGCCTTCAGAAAATGTTCTTGATCCAGAGCTAAACATTAGAATACTGTCATCTTCTTATCATTGGAAGAATTTGTTATTTTAATTTTAAAAACTCTTATTTAATGTCTGCTAACAATTTAATACAGAATACTCAGACCCAACTGAATAGGATACATATGGCCAGAGATCAAAATCTTTTATGCCATCAATAATTGACATTTTAACTACTATTTTTTTAAAAAGCAGCAGCCTTTCAAATAGAAAAGATAACTAAAATTATTTTTAAATGTAGTCTTTCTTGTGTTAAATAGTTATGCCAAAAATACCATGTATAAACACATATTAAATAATATTTTTTATTAACAAAAGAGAAAAAGTATAGGCTTATACCTTCATAACTACAGTAATAGAAAACATTGAGTGCCTCCACTGCAGCTGGCCCCCTCTGTTTATAGCCAAAAATCAGATCTATCCATTCATGAAGATGAGCAGAAACATATTCAGACTCCTAGAAAAAAAAACAAATTTAGCAATTAATATAGAGATACCTTCCAACTACAACGTAATGATAGGTCCTTTAAAAAAATAAGAGCATTTTAAGCATTTCCACACACAAATCTTATCACTGTAAATAAAATTATCTCAAAATCATGTTAAACATTGATCCAATTTGACTATATTCTATCTAGTAAAATGTAGACATATTTATTAATATTTACTACATATACATCTCCTAACTAATGGGTGAAGAAAATAACAAATATCCTTATAGTCCAAATAAGAACAACTAAAAAATTAATGATAGCTGTGGAATACATCTTTGTTGTGAAAATTCCACTGAAATAGTCCAGAAATTCAATTCAAGGAAACAAGGAAACCGCACTGGGGTGGACTGAAGATAGCTGAAAAATCACTCCCTCCACACACCCCCACACCGCCAACTAAGAGGTGAACTTGGTGGCAGGCAGAAGCTTAAAGAACCAGGAGCCTGTTAGTGAGGAGTTGAAAGACCCTAAGAAAATTGTTATTGGAGACAGGAGAAAAGGGAACTCATGTTTTCGTTACATGAAAGATAGAAAGGGTACCTAATGAACTCTTGGATCTGGGGACAGAGATTTCCAGGCAGAATGTTTTTAAATGCTAATTGGCTTCTTTTAGCTGCCTGTGATTATGTGTGGGAGGAGCAAGGATGAGTTTTAAAAATGAACTGTTTGGGTTTTAAGCATAATTTTAAAAGTATATAAAGGAGCTGGGTCTTGCTGGGCACAAAAATTATTTCTCATTTCCAGGATCACTAGAAAGCAAAGACTCTCAAAGTGAGAAATGGTCTAAGTTAATGCTTAAATCAGAATGTTTCCAGTAAAATATGGCCTTGGGCAAAAGTTTAGATCAGGAGTGTGGCTAAAAAACAATCTGCTGAGATCTCAAAGATTTTAGGTTGTGTGTCACAGACCCACCTAACTAGACAATAGAGCATCTTAACCTTAAGAACATTTTCCCATTGTAGCCTTCCACTCAGCCCAAAGGAGTTAATGAACTATCTCGTAAAGTAATGTGGAATGGTTTTTGCCCAACAGAGTTGATGCATAAGAAACCCATAACATTTTAAAAGAAACTGCATTAATTCAAGCTGAAAAAGTTAAAAACTGTTCAAAAAATAAAAGAGACTTTGGCTTCCAGCTTATCATGGTTAGGAAAGAGGCTTGCAAAGATACTCTTGCAAACAATGTTTTTTTGTTTTAGTTTTTATGATAAAGAATGGCTCAGAGTGAAAAGCCAAGAGCCTAAGGGTAGAACAAAAAGATCCATGGAGAACCAATATCAGGGAATAGCACTGGGCCCTAGTAAAGTAACTGAGAACATGTCCCTGCTGGAATATAAACAAGAGGCTAGGTGCCTCTGTTTTCTCGCTTCCTTTTGAATGTTAGTGTCTATTATAGTTTTCCTGTCCTTGTTACACCACTGTTACATGGGGGGCAGATAACTTGTCTCCTTACTTCAGTCTTCAGATACAAGAGGAGACACTGGAGTAGTTTCATCCACACATGGATTTGATTTAGATGACTAGTAAGATTCTGGACTTCAGGCCTCATGCCTTTATGCAAGGATCAGCAAACTACTGTTTGTGGGCCAAACCTTACTAGCAGCCAGATTTGTAGATTAGCAGAACACAGCCATACCCCCATTTTCTTTTGCACTACAATGGCAGAATTTCAACACAGACTAACTTTACAGCCAATGAAAATATTTACTAGCTGGTCCTTTACGGAAAAAGTCTGCAGAACCCTGCCTTAATGAGCTGAGACCGTGGGAAGGTCTTGAGAGGAAGTATGTACATTTTGCATGTAGAAGGAATGTAAATACTTTGTGGCCAGAGGGCAGCCTGTGAATGGTGGATTAAAGATAGCTGCAAATTCTTTCTCACTCCAACCATTAAGAGATGGAGTTTACTTTCTTTCCTCTGGAATCTGCACTCATCCTGTTACTATTTAACCATGACAAGAAGGCAGAAGTGATACTGTGACAGTTCACAGCCTTAGGCCTCAAGAAAGCCTAGAAGCTTCCACTTTTGCATTCCTGGGGGGCCTTGAGCTGCCAGGTAAGAAGTCTGGCTAATCAGTTAGAGAGACCACATGAACAGGAGATATCCTGAGACTACAGGGAGAGGGAGAAAAGTCAGCATCCCAGTGTCTCAAGGCAGCCTCCAGAGGACTCCAACCTTAGCTGCCATATGACTGCAAGGGGATGAGAACCTTAAGCAAGATCAGAAGAACTGCCCAGTTGAGGCAAGTCAACTCACATAAGCGTGAGAAATAATAAAATGGCTATAGTTTTAAGCCACTAAGTTTTGGGATAGTTTGTTACACGGCAATACGTAACTGAAACACAAACTTCTAACCTCTTATTAATGAGGAGTATGTCTTCCTAAAATCCTGGACCCCTACTTACTGTCATAGATAACACAGAAGGAAGCATCTGAGAAGTTCCTGCCTAGTTAAAAAATAACAGATTATTTTTCAGAGTTGTTTTATTTTTTCCCAATTCCTTATTCATGCATGGGGTTATTGCTTACAAATGTTAAAATGTAATCCTGAATTTTGTAAACTTGACTAACTATGTACTAATGACAAGGAATGTTTCCAAGTACTGGCCTATTTAGTTTCAGAATCTGTAACATTTCAGTTTAGATAGAAAGCTAAGTGGGCTCTTGTGGGGGAAAAAAGCATTATCTGCAAGATAATAACACAATAGCAACATTAAACTAACTCTCACTAGTCCTTCAATTCCAAAATGGAAATTTAGCTAAAAAACTAGTAAAATTTTTAAGTGGCATTTAGGATTTATTTAGCTGTCTAATTAAAAACTTACTGGAATCCTTCAGAGGAAAAAAATATATACTTATTCTTGTTAGATTTGAAACAAATGTGGGAACTGTGAAAATCAAACTATGACCAAAATAGGTTCACATACAATAGGTAGGTATCTCATAGAAGTGAAAAAAAATTTTTTTGCATACATCCATGGGACTGTATAGTCTCACTATATCAGAAGATCCATAACCTCAAAATAAATTACTATATTATACTTTCTAAAACAGCACATATAATAGATTACAAATTAATCCAGGAAAATAATAGATATACTTTATTTCATCATCCTCTGGAAAACACATAGATCTTTATCTTATTGATTGTCTAATAACTAAACACAAAAATCTTACCAGAGCTTTCCTATGTTTATAGATGAAATCTTCAGCTGACTTAGCCCACTTGGGGAGAATGACATCATTTACTAGTTCTCTGGAAACTTGCAGACGACCCAAGTTAAATTCTAAGACATGTAAAAGATAAACGTATCAAATCATTTTAGATTTAAATAAATCAAGTAAAACAAATAAAAGGGTACATTACTTAGCAAAACTGAATGCTCTTCTTCTTTTATTAAGAGTAAAAGGTGCGAATCAAGTTCCTTTCCCTTTTTTAAAAATTTTTGTTTTATATTGGAATATAGTTGACCAACAATGCCCTGTTAGCTTCACATGCACAGCAAAGCAACTCAGCCATACATATACATGTATCTATTCTTTTTCAAATTCTTTTCCCATTAAGGTTATTAGAGTATTGAGCAGAGTTCCCTGTGCTATATATACAGCAGGTCCTTGTTGGCTATGTATTTTAAATATAGCCCTGTGTACATGTCAAATGCAAACTCCCAATCTATCCCTCCGCCCCATCAAGTGCCCTTCTTGATATAAACTTATTGAACAGGTAAAAATAATTCTTATTTATTGGAATGCATTTTATCAGTTGATTAAAAAGGTAAATGAAAACAAGATAGTTTAAAATTAGTTATTAGAAGATAAATCAGATAATCGTTTATTTTTTGCTGAAAAAAGTGGAGGAAATTATAGTTATGACCAAACCCTTAACCTGAACAAAAATGCAACAGTAAGCATTCTTCTTACATTAAAAATAATTAACATAGTCCTTCTAATGGTTAATTTACAAAATAGAGCTCCCTAGAGCTTCTTGGTGTAACTTACAACTTAAAATGACTTGTTTGTGTTATGGAAAAACAATATATTTATATACCACTATTTTAAGTAGATACTGACATAATAAAGATTTGCTCATTCTAGTTAGAACACAGTACTTTTGACAAAATTGTCCCAAAGATGAGATTTTCTTATTCATACAGTGCGGAAAGTGAAAAGTGTTAACACAAAAGACCTTCATTAAAGATGCTGCCTAAAAATATCAGTGTGTCCTTAAAGCTGAAGACAGGTTCAAGTGTCACAGAATGATAGGATGCACAGGGTGTGTGGCCTTAACCGAACTATTGTATAGCAGATATTGTTGGCCACCTGATAGCCATTCCTCCTTATCTGGTAGAAGAACCTTGCTTTAATTCAAGTGTCCATCCTGTCTTATATTTCATGCTTCTTGTAGGTGACTGGCATAGGGGTTGGTATATGACCCAGCTCTGGAAAGTGAAGGAAGATTATGAGAAAGAGTTTCTCAAATTTAAGAAAGGACAGGGCTTCCCTGGTGGCGCAGTGGTTGAGAGTCCGCCTGCTGATGCAGGAGCCACGGGTTCGTGCCCAGGTTGGGGTGATCCCATATGCTGCAGAGCAGCTGGGCTCGTGAGTCAAGGCTGCTGAGCTTGCGCGTCCAGAGCCTGCGCTCCGCAACGGCAGAGGCCACAATAGTGAAAGGCCCGCGTACCGCAAAGAAAAAAAAAAAAGAAAGGACACATATCTTGGGTCACAAATATAGCCTTGGTAAATTTAAGAAAACTGAAATCAGATCAAGTATCTTTTCTGACCACAACACTAAGAGACTAGATATCAATTACAGGAAAAGATCTGTAAAATATACAAACACATGGAGGCTAAACAATACACTACTTAATAACGAAATGATCACTGAAGAAATCAAAGAGGAAATCAAAAAATACCTAGAAACAAAAGACAACGGAGACATGACGACCCAAAACCTATGGGATGCAGCAAAAGCAGTTCTAAGAGGGAAGTTTATAGCTATACAAGCCTACCTTAAGAAACAGGAAACATCTCAAATAAACAACCTAACCTTGCACCTAAAGCAATCAGAGAAAGAAGAACAAAAAAACCCCAAAGTCAGCAGAAGGAAACAAATCATAAAGATCAGATCAGAAATAAATGAAAAAGAAATGAAGGAAACGATAGCAAAGATCAATAAAACTAAAAGCTGGTTCTTTGAGAAAATAAACAAAATTGATAAACCATTAGCCAGACTCATCAAGAAAAAAAGGGAGAAGACTCAAATCAATAGAATTAGAAATGAAAAAGGAGAAGTAACAACTGACATTGCAGAAATACAAAGGATCATGAGAGATTACTACAAGCAACTCTATGCCAATAAAATGGACAACCTGGAAGAAATGGACAAATTCTTAGAAATGCACAACCTGCCGAGACAGAACCAGGAAGAAACAGAACATATGAACAGACCAATCACAAGCACTGAAACTGAAACTGTGATTAAAAATCTTCCAACAGGGGCTTCCCTGGTGGTGCAGTGGTTGAGAGTCAGCCTGCTGATGCAGGGGACAGGGGTTCGTGCCCCGGTCCGGGAAGATCCCACATGCCGTGGAGCGGCTAGGCCCATGAGCCATGGCCGCTGAGCCTGCGTGTCCGGAGCCTGGCTCCACAACAGGAGAGGCCACGACAGTGAGAGGCCTGCGTACCGCAAAAAAAAAAAAAAAAAAAAATCTTCCAACAAACAAAAGCCCAGGACCAGATGGCTTCACAGGTGAATTCTATCAAACATTTACAGAAGAGCTAACACCTATACTTCTCAAACTCTTCCAAAACATAGCAGAGGGAGGAACACTCCCAAACTCATTCTACGAGGCCACCATCACCCTGATACCAAAACCAGACAAAGATGTCACAAAGAAAGAAAACTACAGGTGAATATCACTGATGACCATAGATGCAAAAATCCTCAACAAAATACTAGCAAATAGATTTCAACAGCACATTAAAAGGATCATAAACCATGATCAAGTGGCGTTTATTCCAGGAATGCAAGGATTCTTCAATATACGCAAATCAATCAATGTGATATACCATATTAACAAACTGAAGGAGAAAAATCATATGATCATCTCAATAGGTGCAGAGAAAGCTTTCGACAAAATTCCACACGCATTTATGATAAAAACCCTGCAGAAAGCAGGCACAGCGGGAGCTTCCCTCAACATAATAAAGGCCATATATGACAAACCCACAGCCAACATCGTCCTCAATGGTGAAAAACTGGAACCATTCCCACTAAGATCAGGAAAAAGACAAGGTTGCCCACTCTCACCACTCTTATTCAACATAGTTTTGGAAGTTTTAGCCACAGCAACCAGAGAAGAAAAGGAAATAAAAGGAATCCAAATTGGAAAAGAAGTAGTAAAGCTGTCACTGTTTGCAGATGACATGATACTATACACAGAGAGTCCTAAAGATGCTACCAGAAAACTACTAGAGCTAATCAATACATTTGGTAAAGCAGCAGGATGCAAAATTAATGCACAGCAATCTCTGGCATTCTTATACACTAGTGATGAAAAATCTGAAAGTGAAATTAAGAAAACACTCCCATTTACCATTGCAACAAAAAGAATAAAATATCTAGGAATAAACCTACCTAAGGAGACAAAAGACCTATATGTAAAAAAATACAAAACACTGATGAAAGAAATTAAAGATGATACAAATAGATGGAGAGATATACCATGTTCTTGGATTGGAAGAATCAACATTGTGAAAATGACTATACTACCCAAAGCAATCTACAGATTCAATGCAATCCCTATCAAACTACCAATGGCATTTTTCACAGAACTAGAACAAAAAATTCCACAACTTGTATGGAAACACAAAAGACCCCGAATAGCCAAAGCAATCTTGAGAACGAAAAATGGAGCTGGAGGATTCAGGCTCCCTGACTTCAGACTATACTACAAAGCTACAGTAATCAAGACAGGATGGTACTGGCACAAAAACAGAAATACAGGTCAATGGAACAGGATAGAGAGCCCAGAGATAAACCCACGCACATATGGTCACCTTATATTTGATAAAGGAGGCAAGAATATATGGTGGAGAAAAGACAGCCTCTTCAATAAGTGTTGCTGGGAAAACTGGACAGCTACACATAAAAGTATGAAATTAGAACACTCCCTAACACCATACACAAAAATAAACTCAAAATGGATTAAAGACCTAAATGTAAGGCCAGACACCATCAGACTCTTAGAGGAAAACATAGGTGGAACACTCTATGACATAAATCACAGCAAGATCCTTTTTGACCCACCTCCTAGAGAAATGGAAATAAAAACAAAAATAAACAAATTGGACCTAATGAAACTTCAAAGTTTTTGCACAGCAAAGGAAACCATAAACAAAACGAAAAGACAGCCCTCAGAATGGGAGAAAATATTTGCAAATGAAGCAACTGACACAGGATTCATCACCAAAATTTACAAGCAGCTCATGCAGCTCAATAACAAAAAAACAAACAACCCAATCCAAAAATGGGCAGAAGACCTAAATAGACATTTCTCCAAAGAAGATATACAGATTGCCAACAAACACATGGAAGAATGCTCAACATCATTAATCATTAGAGAAATGCAAATCAAAACTACAATGAGATATCATGTCACACCAGTCAGAATGGCCATCATCAAAAAAATCTAGAAACAATAAATGCTGGAGAGGATGTGGAGAAAAGGGAACACTCTTGCACTGCTGGTGGGAATGTAAATTGATACAGCCACTATGGAGAACAGTATGGAGGTTCCTTAAAAAACTAAAAATAGAACTACCATAGGACCCAGCAATCCCACTACTAGGCACATACCCTGAGAAAACCATAATTCAAAAAGGGTATGTACCAAAATGTTCATTGCAGCTCTATTTACAATAATAGCCAGGACATGGAAGCAACTTAAGTGTCCATCAACAGATGAATGGATAAAGAAGATGTGGCACATATATACAATGGACTATTACTCAGCCATAAAAAGAAACGAAACTGAGTTATTTGTAGTGAGGTGGATGGACCTAGAGTCTGTCATACAGAATGAAGTAAGTCAGAAAGAGAAAAACAAATACCGTATGCTAACACATATATATGGAATCTAAGAAGAAAAAAAAAAAGGTCATGAAGAACCTAGGGGTAAGACGGGAATAAAGACACAGACCTACTAGAGCATGGACTTGAGGATATGGGGGGGGGAAGGGTAAGTTGGGACAAAGTGAGAGAGTGGCATGGACATATATACACTACCAAACGTAAAATAGATAGCTAGTGGGAAGTAGGCACATAGCACACAGAGATCAGCTAGGTGGTTTGTGACCACCTAGAGGGGTGGGATGGGAAAGGTGGGAGGGAGGGAGACGCAAGAGGGAAGAGATATGGGAACATATGTATATGTATAACTGATTCACTTTGTTATAAAGCAGAAACTAACACACCATTGTAAAGCAATTATACTCCAATAAAGATGTTAAAAAAAAAAGGACACAAAGAATTAAAAGTCCCACTTCTTTCTAAGACACTGTTGTATCTGCCTATGATGCCTAGAATTGCTTTAGTTATTTGTAATCATGACAGTAACTAGCCAAGAACAAAGCCAAAACACCCAGACCAGCAGAGTAAAAATACAGAAAGAACATGGCTTTGATGATGTTGTTAAGTTACCATATCTCAGGACTTTTATTATGGAAAGTACTAAAATTTTCTTGCTTGCACAATTTTGAGTTGGTTTTATTCATATTTGTTGTCATTCTAACATACTTTGCTTTGTCCTACCCAGCTCATTTCAAATAAAGAGGCAATGTATAATTAGAAATGGAGGCCACCAGGACAGTAGTACAAGACAGCAACTAGCTGTGGTGAATGTGAGTAATTGTCAAGCTAGGCAAACCTTAAATTCTGTATCCAAATTTAATCTGCTTATTCCTGCTATCCCAGATACCCTGCTTTAGAAGACTCGAATCCTCTGGCTGACTTAGAGTCTAGGATCACACTTAGTCAACAGTTGCATCTGATTTTCTGAAGGTGACCACTTCTAACTGCCTTACTCTGAGAATTAGATGCCTTGCCTCCAACAACCTGCCCCAGAGTGAACAATTGAAGGTCATGAAGTCCTGGATATGCTTTCACCAGCAGGACAAACAATTCTACCGAGAAAGCAAAGGGTCAAACATTAACATTACGTGCTGAGGGAGGAAAAAGAAGTTGTAACAGCCCTTTGACACTGGAATTTCCCTAAAGAACACCAGTAGTAAGAACCTTGCCAATTTCCTTATTTGTACTTAAAATAAATCTAAACTACCTCATAGAAAAAGTATTTGGACATTTTTAAAGACCATATTTCACTCTATGATTCTTTTCTTCAAAAACATAATATGGTTTTTCAAATATTGTGGTAACTTATACCCAGTCATTTTTTTCAACTTGCCTCCTGTCTTCTGCTGTAAAAGTAGTCAGCAAATTTCTACAAAGTGTCAAAGAGTAAATATTTTTGGCTTTGTGAGCCCTATGGTTTCTGTTGCAGTTACTCAAATCTGCCATTATACTGTGAAAGCAGCCACAGTTTATGTAAATGAATTGGCTAGTTGTATTCCAATAAAACTTTATTTATAAACGTATGGGTCTGCCCACAGATTTGGCCCATGAACCTATAGTTTGCTGACCCCTGGTATAAATCTTCATCTTATCTAACTCAAACACTTTTAACGCATGGAGGTTTATGGCTGAAATAGCATATAGCCATTTTTTGCTTCTCTAGTAAACACTGATAACTGAAAACTCTGATAAATTCTCTTACCAATTCAAATTTGACTCATTTATCTTATTCACTGTAGCACTTCTATCCGTAGAAGATAAGACTAGTACCTGAACATCATTTAAGCCTTGTCACTGAATAATACACAGACAGAATGAACCTTAAATAATCTAGAGGTCATCACAAAAATGTCCTAAAAGATATTTTTCAGGATTCTCCATTGGGACCTGTTTAGTCCAATTTTTAATCTCCTATTTCTTACGATTTTGATTTTCCAAAAATTCTGGGAAATAGAAGAATTCAGGAATAAGTTCCTTCACATCATATGGATTGTCCATGAGGGCCTGCCAGGTAGCAGGGATGGAATGGAATTGTCGATCTGCACAGTCAAACCTGCATGTGGAGATTGAAAGAGACCAGTGAATACTGAATGAGAGCAACAACAGGCTAAAACAAACCTTTAATCTTCCTTCAGGTTTCCTCATGATTAGTTTCTCTTTATTTAACCTTTCTCTTTAATGTCTAAAAACACAAGTTGCTCTCCTTATGACAATCTTTCTTATTTTGTTGCCAGGAACTGAATACTATAATTTTAATCACTAGTATCATCTTAGTTAAAATAGATGAAAATGGCATAATTTTTAATCAGTAAAATTTATTACAGAAAGTGAATAAATATTATTTGGATTTTTTAAAATTACAGAGTTTAAATATCACTCTAAGTATTATAGTATTGACATACATAGTTAACTGATCTATGGAAATGCTGCTGATTTAATCCTTGATACCTAAGTATCTTTACAAACTCTTTTGGTAAAAACCAGAGGGTGAGTTAGGGAAATAGTTCTGTAGCTAAAGCTTTTATACTTTACTTGCATATACTATTATCTTATTTTAACTTTATTTTCAAGTTCCATCCTGGGCCTATGGTAGTTGAAAGAAGCTTACGTGGTCATGCTACAATTCTATTGTTTTGGCTAATCACAAACAGCATAAATCCCTTCTGTTTCATCTCCTTTGATAGTATTTTCCTGAATTTATTCCATAAATGATGACTTCTAAGTGACAGTTAATGACTAATATGACTCTTTATGCCTAGCAACCTTGTTTTGAAGCAGAGCTGAACTTAGCAGAACTCTAAATTTAATTATAGTCAATGACTGTGTCATCAATAAAGTCTAATAATGGTATATTCAAATTGAAGGAGACGTACAGTTTTAATGGAAGAATCTTTTTGTTTGGGAGGGGGAGAACAGCTTTACTGATACATAATTAACATACATATAATTCGCTCTAAGTGAACAATTCAACGGCCTTCAGTATATGCAGAGCTGTGCAGCCATCACCACAACCAATTTTAGAACATTTTCATCACTCCAAAATGAAACCCTGCGTCTAATAGCAGTCACTCTCCCTCCACCCCTGAGCAACTACTAATCTACTTTCTGTCTCTATGGATTTGTCTATTTTAGACATTTTATGTAAATCATACAATATATGGCATTTTGTGTCTGGCTTATTTTATTCAGTGTACTGCTTTCAAGGTTCATCTATGTTGTAGCATATATCAATCTTTCATTCCCTTTATTAACTCATGCCAGATAATATTTTATTGCATGGGTATACCACATTTTATTTATTCCTTTACCAGTTGATGGGTATTTTTGTTGTTTCCATATTTTGGCTATTATAAATAATGCTGCTAAGTACATTTGTGTACAAGTGTTTGCATGAACATATGTATTCAGTTATCTTGGGTATATACGTCGGAGTAGAATTGCTGGGTAATATGTAATTCTATCTTTAACCTTTTGAAGTACTGCCAGACTGTTTTCCACAGAGTCTGCATCATTTTACATTCCCACTGCCAGTACATAATTATTCCAATTTCTCAACATACTCATCAACAGTAGGTATTATCTGTCTTTTTTATTATAGCCATCCTCATGCGGGTAAAGAGGTATCTCAATTTGGTTTTGATTTGAATTTCCCTGATGACTAACAATGTTAATCATGTGTTTATTGGGAATTTGTAATCTTCTTTGGAGAAATGTCCATTTAGACCCTTTGTCCAGTTTTTAACTGGGTCATTTGTCTTTTTATTATTGCACTGCAAGAATTATTTATATATTCTAGATACAAGTCCCTTAACAGATCTATAATTTGCAAATATTTTCTCCTACTGAATTGGTTGTCTTTTTTACTTTCTTGATGATGTCCCTTGAAGCACAAACAGAATCTATTTTTGAAGCTTTTTAAAAAATCATTTATTCATAAAATCACTAAAAGCTGAAAAGACCCAGTTATACTTTACTGGAAGGAAAATTACCTGCATTCATGACAAATATAACATTTGGAGATGTGTAGTGATCAAAGCCTCTCCTTGATAGCCAAGGCTTGGTGTACTAAAGACAGGAATAAGGAACCCAGGCTAATTTTGAGAGATAAAATTTACATGGAAAGAGTAGAACAGGCAATGTTTACATAGTTTTTCATTGGGTAGAAAAGGCAAAATGATAATGGTAAAGAATAAGGCAACATGAAGACTAAATGGGAGTTAGTAGAGAGCTTCCTGGAGGATACATTGGGGAATGGAGGATTCTTGGAAAAGTTTCTTTCTTTAGGATCATTAAGAAAATGTGAAAGTTAGGTAAGTTATAACACTGACAGGTGATACGATAATACAATGGCATCACAGATCTGTTTGAGCTGCTACTAATAATGTAAGGGCCCTTATTTCTCCCTATTTTTATTCCTATTGATTAATAAATATTTTTAGGAGGACTACATGGGCATTGGTTAGGTTTGAATCTCCGGGATACATCTTGGATCAAGGTCTAAATCAGTTCTAACTCTAAATCTCTGGTAGATTCCTAAACCCAGTTGAAAATCACAAAAGTACACTGGATAGCAGTAAAAAGGAATTCACCTTAAAAGCCATTTGTGTAAGTCAGTTTGAGTGACCTGTTCTCAAACAAGTTTGGCTGCTTTTATCTAGGGAGCTAGTATATGAATCGAAATCTAACAGAGGAGAAAAAAAGATAAGGCCCTGCTATAACAGTACAAAGAGTTTTCAACACTATCATACAGTCTTAAGAAAATAGCTTATTTACCCAAAACATACCTTCCACTCTGAAGTTGGATGTGGAGGGTGGTGAATGGTTCTGTACGAATAAGATAGTGTATAACCCCAGCAGAATTTGAATAGTGAGTACCATAATGAAATTTATCAATAGTTCCCATAGGATCCTCAAAGTTTTCATATCTAAAAAAAGAAACTAAAGTTTTATAACCACAATAGTAAAATTAACTTAGAAAGACATATGTTTGTATTGTATGGCTGAAAACACAGTTTTTAAGAAAGTATGTATTTGTGGGCTTCCCTGGTGGTGCAGTGGTTGAGAGTCCGCCTGCCGATAGAGGGGACATGGGTTCATGCCCTGGTCTGGGAAGATTGCACATGCCGCAGAGCGGCTAGGCCCATGAGCCATGGTCGCTGAGCCTGCGTGTCCGGAGCCTGTGCTCCGCAATGGGAGAGGCCACAACAGTGAGAGGCCCGCGTACCGCAAAAAAAAAAGAAAGAAACTATGTATTTGTATCATCACGTCATGTTAATAAATGAAAAAAAATTTATTATTTTTTTTCTGAGCAATAAAATAGCACTAATATTGGATTTTTGAACACTTGTATTATGCAATAATATTCACTATAGATAAATTAGAAACCAGAGAGAAACTACCAAAAATGAAGAAATTTAAAATCAATTACAATTGCACTTACCAGAGATAATTAACATTAATATTTTGATGAATATGTGTCAATCCTGAATTATGAATTAATATATATTTTAATATAAAAATATATTTTAATATAAAACCACTATACATTATATATTGTTCACAACTTATTTTTTCATCTAACAATTTTCTGTTAATATCTTACAAAATATGTATAATTGATTCACTTTGCTGTACAGCAGCAACTAACACAACATTGTAAATCAACCACACGACAATAAAAAGTTTTAAAAATCTTACGAAACGACTGAATAGTCTTTTTTTTTTTTTTTTTTGCAGTTCGCGGGCCTCTCACTGTTGCGGCCCCTCCCGTTGCGGAGCACAGGCTCCGGACGCGCAGGCCCAGCGGCCATGGCTCACGGGCCCAGCCGCTCCGCGGCATGTGGGATCCTTCCGGACCGGGGCATGAACCCGCGTCCCCTGCATCGGCAGGTGGACTCCCAACCACTGCGCCACCAGGGAAGCCCTGAATAGTCTATTTTTAACAGGTACACGGTATTTATAAAAATTAGATGTACGAATATACAACAATTTAACTATTTACTTATAGATATTTAGGTTATTTCTATTTTTCTGCTTATTGTAAAAGCATGTGATAATTAGACATCCTTTTGTGGCCAAGATAATGGAAAAAATATAGAAGGTCAGTCAAGAATTGTAAAAATGAATGTCTAATGATCTAAAGGTAAAAGAAGGAGATGTGTATAGCACGGGGAACTCTACTCAATATTCTGTGATAACCTATATGAGTAAAGAATCTGAAAAAGAATGAATGTATGTATATGTATAACTGAATCACTTTGCTGTATACCTGAAACTAATACATTGTAAATCAACTATACTCTAATAAAATTTTTTTAAAAAAGGAAAAAAAAAGGAGATGGTGGAATAGAAGGTCTAAATCAGATTATCAGCAAAGGATATATATAATAATTCTGCAAGAACTATCACTGATCCTGTAATTGTTTTGAATGGTGACATCTGAGTTCGTGGATATAGTATCTAAATAAGAATGAACAGTTTTTTGGAAGCAATAAACATTGAAATTTTTAAACCAAAATACTAATCAGTTCATCAAGCTAAGGTAAATTTCCTTTTACACAGAAGTCATTAATATTCAGGAGAATAAAGAAAGTTTTCGGGTCAAAGTCATTTGTACCTATGCAAAAAAATAAACTATTGAAATTTAAATTGTATCTTTGATTATCTATAAAATAAGTTAATTTATATGATCAGTATTTCCTGTGGAACAATGTTAACAGTGTGACTAATGGCAGTAGGGTAATATATACACAGCAAAATTCCATTTAGTACAACAAATATTAAACACTGCAAAAAGTCCTGGGGAAGATCTGCAAACAAAAAGGGGGGGAAAAAAATAATGTACCATCAACCCTCAAATAAATCTACAACTAAGTTTGTTTGCAGAATTGCTCTTTGTCTTTATTACTAGAAGTCATAACTGACAAGTCATCCACAAGTTCACACGGAGAAAAAGGAAAATTAAAATTAGATTATTTTTTACTGTCAGCAGCTGGCTTTGGATAAAAAAAAAAGTACGAGACATTTACAGGGTGGCTCAAAAATATATAGAACTATAAATATTTCCTTTCCTTATTCAAATATCACTTTCTAAATTTTCACACATTTCACTGTTCTTTATTCACATTATTGGTGAACAACAGGTTAGTATTATTAATTTTATATCCACCAAAATATTATATTAGATGGAATGTGAGATCTGTAGGTTATTAAGTCTAAAATACCTGGGGAGAAAAATTTCAAGAACCTATTACCATTTAGCACATACTTATTACAAGGTAAAAGAAATTCTAAACAATATAAATTTAACTTTGGTAATGAAGGAAAATACACAGACTATAGTTAAGATATTTGAAGGACAACTGATATATTTTCAAGAAAACTTAGTGAAGGAATTACCAGACTCTGATTATCAAAAGTAGTTGTGCATTTAAAAAAAGTAACACTTGGTTGGCCATAGCAGAAATCAATACAAATTCAAACAAGCTATGGGCATCTTTCAAAAGGGATGAAAAGCACTTACTTTTCTCGCATGGCTTTGGCATTTTTATCATTAACTACCCCAATTGGTTTGGATAGATCTCGAAATACAGATGGGTTATTAAGATCCAACTCGTCTGAGGTATAATCTTGTAAAATCCAGGGGAACTAAAAGAGCCACAATTTACAATTTAGACATTCCTTCCTAGAGAGGCTACCATCTCCATATCTAATATAAATGTTTATCTAAGACAAAAAGGGATAGTCTTTATTTTTTCCCTGTTGCAAATGTTTATTCATCTTTAGTTCAATAACCAGAAGCATTATTTCCTGTAATTCCACTGGAATATTTTCAATGAAGTGAAAGAAAAAGGGTTTTTATTTTTAAAATACTCTTCATATTTACATACTTCTTGAAAATAGCACGGTAGAAATATACAGAAAGGCAAAATCAGTTTTTATGTCTTTTTAAAAATAAAAACTAGATATCATCCACATATATTTTGTGTATTAGAAAACAGAAAGGTAATTCCATATTTACAAGATTTATATAAAACTCACCACAGGATACTGCGCAAGGTCATTATAGGTTCGTCCTGCCATTGTATTTAATTGAATGAGGTAGTCAAAATTTGATATCTCTCTGTTTACCCATTTCTAGACAGCACAAAAAAAGAAAAAATCAAAATTAATCTGTATCTCTTAGAAATCAGTAACTATTACTGACAGTACTAAAATAATCATCTGTTCCCATTATCTCTATCATCTTTTTGATAAAGGAATGAAGCTTTAAAAAATATTTAACAGGGAGGTAAAATCAATATGCTTCTCCTAAATTCACTTCCTCTTAAAAATTGGTCTCTAGAAAAGGAAAACTCCTACACTACAATCTAAAACGTCTTCTATAAGAATTAAGTCTTTTCTTCAGCTAAAAAATATTTTGTTTGAATACCTTAAAACTTTTTAATTCTAGGACTGCCCAAATTTGAAAGTTTTGTCATAAGTTGAAATTTTCATAAGTGTAAATATTAAAAATCAGTATCTCAATGTACTAAATGATCTACAAATTTTAAATAAACATTATATTAACTATATTCAGAAAACTACTTTTATAGAGCAAAGGTAAATGGGATTTTGCTATAACAGATAATAAAAATTTTCTAAAGGAAGACATAAACATTTTTTTTAATCACCTTACTGTACTTAGACTACTAATTACTCTACACAGTGTAGGCATGCTCAAGCATTTTGCTGACAGATTAATACACCCCTTTAAGTTTACTGTGTGCCTTAAGCAAAGGACATACTTATGGGAAATAGTGAGAAATTAATCTATGTATACAGATTTTATAGAAAGCCCAATTTTAACTGTACTTGAGTGCCAAACTGAGGAAACAGTACTTTAATGAATAAAGTTTATTCCACAGAAAGCAGGAAATATACTCTATTAAATAAAGTTTATTCCATAAACAATAGGAAACAATTGCTGATGGCTTTTGAACAAGAGCAACATTTAAAGATTAACACATATGTAGGAGGAAGGAGAGAGCCAGGAGACAAGAGAACCTAATTGAAAGACTACTAAAACCCTAGAGAGCAAAAAACAAGGGCCTTTCTTTGGCTTTGGACAGTGTAAATTCAAGAGATGTTGGGATATATGTGAGGATAAAATACACGAAAGCATTAGCTTTGGCAGATAGAAGGATTGGAGAATTCTTTTTTTTTGCCTTTTTTCCATGGTGTCTTTTGTATTTTCCCATTTTTTTTCTTGTGAACAGATTATTTTTATTATTAAGAAAAAAAATCCTGTGTACTATTTTTTAAAAAGAACACTATTAAAAAAGAAGAATTTAGGGCTTCCCTGGTGGCACAGTGGTTGAGAGTCCACCTGCCGATGCAGGGGACACGGGTTCGTGCCCCGGTCTGGGACCGATGCAGGGGACACGGGTTCGTGCCCCGGTCTGGGAAGATCCCACATGCCGTGGAGTAGCTGGGCCCGTGAGCCGTGGCCGGCCGCTGAGCCTGCGCGTCCGGAGCCTGCACTCCGCAACGGGAGAGGCCACAACAGTGAGAGGCCCACGTACCGCAAAAAAAAAAAAAAAAAAAGAAAGAAAAGAAAAGAAAAAAGTATTTATAAGATATGCCCATGAACTGAATGACATGCGAACTGGAGACAGGGCACTGTATGTGTGAGGGAAACAGAATGATTCAAAGATAATTCATAAGATCAATCTGAATGCAAGAAGAGCAGTTGCAGGATCAAAATAAAATAATTGAAAGAAGGAAGTTTTACTTCTAAGCAAAAGTCTGAGATATAAAATGAACAGCAAATCAGTGACTTAAAATTTCCTACCTGTGTCACTCCTGATGCTTTGAATAACTCCTGTGGTGATCTGGTTCCATAACTATTTGGAGAATGAAGTGACAACAGTCTGCTATATACTTTGTTCCTAACCTATTTAAAAAAAAAGCACTTTATGGGTTAAAAATTGATCAAGACAAACGAGGATTATGGCTTTATTAACAGATTTATTGAGATATAATTCATGTACCATAAAATTCACCCTTTAAAATACACAAGTCAGTGGGCTTTTTTTAATATTCACAGAGTTGTGCAACCATTCACATTATCTAACTCTGGAACATTTCCATCATCCTCAAAAGAAACTACATACTCACTAGCCATCACTCCCCAATTTCCACTCCCTCCCATCCCCTGACAACAATTAAACTACTTTCCATCACTATGGATTTGCCAATTCTGAACATTTCATATAAATAGAGGATTGTGGTTTTAACTTCTCTATTTTACAAGGCTTAACGAAATTATGACATGTATTTTTTTTAGAACTTTATAGTATATAATGGAATAATCTTCAGATATTGAATCAAAAAACTACTTCACTTCTAGTTAAATTTAGTTCTGTCATTTATTAATCATCTTGGCAAATCAATTAATTTACTGAGTCTCATTTGTATATTACATATAATAATCTCTACCCTTACAGTTTTGTGAATTACTCAGGTTTATGCAAATGTAAAGAAATAAAATTAATCTTTGAACTTCAGTTTCCTCATCTATAAAAAAAGGAATGGAATTTGCCATATCTAATCTGAATGTTGTTATGAAGTTTAGATACCACACACAAATGTGCTTTTAAAACTATTTACAGATTAGGAACCAAGATGGCGGAGGAGAAGGACATGCTCTCACTCCCTCTTGTGAGAACACCAGAATCACAACTAGCTGCTGGACAGTCATCGACAGGAAGACACTGGAACTCACCAAAAAATATACCCCACATCCAAAGACAAAGGAGAAGCCACAATGAGACAGTAGGAGGGGTGCAATCACAGTAAAATCAAATCCCATAACTGCTGGGTGGGTGACTCACAGACTGGAGAACACTTATACCACAGAAGTCCACCCACTGGAGTGAAGGTTCTGAGCCCCACGTCAGGTTCCCAACTTGGGGGTCCGGCAATGGGAGGAGGAATTCCGAGAGAATCAGATTTTGAAGGATAGTGGGATTTGATGGCAGGACTTCAACAGGACTGGGAGAAAGAGACTCCACTCTTGGAGGGCACACACAAAGTAGTGTGTGCATCGGGACCCAGGGGAAGGAGCAGTGACCTCAGGGGAGACTTAACCAGAACTACCTGCTAATGTTGGACGGTCTCCTGCAGAGGGAGGGGGTGGATGTGACTCACCGTGGGGACAAGGACACTGGCAGCAGAAGTTCTGGAAAGTACTCCTTGGCGTGAGCCCTCCCAGAGTCCGCCATTAGCCCCAGCAAAGAGCCCAGGAAGGCTCCAGTGTTGGGTTGCCTCAGGCCAAACAACCAACAGGGGGAGAACGCAGCCCCACCCATCAGCAGTCAAGCAGATTAAAGTTTTCCTGAGCTCTGCCCACCAGAGCAACAGTCAGCTCTACCCACCACCAGTTCCTCCCATCAGGGAACTTGCACAAGCCTCTGAGATAGCCTCATCCACCAGAGGGCAGACAGCAGAAGAAGAACTACAATCCTGCAGCCTGTGGAACAAAAGCCACGTTCACAGAAAGACAGACAAGATGAAAAGGCAGAGGGCTATGTACCAGATGAAGGAACAAGATAAAACCCCAGAAAAACAACTAAATGAAGTGGAGATAGGCAACCTTCCAGAAAAAGAATTCAGAACAATGATAGTGAAGATGATCCAGGACCTTGGAAAAAGGCAAAGATAGAGAAGATGCAAGAAATGGTTAACAAAGACCTAGAAGAATTCAAGAACAAACAGACAGAGATGAACAATACAATAACTGAAATGAAAACTACACTAGAAGGAATCAATAGCAGAAGAGCCGAAGCAAAAAAATGGGTAAGTGACCTGGAAGACAGAATGGTGGAATTCACTGCTGCGGAACAGAAAAAAGAAAAAACAATGAAAAGAAATGAAGACAGCCTAAGAGACCTCTGGGACAACATTAAACACAACAACATTCTCATTATAGGGGTCCCAGAAGGAAAAGAGAGAGAGAAAGGACCAGAGAAAATATTTGAAGACATTATACTCAAAAACTTCCCTAACATGTGAAAGGAAATAGCCACCCAAGTCCAGGAAGCACAGAGAGTCCCATACAGGATAAACCCAAGGAGAAACACACCGAGACACACAGTAATCAAACTGGCAAAAATTAAAGACAAAAAAATTACTGAAAGCAGCAAGGGAAAAATGACAACATACAGGGGAACTCCCATAAGGTTAACAGCTGATTTCTCAGCACAAACTCTACAAGCCAGAAGAGAGTGGCATGATATACTTAAAGTGATGAATGGAAAGAACCTACAACCAAGATTACTCTACCCGGCAAGGATCTCATTCAGATTTGATGGAGAAATTAAAACCTTTACAGACAAGCAAAAGCTAAGAGAATTCAGCACCACCAAACCAGCTCTACAACAAATGCTAAAGGACCTTCTCTAAGTGGGAAACACAAGAGAAGAAAAGGACCTACAAAAACAAACCCAAAACAATTAAGAAAATGGTCATAGGAACATACATATGGATAATTACCTTAAACGTGAATGGATTAAATGCTCCAACCAAAAGACACAGACTGGTTGAATGGATACAAAAACAAGACCCATCTATATGCTGTCTACAAGAGACCCACTTCAGACTTAGGGACACGTACAGACTGAAAGTGAGGGGATGGCAAAAGATATTCCATGCAAATGGAAATCAAAAGAAAGCTGGAGTAGCAATACTCATATCAGATAAAATAGACTTTAAAATAAAGAATGTTACAAGAGACAAGGAAGGACACTACATAATGATCAAGGGATCAATCCAAGAAGAAGATATAACAATTACAAATATATATGCACCCAACATAGGAGCACCTCAATACATAAGGCAACTGCTAACAGCTATAAAACAGGAAATCAACAGTAACACATTAATAGTGGGGGACTTTAACACATCACTATACCAATGCACAGATCATCCAAAATGAAAATAAACAAGGAAACACAAGCTTTAAATAACACAAAAGACCAGATAGATTTAATTGATATTTATAGGACATTCCATCCAGAAACAGCAGATTACACTTTCTTCTCAAGTGCACACGGAACATTCTCCAGGACAGATCACATCGTGGGTCACAAATCAAGCCACAGTAAATTTAAGAAAACTGAAATCATATCAAGCAATTTTTTGGACCACAATGCTATGAGATGAGAAAAGAATCACAGGGAAAAAAACGTAAAAAACACAATCACATGGAGGCTAAACAATACGTTACTAAATAACGAAGAGATCACTGATGAAATCAAGGAGGAAATCAGACAATACCTAGAGACAAATGGCAATGAAAACACGACGACCCAAAACCTATGGGATGCAGCAAAAGCAGTTCTAAGAGGGAAGTTTATAGCTATACAACCTACCTCAAGAAACAAGAAAAATCTCAAATAAACAATCTAACCTTACACCTGAAGGAAATAGAGAAAGACAAACAAACAAAACCCAAAGTTAGCAGAAGGAAAGAAATCATAAAGATCAGAGCAGAAATAAATGAAATAGAAACAAACAAAACAATAGCAAAGATCAATAAAACTCAAAGCTGTTTCTTTGAGAAGATAAACAAAATTGATAAACCATTAGGCAGACTCATCAAGAAAAAGAGGCAGAGGACTCAAATCAATAAAATTAGAAATGAAATAGGAGAAGTTACAACAGACACCACAGAAATACAAAGCATCCTAACAGACTACAATAAGCAACTCTATGCCAATAAAATGGACAACCTGGAAGAAATGGACAAATTCTTAGAAAGGTATATAACCTTCCAAGACTGAATCAGGAAGAAATAGAAAATATGAACAGACCAATCACAAGTAATGAAATTGAAACTGTGATTAAAAATCTCCCAACAAACAAAAGTCCAGGACCAGATGGCTTCACTGGTGAATTCTATCAAATATTTAGAGAAGAGTTAACACCTATCCTTCTCAAACTCATCCAAAAATCTGTGGAGGAAGGAACACTCCCAAACCCATTCTATGCAGCCATCATCACCCTGATACCAAAACCAGACAAAGATACCACAAAAAAAGAAAATTACAGACCAATATCACTGATGAATATACATGCAAAAATCATCAAGAAAATACTAGCAAACTGAATCCAACAACACATTAAAAGGATCAGACACCATGATCAAGTGGGATTTATCCCAGGGATGCAAGGATTCTTCAATATACGTAAATCAATCAATGTGGTAAACCATATTAACAAATTAAGGAATAAAAACCATATGATCATCTCAATAGATGCAGAAAAAGCTTTTGACAAAATTCAACACCCATTTATGATAAAAACTCTCCAGAAATGGGCATAGAGGGAACCTACCTCAACAGAATAAAGACCATATACGACAAACCCACAGAAAACATCATTCTCAATGGTGAAAAACGGAAAGCATTTCCTCTAAGATCAGGAACAAGACAAGGATGTCCCCTATCACCACTATTATTCAACATAGTTTTGGAAGTCCTAGCCACGGCAATCAGAGAAGAAAAAGAAATAAAAGGAATCCAAATTGGAAAAGAAGAAGTAAAATGTCACTGTTTGCAGGTGACATGATACTATACATAGAGAATCCTAAAGATGCCACCAGAAAACTACTAGAGCTAACCAATGAATCTGGTAAAGTTGCAGGATACAAAATTAATGCACAGAAATCTCTTGCATTCCTATATACTAATGATGAAAAATCTGAAAGAGAAATTAAGGAAACACTCTCATTTACCACTGCAACAAAAAGAATAAAATATCTAGGAATAAACCTACCTAAAGAGACAAAAGACCTGGATGCAGAAAACTATAAGACACTGATGAAAGAAATTAAAGATGATACCAACAGATGGAGAGATATACCATGTTCTTGGATTGGAAGAAACAATATTGTGAAAATGACTATACTACCCAAAGCAATCTACAGGTTCAACGCAATCCCTATCAAATTACCAATGGCATTTTTGATGGAACTAGAACAAAAAATCTTAAAATTTGTATGGAGACACAAAAGACCCCGAATAGCCAAAGCAGTCTTGAGGGAAAAAAACGGAGCTGGAGGAATCAGACTCCCTGACTTCAGACTATACTACAAAATTACAGTAATCAAGAAAATATGGTACTGGCACAAGAACAGAAACATAGATCAATGGAACACGATAGAAAGCCCAGAGATAAACCCACGTACCTATGCTCAACTAATCTATGACAAAGGAGGCAAGGATATACAATGGAGAAAAGACAGTCTCTTCAATAAGTGGTGCTGGGAAAACTGGACAGCTACATGTAAAAGAATGAAATTAGAACACTCCTTAACACCATACACAAAAATAAATTCAAAATGGATTCAAGACCTAAATGTAAGACCGGACACTATAAAACTGTTCGAGGAAAACATAGGAAGAACACTCTTTGACATAAATCACAGCAAGATCTTTTTTGATCTACCTTCTAGAGTAATGGAAATAAAAACAAAAATAAACAAATGGGGCCTAATGAAACTTAAAAGCTTTTGCACAGCAAAGGAAACCATAAACAAGACGAAAAGACAGCCCTCAGAATGGGAGAAAATATTTGCAAATGAATGAACGGACAAAGGATTAATCTCCAAAATATATAAACAGCTCATGCAGCTCAATATGATAAAAACAAACAACACAATCCAAAAATGGGCAGAAGACCTAAACAGACATTTCTCCAAAGAAGACAAACGGATGGCCAAGAGGCACATGAAAAGTTGCTCAACATCACTAATTATTAGAGAAATGCAAATCAAAAATACAATGAGGTATCACCTCACACCAGTTACAATGGGCATCATCAGAAAATCTACAAACAACAAATGCTGGAGAGGGTGTGGAGAAACGGGAACCCTCTTGCACTGTTGGTGGGAATGTAAATTGATACAGCCACTATGGAGAATAGTATGGAGGTTCCTTAAAACACTAAAAATAGAATTACCATATGACCCACCAATATACTGGGCATATACCCAGAGAAAACCATAATTCAAAAAGACCCATGCACCCCAATGTTCATTGTAGCACTATTTACAATAGCCAGGTCATGGAAGCAACCTAAATGCCCATTGACAGACGAATGAATAAAGAAGATGTGGCACATATATACAATGGAATATTACTCAGCCATAAAAAGAAATGAAAGTGTGTCATTTGTAGAGATGTGGATGGATCTAGAGACTGTTATACAGAGTGAAGTAAGTCAGAAAAACAAATATCAAATATTAATGCATATATGTGGAACCTAGAAAAATGGTACAGATGAACCGGTTTGCAGGGCAGAAATTGAGACACAGATAGAGAACAAACGTATGGACACCAAGGGGGGAAAGCCGCAGGGGGGTTGGGGATGGTGGTGTGATGAATTGGGCGATTGGGATTGACATGTATACACTGATGTGTATAAAACTGATGGCTAATAAGGATGTGCTGTATAAAAAAGTAAATAAAATAAAATTTAAAAAAAAAAAAAAAGAAACCAGAGAGCTAGCTCTTTCTCTCTCTCTCATCCTCTCTCTCCTTCTCCCTCTCTGCCCACCATGTAAGGACACAGCATCTGTTAACCAGGAAGAAGGTGTTCACCAAGAACCTGACTGCACTGGAATCCTGCTCTTGAACTTCCAGCTTTCAGTCCAGAACTAAGAGAAATAAGTATTTGTTGTTTAAGACATCCAGTCTATGGTAATTTTGTCATAGCAATCTGGATGAACTGTGTCAGTGCAGTTGACCTCATTTTCCAATTCGATGATCTGTTTTGGGCTTCACTCTATTGATACATGTCATTAGACCTTACAGATCAACCCCTAAAACTCTCCCGTACGTATCATCCAGGACACTACTCTCCAGGTCTTACATCACTCTCTGATCATCCTTCTCAGTCTCTCACCAACTCCTTTTCCTTTACCTGCTCCTTAAACTGACGATGGGGTCCACTATCATCTACTCCTTTTCTTGTTCTGTTCTGCTCATGAGGTGATATTACTTTCTGTCATAATTTCATCTGTTACCCATATGCTCCTGATTCCAGATCTATATTTACCACCCTAACGTCTACCTTACACTTATATTTCCAACTGGAGATATTTGTCATTTCTCCCTGGATACCCTTCTAGCATCTTATATCTATCAATAAGAATCGAACTTATTATGCCCCGAATCCACCAAAAGAATGAATTAAATAAATGGAACAAAATAAAGACATACCACTAGGTCTAAAAACAAACAGACAAACAAAAAACTATTTACAAAAGCATAGTATTCAATAGGAGTGTGCTTGGTTTACTTACATAAAATAGCTTTCTAAAAAACACATACATTGTATTTTCCTATGGGGGAAAATTTATTTTTAATAGTAAAAAATTATCTTTTTGTAAAAATAGAAAAATGCTCTTTAAATGTCTGAATCAAATCATCTACAAATAAACCTGGAACTCACAAATGAACAGAAACTTAGTTATTCACTATGCTAATCCAGGTCATCTGAGAAGCAAATGCTAAGACAGAATTGAACATGCAGGATTTTATTAGGAGAGATGACAGTGAGAGAAAATGGAGAGAAAGCTAGGCAAGGTGGAGAGAGCTATCAGACTGTGATACAAGTCTGACCTCAAGTATATGACAGAGGGAAGGAAGGCTGGGGGCAAGTAACGGGTCAAAGGTTACAGAGCTAGTGGTGGAATGATCTTCGATCCACGTAACCTGGCTTCAGTGGCAATCTCTTAACCACTTACACTATGTAAGAATTTACTCTATTACTAGAAAAAAATGTTCCATTATTCTTCCTGATTACACAGGCTCCACTATTGTTGAATTGAACCCAACCTAATTTCATAAATCCAGTTATATCATATATATTGCATATTATTTCACAACTGGATACTGTGAGACACCTATTAGCTGACACTCAATATTCTATTGACTTCTTTATCTACCTATATATAAAAACTGAAAACAAATATCCTCCAAACACTTGCACATAAATTCCAACAAAAATGCATATACTGGTTAGTCCCAAAGGTATGTATTTTTTTTTCTCTAATATATATTTTGACTCGATGAAAGAGTAGAGTTGTGAAGTTTCACTACAGCTCACTAGTTGGAAAATAATTTCAAGCTAACAGTCTGGGGCTTCCAGAAAGTTAGCATCTTACATACCTCTTTTTTGAAATTGAGAAAGTAGTTGGATTGGTCAACATGAAAAATCTCAAGGGCTGACCTCCTTAAGTTGTACCGTCGTAGGTGAATCTCTCGAACTTGAGAGTGAGGCCACTTGAAATCAAAGCCTACTCCTGAAAACAGAAACAATCTTGTGACTGGGGTACCACAAAAAGTTACTCATGCTATGCAGAAAATATCTCCTAGTTCCTGACAAAAGTAGCACTATGGAAAAGGAATTCAGTTTCTGTATGATGAAAACCATTTGTTAAATTTATTGGATGTTTAATTTGACTATTTTAAAATTCTATAGCTTTTCTACTTCCTTTCCATTGGAATAGACAATAACTCTGAATATTATATCTTAGAAACAGTTTTCCTTTTCTCTTTATGTTGGCAGCTTAGATTTAAATATCTTTTTATTTTCAGATAAAGGATTAGGTGAAAAGCCTCTAGGAACAAGTGTACATATAAATAAAAGTAAAATTGTACTTTATAACTTCAGTTTATAGCAATCCCCTCTAGCCAAACCTTTTCAAAAACATTAATAAAAAGGAAGCATTCCCTTCAGGACATTGTTGATAATAAATTTAATTCCGTACTGACTTTCCATGTCTTCTTTTACATGGTAGACTACAATTCTACAGTCCCACCTTATCGCTTTCTTCTCATTAATGATTGATAAACTGGATACTTAACTATTGAACAACAGAAATTATTCCCCCAGAACTCCTCACCGTCCTCTTTTTCAATGCTGCCATCATAGAAGTAAATGTGTTGAGTAGTGATTTCTAATCTGCCAGGAATTATGGCAATTATTGTAATGAGTTCACAGTCTTCCAACAACACCAATTTTTCTTTTTGATCCTGTTCTTCTTTCTCATTACTGTAAAAACAAAAACCAACCAAACAAACAACATCCAACAATGTATTCTGTGTAAATGGAAAAGAACATCATATTCAAATACGAATCTCGTGTCTGTAAAGTCACTATCCAAGAAAGAGTACTTGAATTTTCTACAAAAACCATTCCACTGCATATTAAATTACTTAAATATGTCCAAATATACTTATTACCCAATAACTAAGTTTCAAAAAACATATGTTTTACATTTCAATTGTATATGACCCATTAAAATGAAATATAGCGAATCTTCAATACTACTGCTAGAGGATGGTTCAAACATGCAGCAATACTGGTCATGTTTTTTAGTTATATTTGGCAGACATGAATTGACCCAGGGAATAAATGAATTGACCCAGGGAATAAATGAATCTGTGAATAAAGGACTGTATCATTAGTGGTGTTCCATAAATAATTATTAGAAGTATTATGATTGATTCTTAAACTGTAGAATGAGATGTTTCAAGAGCAACAAAAGCTAGAGCATCATCATCATACCATCCCCTGATAGTGTAAATGGAGATAATACTAGGAGCCACTGTTGCCACACCATACTTAAAGTGAAGTCATCTCATATTTGGAGGACTGTTATCAAGTATGCTTTTTGGAGGAAATAACTGGGAAGGGACAGTCTTCTGGTGGCCTAGTTGACTTTTAACTGCCAAGTACAGAGATGAGAACTCCTATGACTCATGGTATGTTATTCAAGTATATCCTTCAAGCCAGCTGCTCTCTGGTCCTAGATATTTCACATTTGCCTCATTTCCAGGATAGCAATGACTAAATCTAATTTTGTTTCCAATGGATTTTGATGAGAAGCTCTACAAGTATCACCAACCTAACTGGGAATATTGCAACCATTAAAGCTAAGCTTAAAATAAAAAACTGAAAATGTTTTCCTAAACAGTGAAATTCCAATATTCACAGTGATGAAATAGAGAAAAAAGTGACCTGAGAGAGTAAATAGTCTAAAGGTTATTTCTATTCTATGAAACAAAGAGTTTTGGCTTTTCATTTGAAAATGAATGAGACTGACATCCACTGAATTCACTAGTCCTTGAAGAAAGAAAATAAAATCCCATTAAAAGGCTGACTAAAAAAATCTACCAAAACCAAAGACAGCTCCCTAGATAACTACCCCATCCAGTTCCCTGAAAATAATCAAGGACATATTTAAAAATTACTAAAATTATATTAACCAAAAAACCTGCTTATGCCAACAAAGGATATTATTGAACCTGGTCAATTTTTTCTTTTAATAAATGTATTTATTTATTTATTCATTTATTTTTGGCTGCATTGGGTCTTCACTGCTGTGCATGGGCTTTCTCTAGTTGCGGTGAGTGGAGGCTACTCTTCGTTGCAGTGTGTGGGCTTCCCATTGCGGTGGTTTCTCTTGTTGTGGAGCACAGACTCTAGGCGTGTGGGCTTCAGTAGTTGTGGCACGCGGGTTCAGTACTTGTGGCTCACGAGCTCTAGAGCGCAGGCTCAGTAGCTGTGGCACACGGGCTTAGCTGCTCCACGTCACGTGGGATCTTCCCAGACCAGGGATTGAACCTGTGCCCCCTGCATTGGCAGGTGGATTCTTAACCACTGTGCCACCAGGGAAGTCCCATGAACCTGGTCAATTTATAGTATTAAAATAAGTTCTGAGAATTATTTGCCATGTGTTGTTTATAACCCAAACAAAGTGATGTCCAGAATAAATTATATACTTGAGACTTAGCTACTCATTCTTGGCTGAATGTGAGGCTTTACAATCATAACAAGTAAAAGTCAGGGCAGATGTGTAAATCATCAAATTTGAATGCATTCTCTAAACCACATACAGATCCACTGGCAAAGAGTGGCAGTCATACTGATCAAGGGGTTTAAACACAAAAAACAAACTAATCACTGGCTGACCACTAAGCTATGCTGATCCAGGGGCAACCCCTAGTAAGCAAGGCTTTAAAAATAAAACAAAACAAAACAAAAACCCAGTAAGTACAGATATCAGTGGCATTCACTGCAGGTAAAACAGACTCCACAGACTTAATCTAGAAAAGTCACTACTAAACAAACAAAAATACAACAACAACAACCAGCATCAAGGGAGGAGATTAGAAACCAAAGTTGGTATAATTTATCTAAAATGTATGGTTTTCACAAAAATTACAAGACATAGGAAGGAACAGGAAAATACGGGCCATAAACTGAAAAGCAGTAAAAAGAAACTGTCTCTGGGGGACCTCAGATGCTCAACTTAGTAGACAAAGACTTCAAGGTAGCTATCATAAAAATACATGAAAAGAACTAAAGGAAACTATGTTTAAAGAACCAAAGTGCATTACAGCAAAAAAGCCTAGTCAAATAGAGTATTATTGATACAGAGATAGAAATTATATATACATTTTAAAAAGGAACCAAATGAGAAATTCTGAAATTGAAAAGCACAAGGACTCAACAGCATATTTGAACTTGCAGGAGAAAAAAGCAGGGCTCTTGAAGACAGATCAAAAGAAATTGTCCAATCTGAAGAACACAAAGAAAGAAGAATCAAGCAGAATGAAAGAACCTCAAAGGGTCACCATCAAGCAAAACAACATATGTGCAAAGGGAGACCCAGAAGGAGAGAACAGAGAAAAAGGGCCAAAATATATTTGGAAAAATAATGTTAGCAACTTCTCAAATATGAAAATAATTAATCTACACATCCAAGAAGCTCAATGAACTCTAAACAAGATAAACACAAAGATATCCAAACATGGTCCTAAAGCCAAGGTACTAAAAGCCAAGGACAAAAAGAATAACCTAAAAGCACCACAATACAGGACACAATAGAAAAGGTTAATAGCACATTTCTCATCAGAAACAAAAGGTAGTGAAAACCAGAAGGTAGTGGAAAGACATATTCAAAATGGTGAAAGGAAAAAACTGTCAATCAAGAATTCTGTATCTGGCAAAACTATCTTCAAAAGAAAAAGCAATGATGCTGGGGCAACTAGAATCACATGCAAAAGAACTAATATGGACCCCTACATCACACCACATACAAAAGTTAACTCAAAATGGATCAAAGACCTAACGTAAGAGATAAAATATAAAACTCTTAGAAAAAAATAGATGAAAGGAAATTCATCAAAATTTTTTGTACATCGAAAGATACCAACAGAAAGTAAAAAAAAAACAATTCAGGGCTTCCCTGGTGGCACAGTGGTTGAGAGTCCGCCTGCCAATGCAGGGGACATGGGTTTGTGCCCCGGTCTGGGAAGATCCCACATGCCGCGGAGCGGCTGGGCCCGTGAGCCATGGTCGCTGGGCCTGCGCGTCTGGAGCCTGTGCTCCGCAACGGGAGATGCCACAACAGTGAGAGGCCCGCGTACCACCAAAAAAAAAAAACAAACCACAATTTAGTGGAAGAACATTTTTGTAAATCCTGTATCTAATAAGGGACTTGTTGCTAAAATATGTAAAGAACACTTACAACTCAATAACTAAAAGACAACGCAATTAAAAAATAGGCAAAGGATCTGCATAAAGATTTCTCCAAAAAAGACATATAAATGGCCAACAAATACATAAAAAGATGTTCAGCATCATTAGTCATTAGGGAAATGCAAATTAAAATCACAAGATACCACCTCTAACATTCTAGGATGGTATCATAAATTTAAAAAACAACAACAGAGAATAATAGAAGTTGGGGTAGATTTGGAGAAATTAGAACTTTCATACATTGCTGAGGGAATGTAAAATGGTACAGTCATTATGAAAAGTTTCACAATTCCTTAAAAGGTTAAACATAGAATTAACACATGATCAGCAAATCCACTCCTAGTGTTTCTTTTTATACCCAAGATAAATGAAAACATAAGTTGATAGAAAAATGTGTACATGTGACTTCCCTGGTGGCGCAGTGGTTGAGAGCCCGCCTGCTGATGCAGGGGACACGGGTTCGTGCCCCGGTCCGGGAAGATCCCACATGCCGCGGAGTGGCTGGGCCCGTGAGCCATGGCCGCTGAGCCTGCGCATCCGGAGCCTGTGCTCCACAACGGGAGAAGCCACAACAGTGAGAGGCCCGCGTACCAAAAAAAAAAATGTGTACATGAATATTCAAGGCAGTATTATTCATAATAGCCAAAAAAAAAAAAAAAGAAACTACGTAAATGTCCATCAACTGCTGAACGGATAAACAAAAACTGTATATCCATATAATGGAATATTATTCAGCCACAAAAACAAATGGATGGAAACATTAAACTGAATGAAAAAAGCCAGACATAAAAAACAACATATTGAATGAAATACATGAAATGTTCAAAATAGGCAAATCCATAGAGAAAGAAAGCCAATTAGTGGTTGCTAGAGGATGTGAGGAGAGAAAATTGGGACTGACTGTTGAAAGGTATAAGATCTCCTTTTGGGGTGATGGAAATGTTCTTGGACTAGATAGTGATGATGTTGCACAACTCTGTGAATATACTAAAAAAACACTGAACTGTGCACTTTAAAATAGTCAATTTTACGTTAAGTGAATCTCAATTTTCAAAAAATATATCTCAATTTTTTAAAAAGTAGTCAAAAATGGAGACAAAATAAAAATCTCAACAGATAATAAAAGACTAAGAGAATTTGTGGCTTATAGACCTTCCTTACAAGGAATACTGAAGGAAGTCCTTCAGGCTTAAAAGGAAATGGCACCAGATGGTAATCTGAATGTACACCAAGAAATGAAGTGTATAAGTAGGTAAATATGCAGGGAAATATAAAGGAAAGCATAATTACATAGTTTTTTCTTCTCTTAACTGATTTAAAGACAAGTGCATAAAACAGTAACTGCATTAAACTGTACTGTTGGGCTTAAAACATATACAGGTTTAATATGTATGGTAACAAAGGAGAGATGAGAAAATGAGTATGCTTTATATTTGTTTAGGGGAAGTTTTTAAACTACAAATTCAAAATTTTAAAATATATCTAAGGCTATTTTTTCCCGGGAGAGGTTTGATAATTCATATCTTTCAAGGAATTTGTCCATTTCATTTAAATTGTCAAATTTATTGGCATAAAGTTGCCATTTCCTTTTTTTTTTTTAATGATGTCTGGAATTTTTTTTTAATATTTATTTATTTGTTTAGGCTGCGCTTGGTCTTAGTTGCCGCACACGGAATCGTCACTGAGGCATGCAGGATCTTTAGTTGCGGCATGTGGGATCTTTCAGTTGCAGAATGTGGACTTAGCTGCGGCATGTGGACTCTTTAAGTTGCAGCATGCGAACTCTTACAGTTGCGGCATGCACGCAGGATCTAGTTCCCTGACCAGGGATCAAATCCAGGCACCTTGCATTGGGAGTGCGGAGTCTTACCCACTGGACCACCAGGGAAGTCCCTATCATTTCCTTTTAATTATTTTAATGTATTTCTTTTCAATCATTTTAGTATTTGTAATGTTATCTCCTCTCTCGTTCTTGATACTGGTAATTTATGTTGTCTTTATTTCCTAACCAATCTGGCTGGAGGTTTATTGCTTGGTTACCTGATTTTTAATAACCAACTTTTGTTTTCTTTGATCTTTCTTTTTGTTTTTTGGTTTTATCTTTCATGGACTTCTGCTTTTATCTTTATAATTTCTTCCTTTTGCTTAAAAGTTTATATTTCACACTGTACTTTCCATATAAATACCTCAGCTGTATCCCATAAATTTGATACATTTTCATTATCATTCAGCTCAAAATATTTTCTAGTTTCAAGGTCCAGCTCCAAATCAACCCAGTCCTAAGAAGCCTTCTTCAATAGTTTCAGTTAACACTAATAGACTCCTAACAGCTGATATATAGTATCAATTGTTGGATTCTGGGAATGCATAGTATTAGAATTTCAAGCAAATATTTTCCACAATTTTACAATCCCATTTCTCAGAATAAAATAATTTTAAATTCTTTCAAGTACTTATACATACATATTTACTCTGGCTGTTATTTCCTCTTCAGGAAGATCTAATTTATCCTCCTCCATATCACTAACTTTTACTTGTTTCACTACTTCCAAAAGCAGTGAATCACTGGAAGGCTGCAAGTGCTGGATACCTGTTTAAACATAAAATGCTTGTTAAACACAAAGTAGGAAAATCATATCACACTCCTTCTGTAATTTCTGACTGTTAATTATATGAATAATGTGTATAATAAGTAAGGTACTTGAAATTTTCTAAGATAAGCGACTTACTACAGAGAAGTTTTTATACATGATTTAGAGTTATCTATGGTGCTTGCCTGTGATTTTTTAAAATAATTATACATATAATACAAGGAATAAATGTTTTAAAAGATGGTATTTATATTTAATGATGGTATTATTTCAGAAACAGACCAAGTAATCTCTCTAATCATATTTACTTCTAAAGCATACTACTAAGTAAGTTAAAGAATTATTCTCACTACATTAATTCAATGGAATTATTTTTACTGTGCATTTGAACTACAGAAATATTAAGAAAGAATGTGACAAATTATTTTTAACTGCAAGATAATACAAAGACCAAAAGCTGAAGTGTTCCTTTCTATTGTGCATGGAATTTAATAGATAATTCTGATACATATATATGCAACAAATGTCATGAACTATGCATTAATGTAAGAAGGCAGAGCTAGTGTAATGGAAAGAAGATGGGCTGTGAAATGGTAAACCTAAATTCAAATTCTATTCTGCCATTTATTAATCATATGACCCCTCTGAATCAATGTTTTTGCAACTGTGAAATGGAGATACATCACATCACACATAAAATAAATAAATGGTAGCTATTCTTATTGCACATTCATCTCTCAATTATCTGGTGGCATAAGAATAGTAATAAAAATATATGCATAATGTGTAGGTAGGACTGGAAAAAATGTATATGTTTAACTATGAATAAAGACATTTCATGTGTATAATAAAAACAATTCATGCTGAATAACAAAACACTGTAAAGATGACAAAACCTCCCTTAATTTCTCAAATGGTATCCTTGCTCTGACATACAAAATGAATTAACCTAATGTACAGCTGCATTTCTCTTTTATAAATCTGCTTTGAGCACATACAAGTCTAGATAATCTGATACAAATAGAAATATACTGATGAAAATACTTATAAACAAATATATGGAGTAGGTAAAACATTCTGCAGTTAATTCTGAAGTAAACTTCAAGGAACTTTAAAGAGTTTTAAAGACTGAGGCCACTGGTTTTATACTACTATCAATTTCACTTACTTTCATTCATTCATTCATTCATTCATTTAGCCATGCTGTGTGGCTTGTGGAATCTTAGGTCCCTGACCAGGGATCGAACCCAGGCCCTCGGCAATAAAAGTGCAGAGTCCTAACCACTGGACTGCCAGGGAATTCCCCCAATTTCACTTTGAAATGTATGATTTTTTTCTTCTGTACAATTTTATTATCATCATTATACTTGGGATAATTTTGAAAACTAGGTAAGGAAAGGAACAGAGATGGAAAAAGAGAAAGGACACTGGTTTTCCCGGACTTAAAACAACTGAGACCAAGAAGAAGAAACATAAAATTATACCTGCATACATGTGTAAGAGGGTTGAAGAAGGAGGGAAAGGGACAGGGAATTTCCTGGAGTGGGATTTATTGGCAAAAATGAAGAAAAAATAGAGAACACTCTTCCTTAAATATTACTAAATTGAAGTCATTCACCAAAAGATGTTTTCTGCGTGGTAAGTATAAAATTTTAAGAGGTAGAGAAAGTATAATAGTCTCAGGACATATACTGGGAGGACAAGCTATACACACTGACCGTTCCTGTATAAGACACTCTTTGTACCATGGACAAGGCCATTATTTTACATTAAGGGAAATCACTTACTGTGTCTGATTTATTTCAGAATATAAGACTCTAAATGGCAGGTATCATAGCTCTCAATTTTATGGCATTTACTGTACTGGCCAATATATTAAGGCAATTTTAAAAAGTAAGATTAAAATACTGGTACTCATTTCATCTATAACTTAGTCACTAAACATAAGGTGCACAGATGCTCAGTCAGATGGCTATAAAGGAAGGGCTTCATAAGAATTTTAGAAACTCTTTAAAATCTGTTTTGATATACTGCAAGGTTATGCATTTTTAAGCACTTTTTTCTAGAAAAAAGGCATTGGCCCATCTAGACACTAAATGTCTGGAGTTCTATACGAAGAACAGGTCATAGAAGAAAGGCCTAAAGAGCTGCTAAGAATTCTAAATATTGAATATATTTAACATTAAACTCAGTTTTGGTAAGCAAAAGGCTAAGGTTAAAGGACCATGTTTTACTATACCATAATGGAGATAGAGATGATACATTTCACATCAACTACAGTATAATTTTATGAGTTTAAATTACATTTTTCCTTGAAAAACTGCAATCAATTGAAATAGGAAGTCATTTTAGATTTAGGCCAAAGGCAACATACACAACCACTTAAATATCAATTATAAAATGTCACCCTTCTCGCATGATTAAATAATTTTGAAAAAATGAAAACAATAAACAATCCCCACCAACACCCTCATTATCTTCAATAAATAATTAAACAGCCATTGAAACTCACCTAGATTATCTCTCAAAGCACTAGCTTCATCATGGGTTTTGAAGTTATAATTTGGCACCAATTTAAGTCTCATGCGGGAATAATTTTCTACGTTAGCTAGTTTCCAGTGACGTGGATTTTGTTTCCTATGAATATTCATAAGTAAACAAATAAAACTATTTCGCTTAAAATTACAAAGACTGGTTATTGAAATAGAGTATCAGGTACTTTACATTTTTTTGGCACCATTTTATAAAAACATTCACTTTCCTTATCTCATTTGACCCAAACAACCCCAAGAAAAAAACCAATGTTATTATGCATATCAACAGTATATACCTGAGGAATCTAAGACAGGCCCAAGATGCCATGTGATTTACAGGTACAGGAATAAGATTTGAACATAAATCTTCAGACTTACAGCTTGATATATTTTACTCTTTCACTGTTACAAGGAAGTTCTTAACTAGCTATTTAGGAGTTTATTCCAAATACAGTTTTCAAAATAAAATAATAAGTTTAGTACAAATAAAGATAATATAATTGCAAATGGATCAAAGATCTAAATATAAGAGTTAAAGCTCTTAGAGGAAACAATAGGAGTAAGTCTTCATGACCCTGGATTTGGGAATGGTTTCTTAGATAAGATATCAATAACATAAGCAACAAAAGAAAGAAACAGATAAACTGGACTTCAAAATTCAAAGCTTTTGTGCATCAAAGGCCACTATGGAGAAAGTGAAAAGACAACCTACATATTTATAGACAATATATCCAATAAGGGTCTATTATTGAAAAAAAAAACCTCTTACAGTTCAACCACAAGAAGTCAAACAATCCAATTTAAAAATGGGCAAAAGACTTGAATAGACATTTTTTTAAAGAAGATATACAAATGGCCAACAAGTACCTGAAAAGATACTCAATGTCATTAGTCATTAGGGAATTGCAATGAAATCATAAGATACCACTGCACACCCACTAGGATGACCATAATTAAAAAAAAAAAGACAAGTCTTGGTAAGGTTGTAGAGAAACTGAAACCCTCAAACATTGCTGATAGGAATGTAAAATGATGCAGCTGCTGTTAAAAACCGTTTGGCAATTCCTCAGTAAGTTAAACACAGAATTACCATATGACCCAGTAATTCTTCCAGTACATAAGCAAGAGAATTAGAAACAGGTGTTGAAACAAACACTTATCCACAGATGTTTACAGCAATACTATTCACAACAGCCACAAGGAAAGCAACACGATGTCCATCATCCATTCCACACAATGGAATATTATTCAGCCATAAAAAGGAAAGAAAGTAATGATACATGCTACAACATAGTGAAAATACTAAGCTAAATGAAAGAAGCTGGGCACAAAAGGTCACATACTGAATGACTTCATTTATATGAAATACCCAGAATAGGCAAATCCATAGAGACAGAGAGTAGATTGGTGGTTGCCAGTGGTTGGGGGAAGGGATAATAGCTAGTGACTGCTTAATGGGTCCAGGGTTTCTTTTTCAGGTGATGAAAATGTTCTGAAGCTGGACAGTGGTGATTATTACACAACATGAGGAATGTACTTAATGCCACTAAATTGTACATTTTAAAATGGTTAAAATAGCAAATTTTATATTAAGTGTATTTTACCACAGTAAAAAAGGGCTGTTAAAAAATGTGTGTGTGTATAAAATATAATTCAGCAAAACAGAAGTGACTTAGGATCAAATAAAGAAATTGTAAAATATTCAAATACACATCGTCACTAACCCTAGCTCAAAGAGGTGGTATCAGGAAGACAGAAGTAAATGGAATCAAAACAAATTCTATGTCACAGGTTAAGAGTAAAGGAAATAACTCCATGGTGAAAAACATATACACACAAAGCTCTACACATACCGAACTTATAATCCATAAAAGGCAAGCAAATTAGTTAAAAGTCATCTTTTAAAAATTGAACATTTTAAAAATTGGATTGGAGAGGTCACTGATTCATAAAGTTCTAGATCAGAGCTCTAAAGAAAAAAGGGTATTTAATGAACGATAGACACCTACCTTTCAGCCCAAGGTCCCCTTTCACATGTAAGATAGAGCTTTATTGCCTTCCAGCGTCTCAGAGTGGCTAACTGTGGACTGCTAAGTTGTTTAAGCATATTATTATACCTCAAGTTCTCTTGCCGTGCTTTTCGATTAAATGGCTCCACAAAAAACTCCTGAAAGAAACAGCAATAAATAATAGCACTGAATCATATATTTAGAGGTATATTTAAAATTTAATGCCATAATTTTAAACATCTGACCCAATAAAATCAAGCAATGAAAGAAAGAAGCTGGTAACCAACAAGATTTTCTTATTCCATTAGAATCATTTCTTTAATATAATTCTAGCTATAATCTACTTGTATTTTTTAAAACTTAAGAAAGTAACTAACCAACAATAAACATGTGAAGAACTTCAAAAATGTGAAGTGTCTCAACATAAGATTTTAAATCTCAGAATTATTAACCTTATACCATCAAGTAAAATGATTTTCTTTTGAGATCTTTTGATTAATGAGGCATTTGGAATGTGACTCAAGTTTAAATAAAGTAAAAGGAAGAGTAACCACATTCCACTCTACTGTTGATGGCCTGAAAGGCAATGCCAAAGACAAAAGAAATCTATAGGGGCAAATCTCTCACAATGAAAAATTCCATCACTTAAGAGTGCTACTCTCTGAACAGCATCCTAGCTAGCAAATGAATTCACATACCTATTCAAGTTTTCAGGATAAAATAGATTCTGATAATAAGTTCTACCAAGATATAACTCTAAGCTCTGAAATTAAAAATTTTAAGTTTTCAAAAAGACAAGAGGTAAGCCTGGCTTATCTAACTCACACTGACATTCATTTATGAGGAAATATTAGGGACTAAAATAGTATTTAACTTGTTTCAAACAAATAACACTGAATCACATTAAAATGAATAGTTAAAGACATTGATTTAAGAGACACCTTTTAGGGACTTCTCTGGTGGCGCAGTGGTTAAGAATCCACCTGCCAATGCAGGGGACACGGGTTTGGTCCCTGGTCCAGGAAGATCCCACATGCCACAAAGCAACTAAGCTTGTGAGCCACAACTACCGAGCCTGCACTCTGGAGCCCGCCACAACTACGGAAGCCTGTGCACCCTACGAGCCCTGCTGCAACTACTGAGCCCACGTGCTGCAACTACTGAGCCTGCATGCTGCAACTACTGAAGCCCGTGCACCTAGATCCCGTTCTCCACAACAAGAGAAGCCACTGCAGTGAGAAGCCCAGGTACCACAACGAAGAGTAGCCCCCGCTCGCAGCAACTAGAGAAAGCCCACGCACAGCTATGAAGACCCAACACAGCCAAAAATTAAAAAAAGACATCTTTTAAAGAGGCAGTACAGACGTGTGTGGCTATAAGCTTTGGAACTAGACCTGGGTACAAATCTTAATTCTCTGAAGCTCAGTACCATCACCTGTAAGATGGGGCTGACAGTAATTGTCATCATAAAGATTAAGATTTAATGTGCTTAATATAATGCCAGAAAAGTAGCAAGCTCTCAATAAATTATAGTTATTATTATAATTGTTACCGTAACTACTACTATATTTGTAGGAAATCAATGATTTGGGAGACAGTGTTATCGAATATTTAAAACAGATCATTGCTGAGACAACTGAAGAAGTCATGAAAGCTCCATGATAATTAAACATCAATTTCACAGTTTTGAAGTTCAAGCACATATGGATATTCTTTTTTTTTTTGGTTGTGTTGGGTCTTCGTTTGCTGCATGCAGGCTTTCTCTAGTTGTGGCGAGCGGGGGCTACTCTTCGTTGCGGTGGCTTCTCTTGTTGTGAAGCATGGGCTCTAGATGCATGGGCTTCAGTAGTTGTGGCACGTGGGCTCAGTAGTTGTGGCTCACGGGCTCTAGAGAGCAAACTTGGTAGTTGTGGCCCATGGGCTTAGTTGGTGCATGGCATGTGGGATCTTCCCGAACCAGGGATCGAACTCATGTCCCCTGCATTGGCAGGCAGATTCTTAACCACTGCGCCACCAGGGAAGTCCTCATAAGGATATTTTTTTTCTTTTTTTAAAGAGAGAAGCAAATCTGCCTTTATTCTTAGAAAACGTGATCACCAATGATGAAAATCCAACGGCATCTACCAAAGAGCTACTAGAATAAATGAGTTTAGAAAGGCTGCAGGATACAACATCTTTTACAGGAAGCTAACTCTTCCTAACAAAAGGCCTATATGACTGTCCTAGCAGTTTTTCTTCACTGATCTGAGACAAGGCCAGTAAGCCACGAAGCTCCTTATTCGAGTGTTTCTCGGTCGTTTGCTCTTGTCATACAAACCCAGTTTTTAAACAAATTTTACTAAGGAGACCCAGTAGTGACTGGGATGTGGGAAACCAGCATTCTGGTGGGAGGGTACATTTTCTGTACAGTTTGGCAAGCAATTTCACACACTGCAGATTGAGAGCTTTAAATATTTAACCAATTCTACCTCTTGTAGTCTATCTTAAGAAAACAATCATTCAGGCAAAGCTCTATATACAAGCATTCCACTGAATCATTACCTATAATATGGCAAAAATTGAAAATAATTTAAACATTCAATAATGTATCTTTTATGTATCCATTCAATAATGCTTTTGAAGAACTTTTAGAAAAAGGTTCATGTTAGATGAAAAATATCAGGAAAAATGCTAAACTTGCAAAATATTATTACTGTTACATATTTACTACATAAATACAACTATAAAACTAAGAAAATATTCCAGAATGTGGACAGTAGTTAATACTGAATGACAGGACCTATCCTCTTCCACTTCTTAAACTGTCTTCAATTACGTTTGTACTACTTGAATATCTGAATCACAGAACCTCCCCTCCAATCTAAGGACAAAGGAAAGAATATTTAAAGGTGCTATATTTGAAAATAAAGTCAGACACTGCATCGTAGCTCAGTTTTATTTTCAGTAGTTAAGAAACATTTAAGCACCAAACAAAGCAAGTGAACCCTCAGCACCCAAGGGCCAGTAGAGGCAAAAGATGAGGCCCCCATAGTAAAGTGGCAACTACTGCAGGAATCACTGCCCTAGGAGGGATGCACTGTCTAGGAAGGGACACAAGTTTAGACCTTAACCCCTTTCCCTAGCCCTGACTTAGTGGGCAACAGGGGGCCCAAAGCGCTGCATGGTCCGGATCACCAGAGAAAGCTGGTCAAGAAAGTTGACGATGGAAATTCGGAGAAGGTGGGAATCCAGCTCTCCAGCGGACCACCAGGACGCTGCCGCTATGAGCTCCTTCCCAATCGCCCCTTGGTGCGCTTCGGCACCTGGGGCCAGGGACCCACGGGCAATCTCCGCCTCCAAGGTGGATGGGAAAGGCACGCTTTGGGCAGATACGTGTGGCCGGCTTCCCGGACCTTTGGCCGTGGATGCGGGGTGTCCACCCGGCCCCGAAGAGTGCTGTGCCACCACGGCACGCAGAGCTCTGTAGTTTACAGCGGCGGCAGCATCCGCGCTGCAGGGGCCACCTGGCCACCCCTGCCACCCCAGCTGCCCAGGACTTCAGTGCCACCCGCCATCCTGCCTGCGCCCCCCATAAGGATATTCTCAAATCAGGTTTTCCTAGAAAAGCTAAGTGTGAAGTTAAAGAGAAAATGCTGGTTGGTATAGTAGTTGGTAGAACATCTTTGAGGGCAATGTAACAGTAATTATTATCATAATTGCTCCATACCGGTAATTCCACTTATTCTAGGGAAGTCATTGTGGATAAGCATAAAAATATGACTACAGAGACAATCGATACTATTTATAATAAAGAAGAAACTGGTAAATTAGGTCTAAAACCGGGAAATAAGTTTAAATCCTCTAATACATAACATAATGGAATATTAGACAATCATATGATGGCATGGAAAAATGTTCACAGTACATTTTAAGAAAGTAGTAGCAAATGAAACTACCATTTTGGTTAAACCAAATATATACATAAAAATACAGGAAGGATAATATACAAAAATATTAGTAGTGGTGGATTACAAATGTTTCTTTTTATACCTAAGTTATGGAATAAACATGTGTTTTTATTTGGTCTTCTCTAATTTGTTTCATCTGTGTTCTCTAGTTTTTAGCATATAGATTCTATACATATTTTGTTAGATAGATATCTACGTACCTCATTCTTTTTAGACCTATTGTAAATAGTATTTTTTAAATTGCAGTTTCCAATTGCTCGTTGCTAGTATACAAAAATGATTAAATTTTGTGTATAGATATTGTGCCCTACAATGTTGCTAAATTCATTAATTATAGATTTCTGATAGATTCCTTAGGATTTTCTACGCAGATAATTATGTGATCTGCAAATAGTTTTATTTCTTCCTTCCCAATATAAATGTCTTTTATTTTCTATTCTTATTGCATTTGCTTTGTCTTATAGTACAATAGTGACTAAGAAGAGTGAAAGTGAACATTCCACCCTAGTCTCTATTTTATGGGGAAAGCACTCAGTTTTTCACCATTAAATATGAAGCTAGCTGTACGATTTTTGTAGAGATTTAGGTATTCCCTTCTAACCCTAGTTTGCTAAAAACTTTGATCCTAAATGGATGTTGAATTTTCTCAAATGCTTTTTCTGCATCTACTGATATGATCATGTACTTTTTCTTGATAAGTCTATTAATGTGACTGATTATTAACTGATCATCAAATGTTGAACCAGCCTTGCATTCGCAACAGACACTCTACCTGGTTGTGATGTATTTTTTTTTATACATTGCTAGATTTGGTTTGCACCTATGTTCCCAAGGGATACTGGTCTTTAGTTTTCTTGCACTGTTTTTATATGGTTTCAATATGAGGGTAATATTGCCTCATATAATGAGTTGGGAAGTTATGCCACTTTTCAATTTTCTGAAGAGAGTGTGAGGAATTGGTGTAATTTCTCCGTTAAACATTTGGTAAAATTTGCCACTGAAACCATCTGGGCCTAGAGTTTTCCCTCTTGGAAGGTATTTAACTATAAATTCAATTTCTTTAACAGAGAACTATCCAGGTTATCTACTTATTATTGAATTAGTTTGGGAAATTTGTAGTTGTCAAGAAATTGATCCATTTCATCTAAATCATCTTATTTATGTGCACAGATTAGCCTGTAGTAGTCCCTTATTATCATGTTGATGTCTGTGAAGTCAGTGGTGATTCACTTCTGGTATGAGTAATTTTTCACTTTTTTTCCCTCAATTTGGCTAGAAGTTTATCAATTTTATTGATATCTTAAGCAGATTTTGGTTTCATTGATTTTCTCTATTGTTTTTCTGCTTTCAATTCTGTTGATTTCTGCTTTTTAATAAGGGAATTCCGTGGTGGTCCAGTGGTTAGGACTTGGCGCTTTCACTGTGGTGGCTCAGGTTCAATCCCTGGTCGGGGAACTAAGATCCCACAAGCCGCATGGCATGGCCAAAACAAAAAAATAACAAACGAAAAAACCAAACTAATGTAATTTAGTTTACTTTTTCAAATTCCTTAGGGTAGAATGAACTTATACTAAAAAAGAAGAAAGGTCTCAAATTACTAAGTACTTTGTATTATAAATTTCCCTCTAAGCCCTGATACATACTCAGCCTCCTTAAAGATTTCTACTATCAGCCTGATAGACTTTTTACATAATCACTATGTACAGAACATTTTGATATTAATTTTTAAGTTCTTATCTGTTTTTCTTCCAATTCTCAAATAATTTTCGGACAAACAATAAGAAACACTGTTCGGACTGAAGTGCCCTGGAGCCTGAGGGGAGGACGGCCTCACTAAGGCTGCCGGCTCTGAAGGGGCCCCACCAGCTGAAGCCACAACAGTCCTTGGGACCGTGGGCCAGAGTGAGTATAACGTGGAGGAGCTTAAACATGGCGGAAGAGTAAGATGCGGAATCACCTCCCTCCCCACAAATACATCAGAAATACATCTATCTAGGGCTTCCCTGGTGGCGCAGTGGATGAGGGTCCGCCTGCCGATGGAGGGGACACGGGTTCGTGCCCCGGTCCGGGAAGATCCCACATGCCACGGAGCGGCTGGGCCCGTGAGCCATGGCCGCTGAGCCTGCGCGTCCGGAGCCCGTGCTCCGCAACGGGAGAGAGGCCACTACAGCTAGAGGCCCACGTACTGCAAAAAAAAAAAAAAAAAAAAAAAAAAAGAAATACATCTATCTAAATGTGGAACAACCCTACAGAACACCTACTGAACGCTGGCAGAAGACCTCAGGCCTCCCAAAAGGCAAGAAACTACCCACGTACCTGGGTAGGGTAAAAGAAAAAAACAGAGACAAAAGAATAGGGACGGGACCTGCACCAGTGGGAGGGAGCCGTGAAGGACGAAAGGTTTCCACACACTAGGAAGGCCCTTAGCGGTTGGAAACTGCGGGTGACGGAGGGGGTAAGCTTCAGAGTCACGGAGGAGAGCACAGCAACTGGGTTGCGGAGGGCAAAGCGGAGAGACTCCTGCACAGAGGATCAGGGCCGACCGGAACTCACCAGCCCGAGAGGCTTGTCTGCTCACCCGCCGGGGCGGGCGGGGGCTGGGAGCTGAGGCTCGGGCTTCGGAGGTCAAGCTCCCAGGGAGAGGACTGGGGTTGGCTGCATGAACACAGCCTGAAGGGGGCTAGTGCGCCACGGCTAGCCGGGAGGGAATCCAGGAAAAGTCTGGACTTGCCCAAGAGACAAGAGAATTTTCCTTGCCTCTTTATTTCCTGGTGTGTGAGGAGAGGGTATTAAGAGCGCCGCTTAAGGGAGCTCCAGAGACGGGCGCGAGCCACGGCTATCAGCGTGGACCCCAGAAACAGGCATGAGATGCTAAGGCTGCTGCTGCCGCCACTAAGAAGCCTGCGTGCGAGCACAGGTCACTATCCACACCTCCCCTCCCGGGAGCCTGTGCAGCCCACCACTGCCAGGGTCCCATGATCCAGGGACAACTCACCCGTCAGAAAGCACAGTGCGCCTCAGGCTCATGCAATGTCCCACCAGCCTCTGCTGCCACAGGCTCGCCCCGCATCCGTACCCCTCCCTCACCCCCGCCTAAGTGAGCCAGAACCCCCGAATCAGCTGCTCCTTTAACCCCATCCTGTCTGAGCAAAGAACAGATGCCCTCGGGCGACCTACACACAGAAGCGGGGCCAAATTCAAAGCTGAACCCTGGGAGCTGTGTGAACAAAGAAGAGAAAGTTCTCCCAGCAGCCTCAGGAGCAGCAGATTAAATCTCCACAATCAACTTGATGTGCCCTGCATCTGTGGAATACCTGAATAGACAACGAATCATCCCAAATTGAGGAGGTGGACTTTGGGAGCAATGATATATATATTTTTCCAACTTTTTCTCTTTTTGTCATTGTGTATGTGTATGCTTCTGTGTGTGATTTTGTCTGTATAGCTTTGCTTTTACCATTTGTCCTAGGGGTCTCTCTGTCCGGTTTTCTTTTTTTTTTAATTACTTAAAAATTTTCTTTTCTTAATTATTTTTTATTTTAATAACTTTATTTTACTTTATTTTATTTTATCTTCTTCTTTCTTTCCTTCTTTTTTTTTTCTCCCTTTTATTCTTAGCTGAGTGGAGGACACGCTCTTGGTGCTCCAGCCAGACGTCAGGGCTGTGCCACTGAGGTGGGAGAGCCAAGTTCAGGACACTGGTCCACAAGAGACCTTCCAGCTTCACATAATATCAAATGGCAAAAATCTCCCACAGATCTCATCTGAATGCCAAGACCCACCTCCACTCAACGACCAGCAAGCTACAGTGCTGGACACCCTTTGCCAAACAACTAGCAAGACAGGAACAGAACCCCATCCACAACCCCATCCATTACTAGGGAGGCTGCCTAAAATCATAATAAGACCACCGACACACCAAAACACACCACCAGACGTGGACCTGCCCGCCAGAAAGACAAGATCCAGCCTCATCCACCAGAACACAGGAACTAGTCCCCTCCACCAGGAAGCCTACACAACCCACTGAACCACCCTAAGCCACTGGGGACAGACACCAAGAACAACAGAAACTACAAACATGCAGCCTGTGAAAAGGAGACCCCAAACACAGTAAGTTAAGCAAAATGAGAAGACAGAGAAACACATAGCAGATGAAGGAGCAAGGCAAAAACCCACCAGACCAAACAAATGAAGAGGAAATAAGCAGTCTACTGGAAAAAGAATTCAGAATAATGATAGTACAGATGATCAAAATCTTGGAAATAAAATGGAGAAAATAAATGTTTAACAAGGACCTAGAAGAACTAAAGAGCAAACAAACAATGATAAACAACACAATAAATGAAATTTAAAATTCACTACAAGGGATCAGTAGCAGAATAACTGAGGCAGAAGAACGGACAAGTGACCTGGAAGATAAAATAGTGGAAATAACTACTGCAGAGCAGAATAAACAAAAAAGAATGAAAAGAAGTGAGGACAGTCTCAGAGACCTCTGGGACAATATTAAACCAACCTTCGAATTATAGGGGTCCCAGAAGAAAAAGAGAAAAAGAAAGGGACTGAGAAAATATTTGAAGAGATTATAGTTGAAAACTTCCCTAATATGGGAAAGGAAATAGTTAATCAAGTCCAGAAAGCACAGAGAGTCCCATACAGGATAAATCCAAGGAGAAACATGCCAAGACACATATTAACCAAACTATCAAAAATTAAATACAAAGAACAAATATTAAAAGCAGCAAGGGAAAAACAACAAATAACACACAAGGGAATCCCCATAAGGTTAACAGCTGATCTTTCACCAGGAACTCTGCAAGCCTGAAGGGAGTAGCAGGACATATTTAAATTGATGAAAGAGAAAAACCTACAACCAAGATTACTCTACCCAACAAGGATCTCATCAGATTTGACGGAGAAATTAAAACCTTTACAGACAAGCAAAAGCTAATGGAATTCAGCACCACCAAACCAGCTTTACAACAAACACTAAAGGAACTTCTCAAGGCAGGAAACACAAGAGAAGGAAAAGACCTACAATAATAAACCCAAAAAAATTAAGAAAATGGGAATAGGAACATACATATCGATAATTACCTTAAATGTAAATGGATTAAATGCTCCAACTAAAAGACACAGACTGGCTGAATGGATACAAAAACAAGGCCCAGGGCTTCGCTGGTGGCGCAGTGGTTGAGAGTCCGCCTGCCGATGCAGGGGACACGGGTTTGTGCCCCGGTCTGGGAAGATTCCACAGGCCGCGGAGCGGCTGGGCCCGTGAGCCATGGCCGCTGAGCCTGCGCGTGCGGAGCCTGTGCTCCGCAACGGGAGAGGCCACAACAGTGAGAGGCCCGCGTACTGCAAAAAAAACAAAAAAAAAAAACAAGGCCCATATATATGCTGTCTACAAGAGACCCACTTCAGACCTAGGGACACATGCACACTGAAAGTAAGGGGATGGAAAAAGATATTCCAGGCAAATGGAAATCAAAAGAAAGCAGGAATAGCAATTCCCATATCAGACAAAATAGACTTTAAAACAAAGACTAGTACAAGAGACAAAGAAGGACACTACATAATGATCAAAGGATCAATCGGAGAAGAAGATATAACAATTGTTAATATTTATGCACCCAACATAGGAGACCCTCAATACATAAGGCAAATACGAACAGCCATAAAAGGGGAAATCGACAGTAATGCAATCATACTAGGGGACTTCAACACCCCACTTTCACCAAGGGACAGATCATCCAAAATGAGAATAAATAAGGAAACACAAGCTTTAAATGATACAATAAACAAGATGGATTTAATTGATATTTATAAGACATTCCCTCCAAAAACAACAGAATACACATTCATCTCAAGTACTCATGGAACATTCTCCAGGATAGATCATATCTTGGGTCACAAATCAAGCCTTGGTAAATTTCAGAACTGAAACCATGTCAAGTATCTTTTCCGACCACAACGCTTTGAGACTAGATATCAATTACAGGAAGAAATCTGTAAGAAATACAAACACATGGAGGCTAAACAACACACTACTTAATAACCAAGAGATCACTGAAGAAATCAAAGGGGAAATAAAAAAAAAAACCTAGAAGCAAATGACAATAAAAACACAACGACCCAATACCTATGGGATGCAGCAAAAGCAGTTGTAAGAGGGAAGTTTATAGCTATACAAGCCTACCTTAAGAAACAAGAAACATCTCAAATAAACAACCCAACCTTACACCTAAAGCAATTAGAGAAAGAACAAAGAAGTCCCAAAGTTAGCAGAAGGAAACAAATCATAAAGATCAGATCAGAAATAAATGAAAAAGAAATGAAGGAAATGATAGCAAAGACCAATAAAACTAAAAGCTGGTTCTTTGAGAAGATAAACAAAGTTGATAAATCATTAGCCAGACTCATCAAGAAAAAAAGAGAGAAGACTCAAATCATTAGAATTAGAAATGAAAAAGGAGAAGTAACAACTGACACTGCAGAAATACAAAGGATCATGAGAGATTACCAGAAGCAACTATATGCCAATAAAATGGACAACCTGGAAGAAACGGACAAATTCTTAGAAATGTACACCTTCTGAGACTGAACCAGGAAGAAATGGAAGATATGAACAGACCAATCACAAGCACTGAAACTTAAACTGTGATTAAAAATCTTCCAACAAACAAAAGCCCAGGACCAGATGGCTTCACAGGCGAATTCAATCAAACATTGAGAGAAGAGCTAACACCTATCCTTCTCAAACTCGTCCAAAACATAGCAGAGGGGGCTTCCCTGGTGGCGCAGTGGTTGAGAGTCCTCCTGCCAATGCAGGGGACAGGGGTTAGTGCCCCAGTCTGGGAAGATCCCACATGCCACGGAGCGGCTAGGCCTGTGAGCCATGGCCGCTAAGCCTGTGTGCCTGGAGCCTGTGCTCCGCAATGGCAGAGGCCACAACAGTGAGAGGCCTGCGTACTGCAAAAAAAAAAAAAAAAAAAAAAATAGCAGAGGGAGGAACACTCCCCAACTCATTCTATGAGGCCACCATCACTCTGATACCAAAACCAGACAAGGATGTCACAAAAAAAGAAAACTACAGGCCAATATCACTGATGAACATAGATGCAAAAATCCTCCACAAAATACTGGCCAACAGAATCCAACAGCACATTAAAAGGATCATACATTATGATCAAGAGGGGTTTATTCCCAGGAATGCAAGGATTCTTCAATGTATGCAAATCAATCAAGATGATACACCATATTAACAAATTGAAGGAGAAAAATCTTATGATCATCTCAACAGATGCAGAGAAAGCTTCTGACAAAATTCAACACCCATTTATGATAAAAACCCTCCAGAAAGTAGGCATAGAGGGAACTTTCCTCAACATAATAAAGTCCATATATGAGAAACCCACAGCCAACATCATCCTCAATGGTGAAAACCCGAAACCATTTCCATTAAGATCAGGAAAAAGACAAGGTTGCCCACTCTCACCACTCTTATTCAACATAGTTTTGGAAGTTATAGCCACGGCAATCAGAGAAGAAAAAGAAATAAAAGGAATCCAAATTGGAAAAAAAGAAGTAAAGCTGTCACTGTTTGCAGATGACATTATACTATACATAGAGAATCCTAAAGATGCTACCAGAAAACTACTAGAGCTAATCAATGAATTTGGTAGAGTAGCAGGATACAAAATTAATGCACAGAAATCTCTTGCACTCCTATACACTAATGATGAAAAATCTGAAAGTGAAATTAAGAGAACACTCCCATTTACCATTGCAACAAAAAGAATAAAATATCTAGGAATACACCTACCTAAGGAGACAAAAGACCTGTATGCAGAAAATTATAAGACACTGATGAAAGAAATTAAAGATGATACAAATAGATGGAGAGAGATACCATATTTCTGGATTGGAAGAATCAACATTGTGAAAATGACTCTACTACCCAAGGCAATCTACAGATTCAATGCAATCCCCATCAAACTACCACTGGCATTTTTCATAGAACTAGAACAGAAAATTTCACAGTCTGTATGGAAACACAAAAGACCCCGAATAGCCAAAGCAATCTTGAGAAAGAAAAATAGAGCTGGAGGAATCAGGCTCCCTTACTTCAGACTATACTACAAAGCTACAGTAATCAAGACAGTATGTACTGGCACAGAAACAGAAATATACATCAATATAACAGGATAGAAAGCCCATAGATAAACCCACGCACATATGGTCACCTTATATTTGATAAAGGAGGCAAGAGTATATAGTGGAGAAAAGACACCTTCTTCAATAAGTGGTTCTGGGAAAACTGGACAGCTACATGTAAAAGAATGAAATTAGAACACTCCCTAACACCATACACAAAAAGAAACTCAAAATGGATTAAAGACCTAAATGTAAGGCCAAATACCATCAAACTCTTAAGGAAAACATAGGCAGAACACTCTATGACATAAATCACAGCAAGATCTTTTTAGGCCCACCTCGTAGAGAAATGGAAATGAAAACAAAAATAAACAAATGGGACCTAATGAAACTTAAAAGCTTTTGCACAGCAAAGGAAACCATAAACAAGACGAAAAGACAACCCTCAGAATGGGAGAAAATATTTTCAAATGAAGCAACTGACAAACGATTCATCTCCAAAATATACAAGCAGCTCATGCAGCTCAATAACCAAAGAACAAACAACCCAAACCAAAAATGGGCAGAAGACCTAAATAGACTGTTTCTCCAAAGGAGATATACAGATTGCTAACAAACACATGAAAGAATGCTCAACATCATTAATCAATAGAGAAATGCAAGTCAAAACTACAATGGGGTATCATCTCACACTGGTCAGAATGGCCATCATCAAAAAATCTAGAAAGAATAAATGCTGGAGAGGGTGTGGAGAAAAGGGAACCCTCTTGCACTGTTGGTGGGAATGTAAATTGATACAGCCACTATGGAGAACAGTATGGAGGTTCCTTAAAAAACTAAAAATAGAACTACTGGGATTCCCTGGTGGCGCAGTGGTTGAGAATCCGCCTGCTGATGCAGGGGACACGGGTTCGTGCCCCGATCCGGGAAGATCCCACATGCCGTGGAGCGGCTGGGCCTGTGAGCCATGGCCACTGAGCCTGTGCATCTGGAGCCTGTGCTCCGCAACGGGAGAGGCCACAACAGTGAGAGGTCCGCGTGCGACAAAAAAAAAAAAAAAAATGTAAATATACTACCACCCTGCGACCCAGCAATCCCACTACTGGGCATATACCCTGAGAAAACCATAATTGAAAAAGAGTCATGTACCACAATGTTCACTGCAGCTCTATTTACAATAGCCAGGTCATGGAAGCAACCTAAGTGTCCACCAACAGATGAATGGATAAAGAAGATGTGGTACATATATACAATGGAATATGGAAATGGAAATATGGAAAATTTGGAAATGGAAATGGAAATGGAATATATGGAATATGGAAAATGGAATATATACCATGGAATATTACTCAGCCATATAAAGGAACAAAACTGAGTTATCTGTAGTGAGGTGAATGGACCTAGATACTGTCATACAGAGTGAAGTAAGTCAGAAAGAGAAAAACAAATACCGTATGCTAACACATATATATGGAATCTGGAAAAAAAAAGAAAGAAAAGAAAAGAAAATGGTCAGAAGAACCTAGGGGCAAGACGGAATAAAGATGCAGACCTACTAGAGAATGGACTTGAGGATACGGGGAGGGGGAAGGGTAAGCTGGGACAAAGTGAGAGAGTGGCATGGACATATATACACTACCAAACGTAAAATAGATAGCTAGTGGGAAGCAGCCACATAGCACAGGGAGATCAGCTTGGTGCTTTGTGACCACCTAGAGGGGTGGGATCGGGAGGGTGGGAGGGAGGGAGATGCAAGAGGGAAGAGATATGGGGACATATGTATACGTATAACTGATTCACTTTGTTATAAAGCAGAAACTGACACACCATTGTAAAGCAATTATACTCTAATAAAGATATTAAAAAAAAATAAAAAACATAAAATATTGTTCGTTTTCAAAGTTCAGTCTTGTTATTACTCTCATTTGAACATTAAATGCTTGAAATCAACATAAAAAACTGGTATTAAAAACATTTAATAATTTTTACCTGAAACTTGAGCTTGCTCTCTCCCCCTTCCCGGTCTCGTTTATGCATATTCACCATTAAGGCTTCATAACAATCCTTCCAATAAAGTGCCATGCTCTCATGACCATCATAAAATGCATGGGTTTCATACTGCTTCATATAAGGTACAATCTTATAAAAAATATACATACGCAAAATTTAATGCATGCTTCCATAAAAATGATAATTTAGTAGAAAAACCCCACTCAACAAAGATGAAACTTACATATTTTTCAATGTAAACTTGCCATTCATTTGAACTGCAATATTCTTGAAAATCTTCGAAAAATGAAGAGCTTCCATTGGTAAAAGGTAAAGAAGGCAGATGCAAGTTCATGAAGAGAAGCTCATAAATTTTGGAAACGAGGGTACGGACAAGCGGAATCAGAAATGAGTATATTTCAGTCTGTTCCTTGATTGATTGTCTTAGAACATGTTCCAGCTTCCCTAAAATGTAACATGCTTCATCCTGATTTTCAATCACCTTGGTCTGAAGAAGGGTGTTTAGCTTAGCTGATGCCACTGCACAAACCTGGAGTAAAATAGTAAAATAAAGCAGATATTTAGTGATAACAAAGTTCTTTGGCTCCTCTTGAAGTTGTTTTTTAAAATAAATTATAAAAGTAACCCATGTTTCATTTGAAATATACAGAAAAGTTAAGAAGTTGATAATTAATCACCCCAGCATCCACTCTACTCCTTCAGAGAGTTTGCAGGAATTCGGGGATGATTCCATCTCTAGTTCTAAAAGATATAAACCAAACAGAATATCCAATCCCTTGCCACAGTGACTGGTTCAGGTAACTCATCTTTCAGTCAACTCATGTCACTATCTTTGTCACATGGATTCATTCAGGGATAGCTTTATCATGCAAAGACACAACTTTTATACAATAACTGTAAAGAACTGTGAAAGGGCTTGGATTTTATCAATACCTCATCTCCAAGCTGACAAGTTAGCCTACCATTGTTTCATAGATGCTGGCAGAAGAATGAGACTCCTGGATCAGAGACGAAGATCTACAGCATTAGCAATAGCCAGAATATCAGCACTTGCCCTGTTCCCCGAAATGTAATTCCATGGTGAGAAATGAACAGAACTAGATGATGCCTGCACACCCAGTGGTTGCATTATAGGAGAGGAACCCCAAGCAAAGTGAACACAAGTCTTTTAAATTGGGTAGTAAGTGTACCTGAACGTTGCCTTGGAAGGAGACATTATCTTCATTATACTGGACAGTAAACAAACCTGCTTTTGCTCTGGAGGGAGACATCATCTCTATCTTCCCAAGCTGTTCTCTATACATGCGTCCTCAAAAAGACAGTTCGTCACAAAGGCATCCAGTGTCTGTATTCACAGGAGCTCCATGAAGAACTACCAACAATGACTCTAGGAAGAAGCACTCTCTTTCTCTGGATATGAACAAGGAAGCATGTAGCCTTAATTGCTGCTGGCAGTGATTTTGTGACAATTAGGGCAGCCAGCTTAAGACAAGCTGACATGATGGAGAGTATGCTGTGAGAACAGCAAACAAATGGAACTAGAGCCTTGACTGAATCATGCCTTAAACTCATCTTAGCTATGGAATTTTCAACTATATGAATCTTCTTAACTAAGTCAGCTTGCATTGATATTTCTGTTATTTGGAATCAAAAGCATTCTTATAGATAAAGGACAGTGAACAGGCAACTGAGTAAAGTTCCCAAGGAAAATACATATCTAGGTCACAAACCCAGGCAAAGGAATATGCTATATTACTCTTAAGCTCTGGCCTTAAACTCCATCCTAGAAAGGTAAATTGATCACGAAGGGGCCTCCTTTCATCTAGACTAGAGAAAGATGGAAGTCTTAAAACCAAAACAGGACAAATGATGTAAAGTGTCTCCTTCTCCCTTAACCCTATAACCCAATTTTGGATCATATTACTTTCAAAATAAAGAAAAGCGCGAGAAAGAAAGGAAGTATTAAAAACTGACATCACTTAAGAATATATATGTGCCTATATACGGAATCTAAAAAAAAATGGTTATGAAGAACCTAGGGGCAGGATAGGAATAAAGATGCAAGTGTAGAGAATGGACTTGAGGACAAGGGGAGGAGGAAGAGTAAGCTGGGACAAAGTGAGAGAGTGGCACGCACTTATATACACTACTAAATGTAAAATAGATAGCTAGTGGGAAGCAGCCGCCTGGCACAGGGAGATCAGCTCGGTGCTTTGTGACCACCTAGAGGGGTGGGATAGGGAGGGTGGGAGGGAGACGCAAGAAGGAGGAGATATGGGGATATATGTAAATGTATAGCTGATTCATTATGCTATAAAGCAGAAACTAACACACCACTGTAAAGCAATTATACTCCAATAAAGATGTTAAAAAAAAAAAAAGAATATATGTGTACCAAAAGCTGATCTGAGCTGTATGCACATGCCTTTGCAGGCCAAGGCAACAATAAGGGATCTCAGGCAGTCTTTCCATGCAAGACTTAAAGAAGCAAACAGCATTGGAGGAAACAACCTCTAAGATGGCTCAAAACTTTAACTTTTCTACTTTTAACTTAAGCCTCTACTAGTGAAGCTTCTCTACCCTTCTCAGGTTTTCCCCAAATCCCTTCACTTTAGTCTTTGAATCTGACTAAAGCAGCTCAAACCCAATAGAGGCCAACAAATGTGAGACAAAAGGTCATAAAATCTCATTATCCAGGAAATACCAATGTTAATATTCTGGGCATTTTTGCTATATGTTTTTAAAAATACTATTCACATGAAAGGTTGAATATTCAGTGCTTTGCTTTTAAGTTAGTATCACAGTATTAAATAACTATAAGTTTATATGTTTATTTAAAATTATAAAGACACTTTCAGTGAATACAATGATTTACTTACCACTGACTTAACTTTGGATACACACACTACCCCCCCACACATAGATATGATAGCCCTGCCCTCACATTATAAAGAGTACTACATTATGGTCACCTGAGAAATGACAAAAAATACCTGGGCCCTAGTTCTCCTGTTTAATTACTGAGTGACGCCCCACACAAAGGCCTTTTTTTTTTTTTTGCGGTACGAGGGCCTCTCACTGTTGTGGCCTCTCCCACTGCGGAGCACAAGCTCCGGACGCGCAGGCTCCGTGGCCATGGCTCACGGGCCCAGCCACTCCGCAGCATGTGGGATCTTCGCGGACTGGGGCACGAACCTGCGTCCCCTACATTGGCAGGCGGACTCTCAACCACTGCGCCACCAGGGAAGCCCACAAAGGCATTTTAAAAAAGCTCCTCTAGGTGATTTCATGTGTAGCTAGTGAAGAGAATCACTGGCTGAGCTAAGACAACTGAAGGAGCAGAAACCCAGACAACGCGGTGACCATATACTGCATCTAAATAAATCAACAACTTAGTCCTGCTTTAAAGACAACCTGGGAAATCCTGGCATTGATGTGAAATCTCCTAATACTTAAATGCTGGCAATTAAATAATGTATGGGCCAAACAAAACAAATTTGCTAGCCAGATTCTTTTTGCAGGCAACTCTATTTAAACCCCTATAAGGGAAGGGGTTCCTTCCCCAGCCTTTAACATGCACAAACTCAGGGAAATATGCTTTTATTCCTGAGGGAGTGAAATTAAACAAGTAGCTAGTGAGAAGTATTATAGGTCACTAACTACTGGTTGATAGGATCAGTCTTACCTGTAGGTGCTGCACACTTCATTTATTTAATAAGTATTTATAGAGTGCTACTATGGTACAGGCACTGGATATTTAATCATGAGCAAATTAAAACAGACATTTTACTTCTCCTTGGAAATCTTACCAAGGATAAAAACACTGAGGGTGATCATGAGTGGAAAAAAACAGAGTTCTATTATCTAAAAAAAGAACTACCTGGTATGCTGGCTGCAAGAGCTTTAACAGCCAGCCACCAGACTCATATTAATAAAAAAGCCAAAAAAGTTACCTTTGTTCTATTTCTAGATGGAGAAAAAAAGAAAACTACAATGAACATCTATGTGTACAAATACTGTTTGGTATTTTAGATTATTACCTCAGGATATAGTTTTAGAGTAGAATTACTAGACAAAGCATATAATAACTTTTTTTGAGTTCTTCATATAATTTTCAAACTGTATTTAAAAGCTGTACAATTCAAATTTTCATCATCCACATATCAGAATGTTTATTTTTTGTTTAGCTTTTCTGCTTTTTCCATGTTTTTTCCAATGACCATGTGTTACCTTTATGATTAGGAAAAAACCCCACTATCTTTAAAAATTTAGTAATGTGGGGAAATGAGTTTAATATAATTGTAAGAAAAATAAAAAAGAACACAAAATTATCAAAATATATGATGGTTTTAATCATCTGAAAAAATATATACAGAGAAAAAAACATTAAAATATTGACAGTTGTTTTCTCTTAGGCTATGGGATGAAGGATGTTTTATCTATTTTTTCTCTTTATGCTTTTTGTGTACTTTCCACAATGAGTATGTTTTCTTTAATGACTGGAAAAGACTATCTGTTGAAAAATATGGTCTTTTTAAAATAGGGCAACCTTATGGTATTTTAACCTCCTCATGTTCTTATCAATATCATAGCAAGTTTATATTAGAAACGATTATCAAAAGAAAATAAAAAGGGCCAGATAAATAACCATGCAATACATGTCATGACTAATCCAATGCAGGTAATCACAAGCATCCAATGTAAATAGAAAGATGACAGACTAAAATCTGCATGGAACTTTCCCAACCTTTAAAATTTTTGAAAATAATAAATATTCTGTGGGTCCATCTTTTATTTATTTTTATAGTAGAAACCTAGCACAATGCTAACACTTGGTAGGTATTCAGTAAGTGTTTAATAAATGAAGAAAAATGAGATAAATGTAAAACTGAATTAGTGGATTATTAAGTACAGAAAAAGATTTTGACAGAACAATTTAAAAAATAATTTTCCTAAAAATGCAAGCCCTAAACTCCACACGTATAAAAGTCTATGCAGGCTGTATAGCTCCTAGCTATACTAAATGTAGATGATGTGAGTAATGCCCTCTAATATAAGCTATACATAAATCCTCTAAAAGGAAACCTTAAATTATACTGAATCATAAACATCAGGAAAAAAGAATCGATTAGCCGCCTCTCAAGCTTCTTTCTCATCTCACAAAACTGAAACTAGAGTTAAATCATGATATTTTTGAAACTAATTAAAAAATAAAAATGCTGAAAACATAATTGCCATTCAGTTACTGCACAAATTCCTATGTTGCATGTGAGTATATAAAATAACAAAAAAGAATCGACAAACCTGCAAATTACCCCTTCCAATGAAGCCTAGAAGCATCTGGATTTGAATCTGTGAGAGTTTCACCCATACTGGACTTTCAGAATACCAGACTGACAGACTGTCGAAGAGCAGCATCATATCCTCTAAAAGCTAACACAAAGGAAAAATTGAGAAATAAAAACATTCCATTTTCAAATCTACTGATGAGTTTTCCCAACAGTAATACAAATCATAAATATTTCAAAACTAATTCAATGTTCAGTTGGTAAAAACCAAAAGAATTATCCTAGTAAGAGTTACTTAACAAAAGTAACTATCACATCTGCGACTATCACATCTTATCCATGTTTATCACATCTGATTAAATATTAATGCTCTGAAAAGAGGGGATACAAAATTTCTTTCTTTGAAAGTCCTTCACTACCAAAAAAATAATTTCAAAGAGATGTTACTGTACCTTCTCAGTCCACATGTTCGAATTAACTAGTCCCTCTGACTGCAGAAAGTCCTGTATGATCAGCATGAGTCGGAAAGCATTTTCAGCAGTTACTGGATTAAATTTTGCTTCTCTGTTTTCTGTGACTGCCCATTCTAACATCTTCTGTAGCAAACTAAGTATAAAACAAAGTCCTCTTAAAACCATTTAAAATTTATAAAAATAACAGGTCACCAAAAAAAATAACCCAGCAACAACAAACGTCGTTATTTATTAATAGGAACGTACCTCCAAAGATACAGTATCACTGGCAGGTATAAGACACTGTGGATGGAATTTAGTAATAATGAAGCAACTTTTTAATCTTTGGAGTACTTATCTTTAATATACCTAATATGAAAAGGCAAAGTAAAAGTTACCTGTTTGACTTGACCTTGAAAAAGCTATGAAAATAATTCACATTCCAGCCTCCATGAGATACTTAAAAGTTTCTTTAAAACTGAAATTGGAGGGCTTCCCTGGTGGTGCAGTGGTTGAGAGTCCGCCTGCTGATGCAGGGGACATGGGTTCGTGCCCCGGTCCGGGAAGATCCCACATGCCGCAGAGCGGCTGGGCCCGTGAGCCATGGCCGCTGAGCCTGCACGTCTGGAGCCTGTGCTCCGCAACGGGAGAGGCCACAACAGTGAGAGGCCCATGTACCGCAAAAAAACAAAACAAAACAAAACAAAAAACTGAAATTGGAAATGTTAGGGAAGAAAGCCTTATGCCTTACAGAGAGTCTAGACCTATGGAAAAACAAAAAAGTAATTCTGTTCTAGTGTGCTGTTGATACAGTGTTCTATCATATGCAGGGAACTCAAAACTTTAGAGAAGTAATTTTCATGAAAACACTACTACCTTCCTTTAGCATGGAAGCACTCAAATTTGGACAAGACTGTAGAACACATGCACCAAGTGCTTAGATACTGCAGAAAACAACTTAAACAAGGAATATATAATCACTTAGAATCCAAATTAATGTAAGAATTAAATCTCCTCACATTGGAGTTAGCTTTGGATTTCTCTCTAGATCCCACTAGAATGGCAACAGACAGGAGAAGGGCTGAGCACAAAGCTTCTCCTTTTCTCTCTCTCTACATCCACTGAATACTGAATAAAGGTTCAACAACAAATATTATTTTGGACTCCTGCCCACTCTAAAAGGAGAGGGCATATCACCAAATGAATGCTTACATTAGTTTTATTTCATCTGATGGTCGAAGTAGCTCACTGGATATTCCTGGTTTAGTTAGTGCCGAAAACACTTGTCCCCGTTCAATCCAAGTATCGTCATCAGACTTTTCTAGTCCCTTACACATTACACAGTTCAAAATATTTGTCAGTAATTGAATAAGCTCTTCCTCACATCTCTATAAAAAAGAGAAATTAATATGAAATTATTAGAGGGAGGGGGTGTTAAAAGCAGATCATGAGAACCATCAGGTACATGAATTATAATCATTCAACGTATTTTTAAGGTGGCTGCATGAACCTGGAACTTTACTACGAAGGCCCTAGAGATGTAAAGATGAATAAGACACTGGCTTTGCTCTCAAGACACTCACAATTTGGTGACTTCTAGGCTTCTAATACCTTAGATCATGAGACTTGGAACATGAATAATACATGAAATTGTTAACAATCACACATTTCTGAAGTCAGACATAAAAAAAATAAAACCACATTTGGACAAATAAGGAATCTTACCTCTTGGTTTTCAAGTAAAGGGAAGTCATCATTAAAGCCCACATCATTTGTGATGCTGCTTTCTTTGTCAGACTGCACAGAAAATGACTTAGTGGACTCTATCGGGGATGGCGTGCTAGGCAAGCTGTCTGGCATTTGACCTCCACTATCACTCAGTTCACATGAATCAATTCCACTGAGATCTAAACTCAGATGTGAAGGGTTATTATGCCAGAATTCTCGATTCTCTGATTTGAAAGATAATTCTCCCATCAAGCTATCTTCTTGAAATAATGGTGTGTTCGAGTCTAGGGAGTGTCTATCCTCCAAACTCCACTGATCTGAAGACACATGAGCTGAGGCAAAAGAGCTGATTTTTTCCTCATCTGTCTTTTCATCAGAGTTCCTCTTCATATCTTCAGCTGATATATTTTTATCATTGTCTTTCATTACAACAGCCCTACCGTGCTTATGAAGAGTATTTCCATTTTCAAAATTTGCTTTTAAAAAAAGCCTAACTAAAGTGTCTTGCCAACCCACTTGTTGAGATATTTGATGTGCTGCATCTGGCTGGGACTGTAAAATCTGTAAAATCTGTGAAGAGATTATGAATGCAAAATTCGTCAAAAAGTGTACAGTACTTTACATCAACAACAGTTTCTTTTCAGCTATTTTAATGACAAAGTAATTTAATAAGAAACTTTGGAAGGATATACTTTCAAATGATTATATTCTTAACTAGATTAGAAAATATTTGGATGGCAGACATTGTATTTTTAACTAATCTGCATATTACTCATTGTATATCTAGAGTTGGGACTCAAATATTTGCTGAAAGATAAAAAAGGAAAAAAAGATAAAATAATCCTCCACATACCAACACACTCACGTCATTAATTTAATTTGGTTGGAGAAAAAAATATAGATAGAATTAAGGTATATATAAAATGTAATAAAGTTATATCCTCTCAACTAAGTACTTTCCATGAGCCTAGTACATTTGTTTAGTAAATACTGAACATCTACTATGTGCCAGGCACAGTTCTGGAACTATGGTTAGGGAGTAAACTAGAACACATAAGAAACTTTGACAGAACCTAGGTACACCAAGAATGTTTTCCCACCTCATTTTTTCCTCAGGCAAAGTTAATGTCTGCTTTTACAAAAGCATTTTTTTTCATTAACTCTACATGGTACAAACAAAACAAAAACTGAACTTTAATTCCAGAAAACTATTTCCAATGAGATGGATGCTGATATTTAGCTAGAATAAGAAACTGAAATTAAAGAGTAGACATTTACATGGCAATGTGTATGATCTCTAGTATCCCAACTGACTTCACATTTTTTGGATAAAAACAAGTTCTCAAACACTATCAGAAATGCTGTTAAGATCTTTAAGACATTTTAATCACAAAGCCAATAAACTTCTAAGTAGATGAAAAGAACTTTGGCTCCCAGTGTTTATAGAGTATCTCTTTTATCAGAATTTCTAACTCTGACAAACTTCATAGCAGGAAATGAGTTATGTTGGTACAGACTTCAAAATTAATGGTTCTTATGTACACCGATGCTGATATAGAAAGCAGTGAGTCGCAGTGAGTCATGATGACACGTTAAGTTTCTTTCCTCACTTAATGCCATCAATCAGTGAGCTACCTTTACTGTAGCAGTGCACAATAGCAATTTTAAACACATTAAGTTGAACATATTAACCTTTGGTTGGCAAAGAAACTTTTCATGATTTCATGACTTTAAAATTTTCAGACTTATTTTAAAGCAATTTTATAAACACGTAATGAATAAAAACTGGGCTGTACTGAAAGAGGTTTCTAATTGCACACTGAAAGGAAAAGGATCCATTTACATGACCTGCTTCAAGGAAAACATGCCAAAATCCATTAAAATGTAAAATGTGAATACTCTTTGACAGAAAAATTACATTTCATGAATTATGTCCTACATATGTATTACCATGGATAGGTAAAGACAAATGTAAAAAAATGTTCCTAACAGAAGTTTGTAAGTATGGTAAAACAGGAAACAATCTAAATGTCCATCAGCTGGGAACCAGATAATACTTTTATAGAATAGCCATAGAATAAAAAACTAGGTAGCTGTTAAAGAGAAAGACATATCCAGATTTACTGATGGAAAGGTACTGTGACATAATTAGGGAGTAAAACTAAAAAGAAAAACAAGGAAGCAAATTAAATACTAGACTGGTCAGTGGTTGCCAGTAGAGGAGAGAGAAGGATATAATCGGGAAGAAGCGCATGGTGTAACAATTCGCCGACTTAGAGGTTAAATGAGTGGACTGAAGGTAAATCATTGTTGGAATACACTCATAAACAAACTACGGAAAATCTTTTCCACAAAGGTTAAGAGATTCAGAAACTCTAAAATATGGTGTTTGCATTAAAAATGGTCACAACAAAAGGTTCTGAATAAAGAAAATATTCTCTGGTAATACATTTTTGACTCTGGAAAGGGCATTATTTCCAGGAGCTCATGTATGGCTAAGAAGAACAAATTTATATGCTGATTTCTTATGATTATATAAAGTTAATTCACCTCAAAAAAGGAAACTATAAAATTATGTCATATAAAAGATATTAAACTTATATCTGGTGAAAAATACTCAATCTAGAAGTTCTTCACAATACAACGATACTGCAATTTTTAAAGTACATCTTTAAAGTTTACTAACCTTTCTGCAGATGACTACCCTGACATTTATACGTGCTCTGTGAGATATATATACCACAGATAACAGATCTTTGAAATTAATAGCAGGATCTATGATGGGAAAAAAAAGTTAAAATTAAATACTAGAGAAAACCAGAGAAAGAACTGTGGTAACAGTTATATATAAAGGCTGACAATCATTTCATTTTTATTTTTTTCCTGCTGTCAACAACAGATGCCCTTTATTTTTTCCCCCAACTTTATTAAGATATAATTGACATAAAACACTGTTTAAGGTATAAAACATGATGATCTGATATATGTATATATTACAAAATGATTACACAATAAGGTCAGTTAACACACCCATTATCTCACATAGTTACTATATTTCTTTTTGTGGTGAGGACACTTAAGATATGTTCTCTTAGCAACTTTCAAATATACAATACAGTATTGTTAACTATAGTCACCACGCTTACCTTAGATCCCCACAACTTACTTATAACTGGAAGTTTGTACCCCTTGTACCTTCACCTGTTTCCCCCACTGCCCCAACTCTGGCAACTACCAACCTACCCTGTCTCAATTTTCTTTTATCACATGTAAGTGAGATCACACAGTATTTTCCTTCTCTGCCTGACTTGTTTCACTTAGCAGAATGCCCTCTAGGCTCTTATTGCAAATGGCAGGATTTCCTTCTTTTTTATGGCTAAAATTCCATTATATATATATATATATATATATATATATATACCACATCTTTATTATTCATTCATCTATTGATGGACACTTAGGCTGTTTCCATGCCTTGACTATTGTGAATGATGGTACAATAAACATGGGGTTGCAGATCATACCTCTTTGAGATATGATTTCATTTCCTTTAGATATATACCTGGAAGAGGGATTGCTGAATCATATGGTAGTTCTATTTTTAATTTTTTAAGAACCTCCACACTGTTCTCCATAGTGGCTGCACCACTTACATTCCCACCAACAGCACACAAGGGTTCCCTTTTCTCCACACCCTCACCACTAGCACGTATTATCTCTTGTCTCTTTGATAACCGCCAAACTAACAGGAGGGGGGTGATATCTCATTGTGGTTTTGATTTTCATTTCCCTGATAATTAAGGATGATGAGCACCTTTTCATGTATCTGTTGACCATTTGCATATCTTCTTTGAAAAAATGTCTATTCAGGTCCTTTGCTCATATTTTAATTGGATTTTTTGCTATTGAATGCTATGAATCCCTTATATATTTTGGATATTAACCCCTTATCAGATTTGACTTGCAAATATTTTCTCCCATTTCATAGGCTACCCTTTCATATTGTTGATGGTTTCTTTGGCTATGCAGAAGCTTTTTTAAAAAAAATAAATAAATTTATTTATTTTTGGCTGCATTGGGTCTTCACTGTTGTGTGCAGGTTATCTCTAGTTGCGGCAAGTGGGCTTCTCATTGTGGTGGCTTCTCTTGTTGTGGAACATGGGCCCTAGGCGTGTGAGCTTCAGTAGTTGTGGCACGCGGGCTCAGTACTTGTGGCTCATGGGCTCTACAGTGCAGGCTCAGTAGTTGTGGCACATGGGCTTAGTTGCTCCACAACATGTGGGATCTTCCCGGACCAGGGTTTGAACCCATGTCCCCTGCACTGGCAGGCGGATTCTTAACCACTGCGCCACCAGGTAAGTCCACAGAAGCTTTTTAGTTTGATTTAGTCCCACTGTTTATTTTAACTTTTGCTGCTTGTGCTTTTGGTGTCACACGCAAAAAATCATTGCCAAGACCAAGGTCAAAGAGTTTTTCCCGTATGTTTTCTTCTAGTATTTTCACAGCTCAGTTCTTACATTTAAGTCTTTAATCCATTTGAGTTAATTTTTGTGGGTGGTGTAAGACAGGAGTCCATTCTCATTCTTTTGCAAGTGTGTATCCAGTTTTACCAATCACATTTATTGAAGAGACTATCTTTCTCCATTAAGTATTCTTGGATTCCTTGTCAAATACTGGTTGACTGTACACGCATAGTTTTATTTCTAGGCTCTTGATTCTGTTACACTTGTTTATGTATCTATTTTTATGCATACTGCAGCATACTGTTTTGATTACTATAACTTTGTAGTATAGTTTGAAATACGAAAGTGTGATGCCTCCAGCTTTCTTATTTCTCAAAGAAAGAACTGTATGTAATAGTCATATAAACGCAGAAATAATTGTTTCATTTTAAATAGGAATTGTAGATATGTTCAAATTTTACAAAAACAATAGGTTTAGAATGTTTAACATCTCCCTGACTAAACCCTAAAAAGCTGTTCTTTTATTTTGATTGCCTGAACATACTGTTGATACTGCTTGGATCTTATACTTGTATTTATCTTTTTATGTACATGTCTTCTCAATGAGATGATAAACCACTCAAGACAAAGAACCTTATCTTATACCTTTCTGAACCCCTAGCATCTGACAAAAATTTTATAGTTTGTTGGAACTACTTACAAAAAGGTTCATAAAAGCAAAATTAGAAACAAAAAGGAATATCTGAAATTAGTTTTCATTTTCCCTTTAAGAATTTAAGCTCTGAAAGGAAAAAGAATATCTTGTACATATTTTCTCTAGTGTCCTTTTCGTTTTACATAGACTGAATTATTTACTAATCACTCAGTCAATAAACATTTACTGAAGGCCTACCAAGTAAGGTACTATGCTATGCTCCGGGGAGACAAAAACAACAAAGGTACATTTGAAACAGTACCCAAGAAAAGCCCTGCTGAATCAAGTAATAGGTAATTTTAAAAGCAACCTGAGGAAAGAGGGGAAAAGAAGAAAGAATTTCAGAAGAAAAAAATTCAGGGCCATCAAATAGAATTACATGACTATGAAGAACATTTCTTAAATGTATCAATATTTTAGCCTTAGTCATACCTGTATTTATAATTTGATTGGTGAGACTTTTAATGAGAGAAGTATTAACAGGTGCTTCATTAAGAAGGAGCCCTAATCCTGAGTAGCCAACTTCTCTAAGTCGAATACGTTGTTTACTTCGTTCATAAACGTTCGTGCATTTCAACATCTGTTCCATAACCTGGTCACAACAGTAATATATTCTCAATATAGAGAACTAAGAACGATTGTCACTTAGGTTAATATCGAATAAATATTAGTGTACAATGTTTCTAGAGTATCATTTTATTCCTCAAGTATTAAAAAAATAGCACTAAATAGGGAAGAACACTCCATTATCTTGCTATCATTAAAAAATAAATTTAAAAATGAACTGGACTGAAATGCAACTGCATTTGAATAATTAATATGTTTAAAACCCTAGTTTATATAAATTTCTTGGTAGATGAAAGGAATACTTTAAAAATTTCTTTTAATGGCTACAGTGTAGATGGAAACAAATCCTGTAGCTTGCAAGAGGAACAAAGGTGTGCTCTGAAAGAAAACAGAGATACTTCTAGATCAATCTAGTAATCTATTTATGTGACAGTTGTCAAAATAATTTTCAACAACGAGGAAATACTTTGTGAAGCAACCCATCCATATGCTAAAATGGAAGAATGAATTAGTAACCCCATACTTCTTGGAGTTAGATCAATCTTTTACAAAGTGAGATACTGAAAGCCTATATGGAAAGGGTAATCTTGGCAAAATAATATCATGAACAACCCTGCAAGGCCATTTTTGAAGAAATAACATTAAATCTCCATATAGGAACCCTGTGTGGGCAGATGTTTTAAAGAGTAGCCTCAGGGGTCAACCATAACCAATATTCAAGAGAGACTATGTAGGACCACTTTTAATTCACTTTTGTTTCCAAAGTTTAAGAATTCCAAACATAGGCAATCCAAACATGACCCCACAAGTAGACTTTATAATGTCATACTAATGATGTAAGGGGAAACAAATGTCACAGGCAATTTGGCATAACAAACATGAGAATAAATCATGAAAAAAAAATGTATTTGCAGCAGAAATATGACCGCCTTCTTTAATTTTAGTTAACTGAAAAGGTGGAGTGGGCTGCTTCAGCCGAAGTTCAAAGTTTGGGATATTTTAGATAGCTTAATAAAATATGTCCTACACCCTTTAGCAAGTTATTAATTTCTCTGCCTCAGTTTCTTCATCTGTAAAATGAGGATAATAATAATATCCACTTCATAAAGTTGCTACAAGAGCTACGTAAACTAATATATAAAAAGGGTTTAGTGCCTGATAAACAGTGGATGCTAAATAAGCTTAGTATGATCTGCCACACAGACCCACTGTAAGTCAAAAGGGGGATAAGAGGTTCTACGTTAGTATGGCAGAGTAGATTTTCCACTGAAATTATTGATAAGATTACAATATAATTAGTTTTAAAATACATAAACAACAAAAACATGATAAATATATATCAAAACAAACTGAACAATTTAAAATTAGATGGAAGTAGACATGAAAAAAAGAATTTACATTCATAGAATGGATATGTTCCATGTAAATGCATACACCCACAAATGTCCCCAAATATAAAGACTCTTAAGACATGTTTGTACCTTAAAAATGATTTCTCTTAGTCTGTCAGAGTATTTCTGATTTAAGAGCAAGGCATAAAGTATGTCAGCATTTCCTGGTTCAAACAGCAGTAAGAAGAGTTGACCTCTAGTTGGGCTGGTTCGTAGGAGACTGAAGAGTATGTCCAAAATTCCAAAAAGCTTTTAAAATTAAGCAACACAAACAACCACACTCATTATATGGAAGCATAAATAAAGTCATAAACCACAAATAGTTATTTAAGTCCTCTATACCCTCATGTTCTAGCTTAACTGGATTATTTGATGTCTTCTGAACCGTCCTTGCCTTTCCTCCATTAGGCTTTTGGCTTATTCCATTTCCTTTTGTATATCCTCTCACTACTCACATTCACCCGCTGAACCATTCCTACCCTGCTTGGTCCATATGAAAAGCCATCTCTTCCATGAAGCCGTTCCTAGTCTCCTCAACATGTAACACTCTCCAGTGAAAACCTCATGGGACTTCATATTTCTTTTATAGATATTATCATACTCCTTTTGTTTCATAATTATTTATAAACATTTCTTATCTATCCCTGCCTCCATTAGGCTAAAAATAAGAATGATACTTCTTTCATCATTAAATACCTACAATATCTAGTATTACTCTATGTATATGTATAATAAAAGTGTTCAATAAATAATTGTTTGACTAAATTGACCAAGAAAATATCATTGGCAATGAATCATAGCAGGTGACAATACAGCTATCATGAAATAAGATGATTATTCATTATTCTAAATATGAGAAGCTTTTGAAGTAGTTCAACCTTATAAGGAAATAGCCTAAGTTAACTCTTCTATATAATACCAATTATGAAGTCATATAACCACTGAGTACACAATGCATATATCATGATAGAGGGCAAAATATTTGAGTCAACATAAATCAAGGATGCTCAGATTTGGTGTTGAGAGTGGTATACCGAAAGAGCACAGAAAGAGCAGTAAATACACCTGGGTTATTTTTCCAGGTATATCAGCTGTGTAACTTTTTAAGTCACCTAATCTCTCTGAACATATATTTCCAAATGTGCACATGAGAAGAATAATTCCTGGTCTGTATATTTTGTATCAGTGGTCAAATTCTACCATGCATCAGAATCACCTGGAGGGCTTGATTTGGTCATAATTTGCATTTCTAAAAAATTCCCAGGTAAGTGGGTCCATACATTGAGAACCACTGTCTTAAAGGGCAGTTCTGAGGTAAAAATGAATAGTGTACATAGAAGTATTTAAAAATAGAAATACAATTATAATTTACTCTTTATGCAAAATTTTTACGAACCTATGATGTATTAAAATTCATGTTACAAATCTGCCTAGTAACTTTGATAACAGTTAAATATACATCATGTGGCCTACGAAAACAGATTTTAGAATTGCCAGAACAAGTATTTCCACATACTGTTTTCTAGCTAATATTTTACTATTAGCTAGAAAATAAATGTTTTATTACACTGCCATTTATTTTATTAAACTTTCAGTTAGGAGATAAAATTTACCTCTTTAACTGCTTAATAATATTATATGTGACACTATAAACATTTTACTCTTAAAATGTTATATTACATGTAAGTTTAAAAGTAGATGATATAGCAACTTAATTATTAAAAAGTAATAACAGATTTATCCAGAGCATAATACCTGTTCTTCTTCATTGATAGCAGATATATAACCCATAATACTTTGTATCTCTTCATGAGTTCCGCCTTTGCACAGAAAATATTTAATTAGTCCATACAAAGAAGTCCTTATTGTTCGAATATCATCTAGAGACAGCTCACTATATTTACTATCACTCCTGAAAGAGAAAGTAAATGGGCAAGAATTGAAATTTTAAATTTTTATATTTTTGTACTTTCATATATAAAAGATTTCATAGTTTAAAAGAAGTTGTTTCCGTGTAATTATTAGAATTCACAGCATCTTTGGCTTCTTTTTCTTTTTAAGGAAAACCTTTTGAAGTTAGGAGTTGCAATGACAAAGACATAAATAGTTAAAACAGCTTATATTTATGCAATACTAAGACAAAAATTGTTAAAACAGCTTATATTTATGCAATACTATGTAGCAGACACAGTTCCATGTGCTTTACACATTATTAAATCATTTAATTTAATCCTCAAAACAACCATAGGAAGTCATACAGTTTTATTATCTCCTTGTCACAAAGCAGAAAACTTTAGCACAGAAAAGTTGAGTAAGTTGCCTATGGCTAGACAATTAATGAAACATAATATTCAAACCCAGTGTATGTGATCCACTGTTCATCATTTTAACCTTCACAACATCCTGGCTCTCTGAAGTTAAAGGTATTAGAACTGCTGGAAAATAAACAATCTAGATGTTCCAGTCAAGTAACAGAAACAATATCAAACTGAGAAGGAGTAAGGATATCATACCCGTAATAAATCCTAAGTGTATCTAGGAGAAACTGTACACCATACTTCTTTCGGAAAACTCTCCTGCTGTCCTTGATGATGGTGGAAAGATACTGTATGTGACCTAAAATAGAAAGTTCACTCTTCAATTATATACCTAAAATAAAGTCACATAAGTAGTAATACATTTCTAAAACAACTATAAAATTTATCCAACAGCCTGTTCTCACCAATTCGAAAGGGAAAATCGCCACGGTTCCAAATACGGAAGTCAAAGAGTAAATACTGATACATTTGTTGCAGGAGCTGCATATTTTTCTCTAATGATACCTGCTCAATGAGTAACTGAATTGCCATCAATACATTAACATCCATCAAGGTGCTTGGCACCTGAAATCCAAATAGAAGAGGGTTCTGTAAAGTTCAGTTTAAATAACTGTCATTAAGATATAATTTGAAATGATTAATTCAGAACATCTACTAAATATAAAACGCTTGGTTAGAAAAATATAAACAATTTAAACATTATTTTTTCTGATGTAACTCTAGAACATATTCCTAAAATAGTGTCTTTAAATGATGAAATATCCCAAATACCAAAGTTAACACACAAGGTCCTTATATCAAAGATTATACACTGTTATGTAAGATATGTAGTTCTTGTATAAGGTGATTCAAGTTTTAAAAAGCGGCTTGTGAAATAAATTATATCCATTAATATAACTTAAGCTATAATAGTATAATTTTCAAAATATATTCAATAAAAAATATATACATATATTTATTTATTGGAAAGAAAAAAACCTCAACACTAACTGGTAATTACAATCATCAGTCACATCTACATAATGTTAGACTAGCTCACCTTTTGAAGTAAGGCACCAAGAATGGCAACTCCATGGGAGTGAATAAGATTGTCCTGGTTAATAGGATGTCTTTGAATAAAGTGTTTCACAATCAAGATAAATGTTGCAATTAAATTTCTCTCTAGTCTTGACTCTGTGGAATTGTGAAGATGTCATTAATTATCATAATTATGCTAATCACTTTTGTATCACATGTTCTATATCATATGCATATTATAACAAACAAGGAATTTGGTTCAGGAATTTGCATCCAAAGGTCACTTGCAGAACATAAATATCAGAGAAATCAGTGACTGCATATTATATACTTATATGAACATGTAAATATTTTCTCTACCATAAATTTAACAATGTTGTCTGATTTCTGCTAACAGTACAAACTAAGGATAGTCAAGAGTATAATCAACATCTTAAGTGTTTTCACTGAAGTATTATGCACTTTCTGAACTCCATTAGTAAAATTAGGGATGGACTACTTCAGCTTCAAATGGTTAAGTTTCTTCATCATGGTAGCAAGACATTTCAATCTATCTTTCAATTAATTCTCAAGTTTCTCAATGACTAGTTCACGTTAATTTCAGCTTAATACCTGATGCCTTTGTGGAGTTCAATACCACCCAATCTCCTTCTACAGGTGTTATCAATTCAGGAACTGTGCTTTCATTCAATCCCTCAGGAATCTGTCCTTCGCCAAAGTGGCTGATTTGTTCCATTAGAGGAAAAAGTACATTTACTCCACCTATGCAGTTTATGCTGTCCTGAAAGAGGAAACTACAATTTTTTAATCTTATAAAACACAGGCAATTTTCTCATTTAATACCTACACAGCATGTATGAGGTTACAATTTGCTAAACCTTTAAGTAAAGTATATGATGGCTTAAGCTAAAGGAACCCTTCTACAGGCATATGCTTTAAAGAGCAGTCTCAAGGGTCACCAAAATCAATACTCAAGAGACAAGGCCAGACCATTTCAATACACCTTTGTTTTCCCAAGTTTACGAATTCCCAACATAGGCAATCTAAACATGACCCCATAAGTAGACTTCACAACGTAACACTAGTGATATAAGAGGTAACAACTGTCACAAGGCAATTAGTCACAACAAACAGGAGAACAAGTCATGAAAAAAAAGAATGTATTTGCAGTACAAATATGACTGACTCCTCTACTTTAAGTTTACAAAAAAGGTGGAGTGAGTGGCTTCAACTGAAGTTCAAAGTGACTGACTATTCTGGATAGCTTAACAAAATATATTCAGTATCTTAGACAAGTTACTAATTTCCCTAGCCTCAGTTTCTTCATCTGTAAGATGAGGATAATATTAATTCCCACTTTGTAAAGTTGTTACAAGGATGAGATAATCTAATACATGAAAAGTGCTTAGTGCCTGACATACAATGGGTGTTATATAAGATTAGCTATTATTAACTGCTAAAATGTTCTGAACTGCCGTGTTTACATACCTTAAGTCCGTAAACCACCTCTTCATAGTCTTTGCCTGTTTTTCATATTGATTTTTAAGGGCTTTTTACAGTAAGTAAACTAGAATTTTGGATGGGAAGTGTTTTTTTTCCCAGTTGTCATGTCATTTAACTTTTTTTGGCTTTGATTTTGCTACAGTATAAAAAAGCAATAGTCTTGTTCTTGATAATTCTGTCCCTTTTTGATTTCTACATATCTATACTCAAGGCAACAAAGACTGCTTTGATTTTCAAGTATAATGTATAACGCAAATAATCAGCTTTCTCTATATAAGTAATCCATAAAACTATCCTTATAAAACCAATCTTATACATGACATCAAAAGTTAACTTACGAATTGGCAAACACGTCATAAATCTTACTATGTAAACAGGTAAGAATAAGTGTCCTTATCTCAACTAAGGATTAATCTCCAAAATACATAAACAGATCATGCAGCTCAATATTAAAAAGACAAAAAACCCAATCAAAAAATGGGCAGAAGACCTAAATAGACATTTCTCCAAAGAAGACATACAGATGGCCAAGAGGCACATGAAAAGCTACTCAACATCTCTAATTACTAGAGAAACACAAATCAAAACTGCAATGAGGTATTATCTCACACCAGTTAGAATGGGCATCATCAGAAAACCTACAAGCAACAAATGCCAGAGAGGGTGTGGAGAAAAGGGAACCCTCTTGCACTGTTGGTGGGAATGTAAACTGATACAGACACTATGGAGAATAGTATGGAGGTTCCTTAAAAAACTAAAAATAGAATTACCATATGACCCAGCAATCCCACTACTAGGCATATACCCAGAGAAAACCATAATTCAAAGAGACACATGCACCCCAATGTTCATTGCAGCACTATTTACAATAGCCAGGACATGGAAGCAACCTAAATCCCCATCGACAGACGAATGGATAAAGAAGATGTGGTACATATACACAATGGAATATTACTCAGCCATAACAAGGAACGAAATTGGGTCTTTTGTAGAGATGTGGATGGATCTAGAGACTGTCATACAGAGTGAAGTAAGTCAGAAAAAGAGAAACAAATATCGTGTATTAACGAATATATGTGGAATCTAGAAAAATGGTACAGATGAACTGGTTTGCAAGGCAGAAATAGAGACACAGATGTAGAGAACAAACGTATGGAAACCAAGGGGGAGAAAGCGGGTTGCGGGGGGGTATGTGGGGGTGGGTGGGATGAATTGGGAGATTGGGATTGACATATATACACTAATATGTATAAAATAGATAACTAATAAGAACATGCTGTATAAAAATAAATACAATAAAATTCAAATTAAAAAAACTTACAAATTGGCAAACAAGTCATAAATCTTACTATGTTAACAGGTAAGAATAGGTGTTCTTATCTCAAAGTCAAAGAGAAAAAAGCTTTATACCACATGAATAACATGAGATTAATACAAACTTATGGATTCATTTTTACATAAAAGAATTATCCTAATGATTTCTGTTCATTGAAACAATAAGCATATTTGATTGGTATTAAATGACTAGAAGACAAAAGTTTTGTTGTTGTTGTTTTGCTGATTTATCAGCAAGTTCCAGTATAACTTTTATATTTATTTTTATTTTACTTAGGCTGTAATTTCTATTTATCTTTTAAGGAAATCCTGTATTTTAGAAATAGGATATCTCTGACTTTCACATTAGCCCAAATAATCTTTACTAGTTTAATCACTCAGTCAACAATGTTATTATGTATCCCTGTGCCAGGCACTGGGGGAAAAAGCAGTGTTCCCTCCTTTGAAGTTCTTAAGGACTACTGGAGAATCAAGCAAGCAAACAGTTAACTATTCACCATGATAAGTGAAATAATAGAAACTGCTATAGGTACTCATGACAAGAATAGTTAACTCCATCTTGGGAAATAAGTAGAGGCCTTTAAATAGAAGCAAAGACACTACATCCAGCTAAGACATAAATATGAGGCACATGAAAAAGGCAGACAAGATATAATGGCTAGACGGGGTTATGAAGAAGAGGAAAAATTACTCATCTTTAACCTCAGAGAGGAAAGATCTAAGTTTGTTTAAAGCTGATGGACAGGAGACGAATGTGATATAGGAGAAAAGGGATAATCAAAGAAGTCTCTGAGGGGTTGAAATCTGTTACATAGTTTTAGGGATTAAATACCTTAAAAGTGGAGGTATTAACGAGGGCAGCATATTTTTCTTATGAAAACTGCTAAGCTCATGGCATAGTTTAAAAAGGTAATTACGTTACAAACAAATCAAATAGTCATTCAACTACTTATTTATTTATCCTTCAAACTGTGTACCTGCAAACATTTTAAACAGGACTTATTCAGATCAATCTGGTGGTGCTCAAAAGACAAAAGTTTTTAAAGGATCAGTACACTTAAATAAATAATACACTGCCCATCGTTCATCATTAACTTACCTTAATGTCCCAGTTTACTACTTTGTTTCCTGTTAACCTTCCATGCAAACAATTAGTAGATAAATCAAGACAGATTGAATTTTTGCAGGCCTAAAAATAAAAGAAAAATATGGCAAACAGCTAAGAACAATGAAGACAAAACATAACTTTAACTATATATGGAACATTTCACCATAATTTTAAAAGGTATGTAGTATAGTCAAGGATAAGATGCTTACAATATTAAGTTTAGTATTACTATTCTCTGATTGTCTTTTAAAAGAATCAGGGACTAGATTCTAATGCACTCACTCATCAAATGCAGGTCACTGCTGCTTGTCATCTGACAGATAAGGATTAGCTAGAACTTACCATTTACCAATCACATAGTTTATAATTCCTTCTATTCTAAACCAATATATGCAAGCAGATTTTTGACTTTTTAAAAAATTCAATGTTTTATTCCCATTAGTACAGAAAATTATATCACAATACAAAAATCAAATCACAGGCATAAGACATTATTTTCCCCTATATTACTGACTGACAATTTTAGTTATATTCAAATTAAGAGCTTTGTCTGCAACTCTAGAAAAAGTTATTTGTT